>NW_015091257.1:5502277-6089814 GCF_001431845.1 Calidris pugnax | reverse complement strand
AATTAAATATTAAAAAAAAAAAAAAAAAAAAAAAGCAGAGTCAATACATAAAAAGTTACCAGGACAGAAGTGTAGAAGAAAGATAGAAGGTCTAGTATCAAAATAGACAATGGCAGAGAGGGAATAATATTTTATTCATTATTAGTCATTATTGTCTCTATTATTTTACCTATATATTAAAAAGGAATTTAATTTTATATGCTGATATAATGCAATAATGAACTGTAATTCTACAAACTGTTACTGGATGTAAATTCTGTTTGTAAATAAATCTTACGAATTAGCAAGTGCAGTATAATTCATCAGTTTACTATGCAATACTTTAAATAAAGTGTGTATTTTGATGGAACGTGTTCATAGATTTTAGGATAATACTAAATAGAAATTCTAGGAATACTTTATACTATTTTACATTAAGTGATTATGGAATAAAATGTGAAGTTCATGTGAGTGCCATCTCCTTTGTGATACCAGCTAGAAATTATAGCAGTGAAGCATTAGTGATGGTGTATGAGAAGTACGAATTTTCCCTTTCTGCTGCTGAAACAACTTTGAGGAGGAAGTAGAGCAAATAAGGTAGTAATGTATCCATGGAAGCCTGGTCTGGTCTACAGCAGTGCAGCAAAATACCTTTTTTTGAGACAAACACGGTGGTTAGAGCCTGACCTCACTAAGAGAAGACTCCTTTCTCTTTTCCACTCCCTATCATTCACAGCCACCATCATCCACACAGCCATCTTCCTGAGGACAACTACCCAGATCATCTTCAGAATATATTAAGGTTACTTACTACTCCAGAAAGCACAGGGCAAATGAGAAGAAGCTTGGTATGAGAAGAAGCTCAATATTACATTATGATATAGATAAGATATAGAAAACTAATTCAGTAGTAACCTGAGTTCCTTAAAAATATGCTCATGCATCCACACGTGCTGGATGGAATCTTGAGCACATATTGCTATAGTGCATAGATTTAATATTACTCATTGTATACCAATGTCTCAAATTATGTAATTCCCAGGAGGGAAATAAACACTGAAATATTATTAGATTGGGAAGGAGACTGGAAAATACCTCTGCAGTGCTAAAGGGGTAAATGGAGCCAAATAAAAGCATTTTCCATGTGTAGGGAGAGGATGGAGAAAGATGGCTAAGGGGGAAAATCACACAGCAGCTACAAAAAGAAGTGTACTCAGACGTAAATGTGACAACACAAATTATGAACCTGAAGTGTATGCCTAATGAAAGAGATACACAAGAATTGTGTGGGGCCAAGCGAAGATAAATATGAACCAGATATCTTGACATGGAGAACAAAATGAAAGGAAGAAGGAACTAACTATCCGTATATCCTTCTTTGTGGAAACGGGCTGGAGTTTGCAGGTAATCTTTAAAACAGAAATGGATGGGGGCTCTTGCGAAAAGAACTGGGTTAAAGATGTAAAACATAGAAATACAAGATCCATGGTTGCATGAACTGGCTCAGCCTTTTAAATAATAATATACCATAGTACATGTTCATCTTAGGGTATTCTGCTTCTCTCCTTTTCATGACATAAAGCCACACTGATGTTCAGCTTGCTAGAAGTGTCAGAGTCCTAAAAAAACCCACAAACCCAAGCAAAAACCCAACTAAAAAAAAGAGCAAATAAACAAACCCAAAATCAAAAAAAAAAGATCTTATTTAGAAATATATAAGATACTTAAATGGAATCTGAGGTAAAATTAAAACGCAACCCAAGTGCAAATTAGTCATGAATTTGGAAGGAAAATAAGGAAAATAAAAGGCAGCAAATGAATTGTGTCCAAAGTGTGTCCAGAGGAGAACCACCAAGCTGGTGAGGGGTCTAGAGAACAAGTCATATGAGGGAACTGGGCGTGTTTAGTTTGGAGAAGAGGAGGCTGAGGGGAGACCTCATTGGCCTCTAGAACTCCCTGAAAGGAGGTTGAAGAGAGATGTGTGTTGGCCTCTTTTCCCAAGGGAATAATGACAGGACCAGAGGAAATGGTCTAAGGTTGTGGCAAGGGAGGTTTAGATTAGATATTAGGAAGAATTAATGTAATGAAAGAGCGGTCAGGTGCTGGAGCAGCCTGCCCAGGTAGGTGGTTGAGTCACCATCTGTGGAGGTATTTAAGAAACATATAGACATGGCACTTAAGGGCATGAGCTAATGTCTGAGATTGCTGGGTTGGGGTTTTTTTTTGTGTATGTGTATAGTTGGACTAGATCTCAGAGGTTTCTTCCAACCATGAAGATTCTGTGATTCTGTGAAATAAATAAATACAATAGTAACAATTTAATAAATAAATAAAGCAAAGGCTAAGAAATCTAAGGGTACCAAAAAGGAAACATAAATAAGACAATTAAATTTTATTATATTCTGTGGAAGATTTTTATTTACTTATTATGACATGGAAAACCAAAAGGTCTTTGTTTTAATAACAGATAAGTAGTAAATCTCCACTATTATGATTTGACTATTTTTAAAATCTAAAAATTATTGCCAGAAAAGTATTAAACTGACAAGTGGTTTTATTTACACTGCTCCCTAGCTACACAAGGATTAGGACCAAACCTTTTAAAAGAGACATTTTTGCTGTTTTCCTATTCTTTCTTGCAATCTGATGGAGGAAGATGAACACAGTCATATCATACTCAGCCTCAGGAAGCAATTATAACTGAGATTCAAGGCCCTGTTACTTCGCTGTCTTCTTACTCTTTCAGCAGTGAATTAACCCCAGCCAACAGTAGAATTCAACGTCATTGCTGCTCATGAGCAGCTATGCAAATGTCTGACTCTCTGCCTCCATTAGTTTACTAAGATAACACAATCAAAAGTGGATGCAACACTGACAGCTACAAAAACGGCTGGGCAGCTACGGTTTTTCTGTAAATGGACTAATCTATTTACATTTGGTCATATCTGGAACACTATATAATTGAAACTGTGGAGGGGGCTCTTCAGAGTTTTTTAAAAATGCTAAGTAAAAGATGAGAACGTTCCTCTAGTTATTAAGTTTCATGAAAATACAGAAAATTAATTTTTAATAAATATTGTCCTCCCTGAATACTATTTTAAAAACTCAGTATTTATTTAATGATACTATATTCCTCTCTCAAGTCTCTTTATGTATTTTCCCCACAGTCATGGCCAAACAATATGTTTTTCTCTCTTTGTACTGCAGCTTTGTTACTTTAAAGGTTTCAGTGGTTAATGCCTAAATAATGAATTTCTAGATATTTTTACTCGTCTGTAACTGACATCAGCAGACTTTTTTATTGTCTTCTCAGAAAACAAATCAAACCTTTAGCTGCTAAGCATCAGTTCTGAAACAGGATTCCCTCTTTCTCTGTCTGGAGGTTGGAGCTGTAATTCAGCTTCAATTTGACAAATGTGTCAGAAAACATCTTTTATTATCGCATAGAGAACACTGTTAAGAACTAATGCAAACTGTTATTCAGCAAGTCAGAAACATCCTTGATCACAGGCTTTTGGCTTGAGAAGGAAGTAAAACGTAACATTTAATCTCAGACAACGGCGCACTTTTTGCCAACCAAGCCTAACAACAAAACACTGAAATAGATATGATTTTATTTGGGGAAAAAAAAATTATTTATTTATAACAGGGATTATAACACAAATTAATGAAGGATCAGTCCTTCAAAGAGATATATAATCATAGAATCATAGAATCATAGAATCATAGAATCATAGAATCATAGGTCTAGGCTGGAAGGGACCTCCAAAGGTCATCTAGTCCAACCCCCCCGCAGTCAGCAGGGACACCCCCAACTAGACCAGGTTGCCCAGGGCCTCATCGAGCCTCACCTTGAATATCTCCAGGGATGGGGTCTCAACCACCTCCCTGGGCAACCTGTTCCAGTGCTCCACCACCCTCACAGTAAAGAACTTTCTCCTAATCTCCAATCAAATCTGCTCCCCTCCCGCTTAAAGCCATTTCCCCTCGTCCTGTCACTGCAGGCCTTTGTAAACAGGCTCTCCCTGGCCTTTCTGTAGGCCCCCTTCAGGTACTGGAAGGCTGCTATTAGGTCTCCCCGGAGCCTCCTCTTCTCCAGGCTGAACAACCCCAGCTCCCTCAGCCTGTCCTCGTAGCAGAGGTGCTCCAACCCCCTGGTCATTTTAGTGGCCCTCCTCTAAAATATGTAATGAGAAAAAGACAACATGAAATCTGAAAGAAGATGAAGTTCTTCTTTAAAGATTTCCTTCATTTTCTGTTTACCTAATGTAACTCCATTTCTGAATCCAGCACAATGTGACCGGCATTGTGCAGTTAAAGATAGATCACAGAATCATAGAATCACACAATTTTTATGGTTGGAAGGGACCTTTGAGATCATCAAGTCCAACCATACACACACACACCAAAAAAACAAACACAAAAGCCAACAATCTCAGGCACTAGAGCATACCCTGAAGTGCCACGTCTCCACGTTTCTTAAATACCTCCACAGATGGTGACTCAACCACTCCCCTGGCCAGGCCATTCCAGTGCCTGACCACCCTCTCAGTAAAGAAATTTTTCCTAATATCTTATCTAAACCTCCCCTGCCACAACTTCAGACCATTTCCTCTGGTCTTGTCGTTCGTCCTTTGGGAGAAGAGAACAACACCTGCCTCTCTACAACCTCCTTTCAGGTAGTTGTAGAGGCCAATGAGGTCTCCCCTCAGCCTCCTCTTCTCCAAACTAAACACGCCCAGTTCTCTCAGCCTCTCCTCATAGGACTTGTTCTCTAGACCCCTCACCAGCTTGGTGGCTCTCCTCTGGACATGGTCCAGCACTTATTGAAGTGCTGAACTTCTTGTAGTGAGGGGATCATATAACAAGAAAAACATCATGCAAACAGAAATATCAATCTTCCCAGAGTTCTGCTGTGTATGGTATTTTTATGGTATTTTTACCCACTGGCTGAGGCACCTGAACACAACTAAACACTATTATGTTTTAAAAAGAAACATTTTGTTTAGTATTTTTATTCTAAACAAAGAATAGGCCACACTAGAGATTAAACCCTTGTAACAGTGTCCATAAGGCCAAAAGCTTGAGTGGCAGCATGTCAATGCAGACTTCAGCACACTGATTTAACTGTCCAAGAAGATACACAAATTCTTGGAAACTTTTGTAAACCATTCTGTGGTCTCTGCAGCTGTGGTTAAACATCAAGCATTAGTTGTATTGATGTCTGCTATAGGGAGAACAGAGCAAATGTAACCTCTCAGTCTTCTTACAGTTAAAGAGAATTTAGGTCTAAAAACATCATATTTTTTCCTTCAAAGACATAGCTGGTTCAGGTACACTGTCTGTGTTTTAAGATGTTAGTCTACATATCCATATTTCTTGTAAAGTATGTGAGCAATTACTCTTCACATTTTTAAACCATGAAACTCAGGAAAAAAAAATGACTTAAAAGGAAATTTAAGTAATCTGCTTTTCTTTTTGCTTGTGTTTTAGAGTGGAAGTGAAGGCTTCTTTACAAGTATTAAATAGCCAATCAGTCTATATATAACTTTCATGATTAAAGGTCATAAAAGTATCTAAATAGACTGGTGATAAATATGCTAACAAGATAGAAAAATAAGTGCAGTAAAATTTGGTTTTGTCACAACTGTTTGTCACATTTAAAATTGTGCATCTGATACAATGGTAATTGCTTTTCTAGGAAGGTGGGTTTATCCAGGGTCAGCTGTTCTGGTACTCCATGCTATGCTTGACACTTGGCAGTTCAGAGCTGCTACAGGACTGGAGAGGGGATGCCCTCGGCTCTGAGGAGCACCTCTCTGCAGATACAGATTTCATTCTTCCCTCATGCAGCCAGTACAAGCTCACCTGGACAGACAACAAACTGATAAGCACATAAATATATAAAGTCTGACCTATAAAGTAAACCATAAACCTTAACTGGAATACTGTTTGCCATAAAATCAGAATTCTGTCCTGATTATATGGTTTTTTTCCAAGTCAAAGTGGGGAAAATTATGTTTGCACAAAGACAAAGGCTTGAAAGAGGGAGGACTGGAGCAGTGGAGACAGCATCAACTAGCATTCAGTACCTCAACAGCTCTTCCTCTTGAAAATTTTTCTTGTTGCTTAATGGCCATCAAAGCAAAGCAACATCTTTACACCGAAAGCACTGACTTGGAACTCAGAACTTCAGATCTAAGTTATGTCTCTGACATAGGTTGTTTGGGTACAGCTGACTAGGAGGTTTGCAGCAGGTTTTTATTTGTTTGGTGTAGTTTTGTTTGTTAGTTTGAGTGTTTGTCTAGGGAAAGATGGGTTTCTTACTAAAAATAAAAATGAAATTTTCATGGAAACATATTTCTTTGAAGAAACTTCTAAAGAAAAAATTTCACAATTCTGTTAGTAATTTGTGTGATTTCTCAAGGTTACTTGTAGAACTTGCTAGTTTCAAAGTAAGCGGTCATGGGACAGTGCTAGAGGCATACCAATGTCTCAAAGTCCACAGCTGCAGGGAGCTCCTGTGGACAGCATATGGAGGCAGTGAGGTGAGGTCACAGCAGTCCGCCAGAGCAGGACGAGAGAAGCCCCAGACACACGGCTGGGGTTGAGATGCCACAGGCGCTTCAAGCTCTGCACAGGCTCACTAGGAGCCATGGACAGTAGGTGCCATTTTGCAGCAGAAATCTACAGAACACTACAGTGGCCAATTCTGAAAATTTGGAGCTGCCTGATTGCTTTCCTGGTGAGTTACCTGCCTAGACCCAAGGATGCCAGCCCATCACTGACTCTAAGAGGTGCTTCGTACTGTCTTCCTGCTGCCAATCCATTCTTATTTCGGAGTGAAAATTTGGATATGAAAGCAAATGAAGGAAGGAAGGCAGGCAGGCAGGAAGGTGGGCAGGCAAGCAGGCAGGAAGGAAGGAAGGAAAATATAAATATTTCAGGTCAGGCAAAAAATGAAAAGCACTTCTCACAATTTTAGGATTTCCTGAAAGATCCAAAACCAGCTGTCTCATTTTCCCTGGGCCTTCACCAGGTCACAAAGTATTTCATTTATGAAAAATGCTATCTTATGATAATGATTTCATTCTCTCCTTCTTGACCTATGTACCTATTCTGATTATAAATAGCCTGATACAAGTATGAATTCTTCCTGCAAGTACAATTCCTACCTCCTAGTCAGTTATTTCCTCTTGGGAACTTTAAAATTATATCCTTTTATGTAAGGATAGTTGGTGTATCTAATAAGAAACTTTGGTAAACCTAAGATTTTTTTTTTTCTTAAAAATGAAGGTTTTTACGAAGTCTTGGTAAGCATATATTTCCTGCTATGAAAATTTCCTTTTCAAAGGTCACTGAGATACTAAACAACTGTAGCACATTTAGATATTGTCCTCTTCTAAAAGGCAGAAAACAGTTAATCTTTTGATTAATGAAAGAAATGAAGTAATTTGTTTCAGGTCATGTAGTCTCTGCTGAGAATTTAATATGCACACGCAAATTCTCCCATTCAGAAAAACATAAAAATGCAGCAAATAGCGAATCTACTGCTACATTGAAATAAATTTTCATTAGGAAAGATGAGGGTAACCAGCAGCTGAGCTCCAAAGTGAAATGATTTACCTTGAATATCCTTCAAAAGCACTCCTACAGGAACTCAGAATTTAATAAGAAGTTATTAGATTAAGGTTTCTTCTTTGAAAACAGCTACTGAATTACATGGGACTCTTGATTGCAATCATCTGTTAAAAAGACATGTCAAGGGAATCAACTGTCTCCAGGAAATGCAGGACCAGGGGCAGAGATGTTTTCTATGAAAGAGGAAGATTATAGTACTGCAAAGAAGAAATTATTTTTGTGAAGAAAGAAATAAGATGTCATTTTCTACTTTTGTAAAAGTGGTTATAATATCTTCAGAATATAAATAGCTATGTTTTTCCTTCATTTGGACCTACATTTTTCAGAGGGATTTTCTACTCTAAATCCATGTCTATTTTCAATGAGGTTTATTCTGACAGCATTAAAAAGAGAAGGAACATACACATGACCAATACAATACACCTGATCTTCTCCTGGAGGTGACACTGGAAATTCTGAAACAAGCTTACACAATGCATAAATTAGTACTTCAATAGGTGAATTATTTTAAGTTTTTATTAATATTTATCTGTTTTTCATGGTAATTTATAGGTCTTAGAATAAGAATCAGAAAAAGAATGGGAAAAAAAAGGAAAAAAACCCCTGACTTTTCCTGAAGTTAACATGGATGTGCCCCACAAGTTGCCAATATATTCCTTGAATAAACAGTTAATTTTTCTATTGATTAACTTTGCTAGAAATTAATAAAAATGAAGGATAGTCTGTATTCAGTTTGCTCGTTTATCTCAAAGATATAAGCATACAAATCTTCTGTAAGGAGTGAGGATCAGAGAAACATTTCTAAAACCACCAGAGGACACACCACATAATGTCCATCCATTCTTTCTTGTCCCTATGGACAACATGACTGCAGTCCATATTGATTACAGTTAGAGATGACTGAATTACGAAATTTAAGTTTATATTGTTACACTTCTCTATTTTATTAATGTGAAGAAGTTAATTGAAGAAATCAGATAAATTTAGGCAACCTTGTTTATTTACTGGAAAACTATTTATTACTGGAATGTATTTATTACTGGCAAATTACATGCACCACTAAGGCTTATTGCAATTTCCCCCTCTGCCCTGCCCCAGGATTTTTACTAAGTGTAATAGGCATGGGACTGAGGGGAGGGTTTTTTCCTTGATGACAGCAACTGCCAAAGGTTTTTGATTGGAGTCACATAAACTTTTAGTATATTTAAGGAGAAATGTATAAACAATAGCAGATTGTGGACAAGGTACAAGATTTTGCAATAGTTTTCCTTATAAATGAGAATATCTCAGCTTCTGTATAATACTTATGAGGGAAGGGAATTCTTCAGCCAAAGGATGGCCACAAGTAGTTTTTGTACATTTCCAAATGGTTTTTAAAAGCTGAATAGGTCATTATACATGACATACCTACGAAGAAGGAAAAATGCCTTTGTAGTACAATGGAAAATTCAGACACCAGAGGTTTTGTTTTAAAAATGAACTCCGTCTCATTCCTCAGAGGAATCCTATGAAGACTGAGAATCAAAAAGAGAAGCAAAAGAAAAGAAGGAAGAATCAAAAACTTTCTGATCTCAGAGTTCTTTAGGTACTGAAATTCGTTTATTGGGGATTTTATGGATTTTCCATTAATAAAAAAACACTTGTTTCAAATGTTTAAGTGCAATTCACCACTCCTAAGTATAGCCTATCAGCGCCGTTTCCTATGGTTATAGGACAATTGCCTTGACAATATGGGTTTTGCTAATAAGGTGTGCTTAAATGCATTTCAGGAAGAGATATACCTAAAATTATCCTCAGCCAGTGATGAATACATTCTGCTTTCTATCAGAAATATTACAGTGTCTAACTACACAGCTAATTGCTTAACCTAAGTCTTCATAAAGTGTAGATTTAAAGCTGTGAATTTCCTCAAGAGTGTTAATACTCATTCAGGAAAACTTCTGGAACAGTTTCCCTTCTAGACCTATTTCTAAATTTCCTCACTATTGAGTTTCTCAATAATCTGTTTTATTTATTTTGTCTCATGACCATTAGAGTGTAAAACAACATCATGAGTCCTAATCACTGGCAGAAGAATGTCCATCATCAAGTTCACTGACCACTAAGTATGTTCTCTAGAATACATCAAAGCTCTTGAATTAAAATACTCTTAAATTATGGTTTATTTTGGTAATGTCCTGCAAGCACAAACTTAGTAAAATGATATCTATTCACTGGGTAATCTGAGAAACTGTAAACATAGACTAAGTATACATTGCCTTTGAGGACTAATATTTTGCAATATTAACAAGTAAAGCTATTATCACTTCATGAATACAAAACACCTTAGGAATACATTTAATATTGAGTCAATGTAAAATATGTATTCTTTGGAGCCAGAACAGTGTTTTATTTATGTTTTTAATTTTTCAAATGCAAAGTTATACTTCCTACAATTTTTAAGTCATAACAAACTAAGACACATGGAGAGGATATGGGTAATTTTAATACATATAAACTTTAATTAAAAAAAAATATATCTTAGACACTGTGAGAGAGTTATGTTCTAAAAATTAGTCTAAAACAATTTTAAGAATACAGCAAATAAACTAGCCATTGATTGGAACCTGTGAAAGGAAGGTGTAAAAGTGCATTTGTGTTGCTCAAGTTCACTGACGTCTATACAGATGTGACACAATCTTTATTAAACACATTAACTACACATTTAGAATATTTGTACGTGATCAGTAGTTATCAGAGGCTTAGTAATTATCTTTTTCTTTGATGGTTAGCCAATAGGTTTTACTTCACAAATGCCAGGTCTATTAGTGGAATGTCAACAAGGTGTGGCAGCTCAGCCAGAGTTATTTATCACTTTTATGTCGCATTCTGGGCTGATGTAATGTAGTTTCTTCACCAAATTAGAAAGATGGAATCCTGAGAGCTACAGACTCTTATAAATCCATGATACTTGCAAAGAGGTAAATTTCCCTTGGGCTGTCCACAGAGTATGGGAAAGCTCTGGGAAGATGATAGACTGGCAGCCGAAAAGAGTATTTTACAGATGCATCTCAAAAACTGTTAGTGACGAATTGTACTTATTTTCAGATATGTTTTCTTACACATAGTAGTGTTTCAAATACTGCTTTCCATCAAACATGCAATTTGATCGTTGTTTAACACTTTTCTTGTCTCCAAGAGGACAGAATTTCAAAGATAGTAAGTTGAACTTGACATAAGTCATGGTTAGCGTAACAGGAGGTAGAAATAAGTTCCTAATCTGTAACTGCTCATGGACTCAGACATGGAGTGAGAAAGGGGAAGGAGGGAGAGGGAGTGTGTAACAGAAAACATGGAAGCATTTGGGAAACATAATGTAAGATGAGGAGAACCCAAAGAGTTTAATTGGCTCCTTTGTCAGCTGAGTGTTGAAACTAAAGTGGTAAAAAACAAATCACAAATCACTCTGCTTGCTGCAGAGTGAACTTAAAAACCTGTTGAATATTGAAATTTAATACACTTATTTATACATTTACATATTTATTTGCACATATTTATTTATATATTTATACTTTTATTTATACATTGCACTTTATAAAAACCTATAGATGCCTTTATGCTTAAGTTATAATTGATATATATATTATGTTTCATTGGATATCGTACTCATGGGATTTGTATTAGAAGTTTTCCATAGAAGCCACAGTTAAGAAAAATGTGGGCAGTTAAGAGAAATGAATCCTGCTAAGGAAGTGCCTACCAACACAGAATTAGTTAGCAGTGGAAGAGGAAAAAAGGTCTTCAAGATGTGAGTAAATAGGCTTTATAGTACAGAAAATATTCCCAGACGTTAGTACAAAAGAGAAAGCAGGTTTAAAATCCCACTGATTCACAGACCAGGAAAAGTAGTTTCAAGCAGCCCTTAGTTTCAGTTTCAGGCAGCAGTGGATATTGTCTACCTGGACCTCAGTAAGTCCTTTGAGACTGTCTCTCATAAGATACTCATAAACAAGCTGTTGATGTACAGCCTGGATGAGCAGACAGAGAGAATTGAAAACTAGCAGAGACAACTGAAAACTAACTGAATGGACAAGCTCAGAAGGTGGTGATCAATGTAATGAAATTTAATTTGAGGCCAGTAACGAGCAGTGTACCCTAGGGGTCAAAACTGAGTCAAATCCTGTTTAACATCTTCATTAATGATATGGATGATGGGGTAAGGTTTATCCTCAACAAGATTGCTGATGACACAAAACTTGGAGTGGCTGGTAAGTCAGAGGGTACCTTCCAACTTCAACCATTCTATGAATCTGTGCTTCCCTAAGTCATCTGAAAAACCCTAGAATTAAGACATTTCATTATAGCAAATGGTTCCATAAAGATACTGGGGTGTTGTTAAGGTTATGTCAATGAATAAAAGTGGTTTTCTTGCTTGCTGTAGATGAAGAAAATTATTTTATAATTATTAATAAAAATAAATTTCAACAGCGAACCTTTGCCGCATACTACCTCTCTGGGAGAAAAATTCTAGCACTGGCAGATGTTGTCTTCATCCTCAGACTTCAAGTAAAGACACTAGGAAGTAGGAATTACATTTATCCCTCTGTGAGCACCACCAGCTAAATGAGACAATTTTTAATTTTTTTTTTTTTCCAATTATGAGATGGGTTCTGACAGTTTCTTCAGTCTTGGAACTGAAAAGATTTCAATGGAAAAGAAAACTTGGCTCCTGCATTGTTTTTTCTATTCCAATATTTTATGAAAGCACTTGAAGTTTTGTTTTGTTCTGTTAAACATTACTCTGGGCTCATTTTTCTTAAATATTATATCATTAATATTCAAATATTCTATTGTGTACTTTGACCTCAGTAATGGTGTTCTACAAAGATATTGTACTTCAGAAATCTTATGGCTATTTACCAATGATTAGCATGAATTTCAGAAAAATGCGAGTTTTTTATTATTTTCTCTAGCTTGTCTTCTCTGAGACACAATGTTTTCTAATCACATCATTATTCTTTTTACTTAGGACCATTTCTTGGATGTATGACTTAGGTCAAAGCTCTTTAGGTCCTCATTTCTGTGTTTGCTGATTCTTCAAGGACCACTCTTTTCTGTCCAGCTACATACCTAGAGCTCTTATCCTGGCACTTGTCAATGTGTCAATTACTGAATGATCCTTTTCTTTCTGGTTGTGACAACTGTAGTCTCACACAACTTTCGTCCATTTCAAATGAAGCTGTAGAGGTTTTCTCTACCTTGTCACTTTGACAGTGTCACCCTTCTTGACAGTCTGATGGCTTTGACTTCTCCATTAAATCAAGCAAAACACTTCTCTTCAAATTCAAGCACATCATGGATTATCCCCAGCCTATCCAACGTCTCTTTCAGCATTTGGAATTATCCTTTGGTGTGGTTCTTTTTATCACTTTATTCTACTCGCTTGCCATTGGCATCTCATGCTGCCTCTCTCACTGGGAATACCAGAATATCATCCCACAGATTTTTTCCAGGATGGTTATTTTCCCTCTGTATAAATTCCTTATTTTTTCTTCCCTTTTCTGTAAAATTCACATAACTCCTAACACTGTTTCAGAGCTGCTATGCTTAAGTAATTGCCTGTAATACTCATTTGTTTTTCTGCTTATATTGCAAATCACTTAGAATAAGGACTTTTTTTCCTTGGTTTTGTTTTTGCACAATGATGTATACACTGAGACCTTGACCCTAAGGCGCTATGGTAATACAAAAGTTAACATTATAATGCAAAAATTTGGTGAAAAACATTGTTTTATTGTTCCACTTCTTGTAGCAATGTGGTGTTCAAAAGCCTCATGTTAAAACTGTGAATATATGGAGAAACAAAGTGTTCTATACTTTTTTAACAAAGAAAATTTTTCAAAGGATTCTTTACTAAGATACATACTTGGGAACTTGCAATTTTTCCTTGGGTTTCTGAAAAAAATCTTGTATGTGGGGATCTAAGATTCATTCTGGTAGTGCATAAACCAGCTGCTGGCAATAAATATGACAGCATGCTGTTGGTCACATATAGTTACTTTCACTATTTGTTTTCTTACTATGCAGTTCCCATTGAGCTCTCATTCTTGCCCAGAGGATATTAGGGTCTTTGAATGGCTCAAGTATTGTGTGTGAAGCTTCCAATGCCTTAGAACTCAGAACTACTGGCAGCTGAGTAGTTAATTCACAGTGCAGTTTTCCACGTTCCTCTGTGATGAAAATACACAAGTGAGTATCCATGTGGGCCTTGGAGGTTTACAAGATGACTGAGTTGTTCAGTACTAGCACTGAACTCTATGGCACTATGATTAGAGATGTAAGTATTGTTATGTTCTAATTCATAGCCACACATACACCAGCAACGGTCATTTATTTATTTTGCATTTGCTATATTGCATTGAATAAACTCCAACATTTCTTTTCGAAGAGAACTAAAAAAGCCCAATATTCACCAGAGCCCCAAATGTTACTATTTATTAAACACCAACATTAAGTCTTAAGCTACAGGGGACAGCACTGAGATGAGTTGCTGTCCCTCACTGCAAATAATGTACTATCAATCATACACGACATCATTGGACTGAGAGCAGAAATGGGAAAATTGTGATTTTAAAAATTATTTTTATATATAAATCAAACAGCAAATGCATGGACAATGTAAGATACCTACACATGCTTGTACATGGGCACAAGCACATATACTTTATCCATAAGAAATAACCATGCACAAATATTAAGATGAAAAAGAAGCTAAAAGACAATTATTTGAGGTACTAGACCTATTGAATGGTGGAGTGTTCATTTGGCAGTAACATAACAGTTGAAGTAATGAAAATGCAGCAAGGAAGAAAAAAGGGTTTGTACTTCGGAGTTTACTGAGGACTCCTATGAGTCTAAGAATAGCCTGGAGTCATCCTAGGAACTTCTGCATAAAAAATGGGCAGACTACTAATGAGCATATACATTAAGAAAGACAAACTCAGATAACTTCTAAGGATTTTCTGCCAATCTTTATAATATTTCATCATCTATTCTGCAATTACCCATATAGCCCCAAGAAATAATCAGGTTAGTTTTTATACATTAGTGACTTTGCTCTGCAAGATACACAACTTTTTTACAAATGCCCCAACTTTTGAATTTAATAACTTCTTGTAATGAAAATGAAAGAAGAGGACATCAGCAGACAAGTAAGAATCCTCTTGCCACCTGGTATAAACTTGTAGTTTTCAGACCAAAAGATTGGAAATAAAGTCATTAGTAAGAAATCTATATATAAAATGCATCAATGTGGGGAAAAAAAATTGTATGAGATCTGAGAAGTGCAAGGTAATTTATTGTTTAAGTATTGGTTTGTAAGATCTTGGTTTATTCTAAATCATTATAAAAAGAAATATTAATGTATTAAATTTTCATAAAGTGGAGTAATTTTGCAAGTCAAACTTCTGCTAAAGGAAAGGAAAAGCTGGAGAAATAAATCTGGTGCATTGGTTTTTGCTAGCTTCTCTGCAATTTGACAGCTAAGTCTAAAATATATTGTTCACACAGGTCACCAAAGGGATATTTCAGATTTCGGTTTTACTTTCTTCCACTCAGGAGTTTTCTTCACATGCAGTCTAATCTTATAGAATTCACTCTGGGTTTTGCCATTACCTTCAACAAAATCTTTCATGTCATTTCACCTTTAATGTGGTATTTCCCCTTTATACTCAGTCTGACATAAAGAAACCTGCTGAAAATAATTATATGCTTTGATTTTGCTGAGTTGAGTTTGTTTTGTTTTTTTTTTTTTTTTTTTTCCAGTTTTGAATAACTGTTCATATTTGAGATGTGATTTGCATCCATACCTGACTACTGTTGCCTCATAGACCTGTATCATCTCCTCTGATCTGCTCATTGCTACTCTATGAGGTACTTCAGGGAACACACAATCCTGAAATGGCAATGAAATTGACAGATTGATATAACGATCATTTCCATAACTTCTATCATCTAATTATTTGTACTTTGATCAGGGAAACAAACAAAATTTACTAGCATTGTGCTGCCGAAACTTGATAAACTCTTTTGGTGAGCTATAACAATTCTATTAAATCAGACCCAAAGAATCATCTGGACAAAACAAAGTCTATTAGCATTCAAAGTCTGTGTTAATGCAAATGTTACATGGCAATAAAAGAAGACTATTAAAGACCTACAGCTTTTGCCATACTGTATTCAAATTTGGGTTAATGCTCTAAAAATATTCACACTTCTCTACCTAATGAAATGCCAGCTTGCAGAAAAAAAATATTTTCTAATTTCTTCTTTCATAATAATTCTATTATAAGCAATGAAAAAAGGTCAAATTACCGACTTGATCAGTTTCCCCATCCTCAAAATAGTCTTATGATGGTATCTACAGATTTTAGAAAAAAAAGGAGGATAAAAGTCAGAAGAAATGCTCTCTTAGATCATATAGGAAATTATGTCAACTAACATTATCCATAAACATGAAAAGCCTTGTTAGGATTGACTGGGGAAAAATTCATGAAATCGTGCATGAAGAAAATATTTTATAGACATCGTTACAGAATCATAGAACCATCTAGGTTGGAAGGGACCTTAAAGATCATCTAGTCCAACCATCAACCTAACTCTGACCAAAAAAAAAAGAAATAAGTAATAAAATAATAAATAATAATAATAAATAATAATAATAGGTTTTTGTGGTTGGACTCAATGATCTCAGAGGTCCCTTCCAACCACTAAGATTCTGTGATTCTGTAAATATATCTATATATAAATATATAGATATATGAATATATAAATATATAAATATATAAATGATAATAAGTAATAAAATAATAAAAAAAAATCACTAAACCATATTCCTGTGGACCATGTCGACCTGTCTTTTGAAGACCTCCAGGGATGGTGCCTCAACCCCTTCCCTGGGCAGCCCATTCCAATGCTGGATAACCCTTTCGATGAAGATATTTTTTCCTAATATCCATTCTAAACCTCCCCTGGTGCAACCTGAGGCCATTTTCTTGTGTCCTATCTCCTGTGACTTAGGAGACGAGACCAACCCCTGCTTCTCTACACCCCCCCTTCAGGTAGTTATAGAGCACGATAATGTCTCCCCTCAGCCTCCTCTTCTCCAGACTGAACAACCCCAGCTCCCTCAGCCTCTCCTTGTAAGACTTGTGCTCCAGACCCCTCACCACCTTTGTTGCCCTTCTCTGGACCCACTCCAGCACCTGGATGTCTTTTTTATGGTAGGGGGCCCAAAACTGGAGACAGTACTCAAGGTGGGGCCTCACTAGTGCCGAATACAGGGGGATGATCACCTCTTGGGCCCTACTCACCATGCTGTTCCTTACACAGGCCAGGATGCTGTTGGCCTTCTTGGCCTCCTGGGCACACTGCTGGCTCATGTTCAGCCGACAGTCGACCAACACCCCCAGGTCCTTTTCTGCCAGGCAGCTCTCCAGCCATTCATCCCCAAACCTGTAGCGCTGCATGGGGTTGTTGTGACCTAAAGTACAGGATGCAGCACTTGGCCTTATTGGAACTCATCCTGTTGGTCTGAGCCCATTGATCCAGCCTGTCCAGATCCCTCTGCAAAGCCTCTCTACCTTCCAGCAGGTCGACACTGCCACCCAGCTTGGTGTTGTCTGTGAACTTGCTGAGGGTGCACTCGATCCCCTTGTCCAGATCATTGATAAAGATGTTAAAGAGAATGGGCCCCAGTACCGAGCCCTGTGGGACACCACTCGTGACTGGACGCCAGCTGGATTTGACTCCATTCACCACCATTCTCTGGGCCCATCCCTCTAGCCAATTTTTAACCCAGTTATATTTCTGATATATTTCAGACAGAATTGAAAGAACTAATCTAAGTTGGCTTTGCTTTGGACAGGAGGTAGGGCCAGATGACCTCCAGAGATCCCTTCCAACCCATACAATCTTGTGCTCCTAAATAAGTCAGAAAAAAAAAGAATAAATTAAAAATATAGATAATCGAAGAAAAAAGTCCCCACAAATAAATTCCAAACCCCACCTACCAAGACCCCCAAATCAATAATTCTAGAAGTTATTTAGATGAACTAGACTGTATAAACATTGTTACATCAAGCATTTCTGATGCAAATGATAATATCTATTAGTTTATACAAACATGTCTTGACAAGAAAATGTCATCATTCCTCCCTAATCTCCAACTTCTTTCTCAAAGTGCTTAGACTTCTTTCTAATATATATTTTAAGCTCAGATGTGCATATTTAAAGACTAACATTATTTCAATACATGCTTAAGACAAGCGCTTGATACCCTGCTAAACACAGCTTTAAAGACAACAGATTTTAGCATCATAACATGAAAGTATTTACAGTCCCCTGGACTTAAAGACAACATGGCAGTATTTTTCTGAAGAGAATCAAAAGATGAGGAGGGAAGCTGATTTGTAATTTCATGAAACAAGACCATGTCTTCAATGGAGTGTGTGGAAAATGCTGGATACTCCAGGGCTGGCTGGGTATCTTACCTTGTATTCACCGTGTAAAGCATGACACATGGGAGAGACCCAGCATTGCTTAAAATATATAGTTTCCTCAATTTTTTAACTATTTGAAATATTGAACTTTGTAAAAATGAGGGGAGGGAAGAGAAAAGCACAGACCACATATCAGTACCAAACAAGGAAGAAACCGTTTTTCTGTATTGTTTCTCTCTTTCCTCAGACACTTTAGGGAAGCTTAAGATAAAACCACAACAGTAAAGGCTAGTTACTGTTTGCTGTTAAAATTAATAAATAAAAGAAAGGAAGAAAAGGGGAGAAAGAGTAGGGAGAGAGTGAGGAAGGAAGAGAGAAAGTTATTTTGCATTTTTATGTCACTTGAGGTTTTTAGTGCATATACCTGATAGTGCTAAAACCAGCTTACCACATTCCTTTCATGACCATTCAGATGCAATTGTTGTCTTCCATAGACTCCAATGACTTAATTTAGATACCCGTATCTCTAGTGGCTTAAATAATACTGTATATTGAAATTATCTCATTAACTTTAATTCACCATTTGTGGAGAAATAAAAAGACAAGATTAGCAAAAGAAGTATTTAAGCATAATGAGTGAAACTTTAGGCAGCACTGCTTCCTATCTTGTTTTATTAACGAAAAAATAAAAAGGAGATTGCAAGCTTGAAACAGATTGTTGCAATTTATGCACAGAGATGTTCTTAGGAAAAAGAAATTGATATAACTTTGTGGCTATGACTAGGAAGCACTTCAAAAACCTGTCAGATTATAGCTGAGGTTTGTTAAGCATGATTGAAATCAAGTAATGTGCCTAACGAATGGAAGGGACTGAAAACCAGCAAATTCTCACAAAAAAAAATGTTCAGAAAACCTTATCCACAGTCTTTCTATCCCATCTGTTTACCCCCATTTGCAATTGAAATGCTCAAGCTACATTTGAAAAACAGATTTTTTTTAAGAGACCTAGACACCTGAAAATATGTATGAAAAGAATGAATTTGTTCAATGACAAAACCATATCTGTCCACAAATGCAATCAGTTGAAGCTCTGGAGGAATGCTGATGATGCCAGCTTCCAAAATCTGTTTCATTTTACGTGGCCCATACAGCTATGTGTAAGGTTCCTTGTATCACCACAGAAATCATACATGGCATTCTCAGCTTCTACAAAGACATTAGAATATTACAGCTTCACTTCTCTTTCAAAGAGAATCAGGATCAAAGGTTACACTTAAGAAGTGTTATGTAGAGTTGTTACCAATCTGCAAAGGTAAAACTTTGATTCAGAGAAGTGGAGCCAGTACTCAGAACTGAAGTAACTGATGATAAATATTTGCTATGTTGCAAAGGATAAACAATCAGATCCCCCTACCCTAACGGGAAATTATTTTTCATTATAATGCACATAATGAGCTTCTACAAACAAACAAACAACCGAAACAAAAAGTACTTAACAGGGAAAGATATTTTTTCTCAGTTTTTTTGCAGGCGTTGAACAAAGAGCAACATGAATTCTGAGCCAACAGGACATCCTTAGTCCTAAGGAAATGATGGACTACTGACAAATCCATAACTCCAGTGACCTCTAACAGTACTTAACCTAAAAAAAATAAATTACCAAATTCAGATGCATCTGGGAGGAACTCAATGTGCCTATGAACAATAGGGTGTCATATCAAGGCACACACTATGAAATGGCAAAGAATTTCTGCTAATCTTACTTCTTTTTATGTTCACGTCATTGTTCTGTATAATCTTGATATCAAATTCGAATAATTGCAATTCCCCTAGCAACTAGCAATTCAGTTGCTTCTAGTAGTGAGGAATAAAATATTTAATACTGTTACTATAAGACTGTTACTTGCCAAATCACATTAAAAACTAAAATACAAATGGCCTTTAATTAAAAAAAAAGTATTTTAAAGATAAAATAAATTAATTCTTACTTTAAAAAGAGAGTTGATATGCTTCCTTGTGAAATATAATCATGTTTTGCAATCTTAAAGTATTACTTGTAGTTAAACATGTACGTTTTCATTGAAGACCTGGTAAGAACTAGAATACTATCGACTGCACAGACCTCTTTTCTGGAGCAGTTATTTTCACTGCATAATGCAAAATGGAGATAGGTAGGAATAGGATGGGTAGGTTCAATTAAAGAAGGTTTTAACAGATATTCACTGTTCATGTGTGTAGCATATGTCAGTGGAGTCTGTGAAGTTTTAATTATGAAAAATTAATTCTTGTTGTTAAAGACAAATTTTAATAAATAGGTAATATATTCTGATTTTCTATTCTTTTGGGGAAGCTTTTTCTTCTTTTTACTTTGCACAGATTCTGCACTTTGCTCCTTATATAAAACATGGCCAGATACCACATTATTATATAAAGATTACATTTAATTTAAAACACTTAAGAAAGAAGAGAGGCATTTTTTATTATTTCCAAAAACGTTTTTTATGTTTGCATTCACAGAAGCTAATTTTCAAAATCTACCTTTTCCACTAATAATAATTTACACAAAAGTATGTTTTCAGATGCAGTCTATTTCTGTAACTTGTTTCACTCATCATCTGTCGGGAGGAGGAGGAGGATGTCGGGAGTGGGAGACGGACCCGGAGTAACGATGTAACCTCAATATGAGTATGATTATTCTCTCTTTATTTATGTTTTTACAAAGTATATATAGACAGGCAAGCAGAGCACGCGCTAGCGGTAGCTATATGATTGGCTTACAATCTCTGTTCACGCGACTAGAGCGTTCACACAATTGGTGTAGACCCCTTGTCCACGCGCAACAACATTCTCTCCTCTTCTGGATGCGGTCCCGTTTATCTTATCTACCAAGTAGCTGCTGCTGCTTACTTCTGCTTTTCCCAGGAGAGCTCATGGTCATCTCCAGGCCTTTATCTACATCAAAGACTGGGTTGCTCATTGCAATTAAATCGTGGCCTTTTTCACACAGCCATTCCTCCACAGTCATCTCTATTGTTTTGGGTTTTTTCTGTTTCTTTAAACCAAATGAAAACAAGCATAGCTTCATTTCTGCATTTTTTTGCAGCAAACCACAGATTTTGAATATTTGCAGGTGGATGTTATCATAAGTTATTTCCAGTCAGAAATAATCATTTGCAGAATATTCAGAAATTTTCTGTTGCCAAGTCAGTTTCTCACTAATTCCATGAACATAAGTGTTGTTTTTTTTTAAAATGAAATAGTCTGAGTTAGAGCTGTCCTATCATCAGGGATCTCCTTTTGAAGGAATTAAACTCAGTCTCCACTTGTCAGAAGCTACGAAGATGACAGTAATCCTTTGAGCACTGTATACTACCTATGCCATTTTAGAAATATTTTCTTTACTCCTTATGGATGTGTGTTTATGAAGAGGCCTTACTACTACTTTCTGGTGAATTTTGCTTTGGAGAAAAAGAATTAAAGAGTTCATCAGCTAACACATCTCATATAGAAAGGATCAGGGATATCAATATAACACAGTGCATCAACTTCTTTGTTCCACGTTCCCTACCATTTATGCAAAATCCAATTTGGATAATACACTATTGCAAGAAATCATGTAAACCTATAATCCTCTATGTTCAATATTGGCAGTTCAAATGCAGCATAAACCAGTAAGGCATTATGAAGTCTGTTTAATAGGTAGTAAAACAGAAAAAGGGTTTCCACCATAAACTGAGAAGATTACCATGTGTAATCTACCACGAACACAAGACAAATACTGATATGAAGACAAGACGCCATCAGCTGTGTTAATATTCCTCAGCTTTCTAGTTTCTGTGAATAATAACTTCACAGACCAATGTTACAATCTACCAGTTGCCCTTTCAAATTTTCAGTGCCCTGGGGGGCGGCAGAGGAGAGGAAGAGGAAAAAAAACAAAACAAAACAAAAAACCCACAGCCTATTAAATATTGTCTAGTCTTGAGAACATTCAGTCCCAAATGAAAATTGGTTTTGATGAAGAATTTCTGGGAGGTGCTAGAACAAAACAATTTTAAAAGGGGTTAGACACCCTGATGTGGTCAGATGTTGTGTCTGCAGTGATAGACATTCAGCACAAGCCAAAATGAAACACTGCATAATGTTCTGAGCTAAGGAAATGGACAGTTAAAAATCAATCTCTATCTCACATTCCCAGCTCTGAACCTGAAAATGACAGCTATTATCCAGATTTACATTTTATCCCAGTTAGAATAAAGCCAATAAATCACCGGGCTTTTGGCTGCTCAGATAATTACAATGTGAGTGGCTGGTATGAGTTGCACCAGGGGGAGATGCTTTCAGAGGGTTAGAGCACAGAGTGGAAAGAGTGACAGTGAAAAATGGGCTTGATTTCCATGTTGAGATGAGCGTTTACAACATGCAAATTGCTGAACACAGTAACCTATGCTGAGACCCATCAGCCTCCCTCATTAAATACCCAGACAAGGTGAGTCTGTGTAGTGGAACATCTTTACAGAGCTAATAGCTCAGGTGAAAAACCATTTGGTTTAAAGGGGGCAGGGGAGCTTTTAATGGTATATTAAAAAATATTCCCATTTGTCTTTGCCAGAAGTGATTTCATCATTGTCATGATCTTCAAAGTAGCTTATCAGTTTGGTACTGGGCAAACAGAAGCACTCTGAAATCTGCTTCATTCTCAGTTATGATTAGTATATTTCCAACACACCTCTAATCCTATCTGTGTATCAGATTACCCAGCAGCAAGAAATTCAGCTATACAGATTTGTCAAGAGTATTTGAATGAAGACATGATCCAACTGTTCCTAAGTCTGTACTGTACTACTACTCATTTTATCCTGTAATAATTTCTTTCATTCCTCAAATGTAAATCACAGTTCTGTCTTATGACAAACGTAACGTGTGTGCTCCATGGCTTGCCCCCTTAATAGTCTTGGTCTGAACTGCATCTTCCATGCTGCCTGTGTGCATGAGGCCCCCTTGGGATCCTGATAAAATGTTAAGATGGAAAAAAATAGCTTTATCATTTTGTATGACTGCCTAATTTATGTTTTAAAATTCCAAGAAATGTTCCTAAGTAAAAAAGGAAAAATAAATATATATAAATATCAGAGAACTGTTTTTCAGCAGCTCTTCATCTATCCTTTGATGAATTGCCTAAAACTGTATGCAAGCAAACCTTGCATAGGTATATTTTTATAGGTATAGGTATATCTTTATTACTGTACACTTGAGGAAACTGTCTTAAATACAGCTGAAAATTCATCTAACTGGAGTTGTCTTGGGAAGTCAAAGAGTGGGATATCCTTATTGTCACAATAGGGATACCTTATTATTTAGATACACTAATTCATTATTATGTGATGTTGATTAGTTTTCATCAAGTTACCTTTCCTCTTGATACTTTAATTTTTATTCTTTATTGCATTATATAAGACCACCTTTTTCTCTTTTTATAATAAAAAGCTCTGGGAATAGGTGTGCAGATAAAGCTGTTTATTCTTACTTTATTTCATTCTGGTTTACAAGGACTATGGGGAACATCAAGAATGCTCCAATAAATGTAGCAGGCAGGTACTCAACTGTAAAAAATGCACTGAGTTCTTATTTTGTGTTAAACACAATACGGCATCAACATCAGCTTGTTGTATGATAAAAACAATAATTACTTGCAGAGCACATCAGGTAAAAATCTACATTAAGGTAATGAATAATCATATGAAACTTTTCAGTCTACTTGAAAGGGTCCTCAGTAAATTCAAAAACTTACATATTTCTCCTCTGTTGGAGTATTAAAATATCTCTTTAAAAAGCGGGGCGGAAAGCATCAAATGTGATGATTCTGCAACTTGGCTGAGATTATACGCACAAAATCTCTTTAGGAGTTATAAACAGATGAGATCATACTAACTGTAAAAGAAGATAATAAAGGGTAGCTAAAATGTAAGAAACTAAGACAAAGCCACCACAAGAACATGAAATAATGCCATTACAGAATTGTTTTAAAATCAAGGAATGACAAAATTGAGAAGAGGAAGAACCCTTTGCTAGAACAGAAAGAGGAACGGGTTGAAATATCAAAGAAAATGGGAGGAAGATAAAACAGGTTGGATAGAAAGAGAGGATGAATCGTGCTGAAACTGGAAATAATTATAGATATTAAATATCATGCTAAAGGTCATCTTGGAGACAGAGTAAAGCAGGCATATGAAAAGACTACCTTTGATACTTCTGAGATCTTTACTTGTTTGAGTACAGTCATGGTGTATTAAGTGCTGAGGTACAAAAAGGATTAGAAACATTAGAGGAAAATGCAGGGAAAGTTCCTCCACCCTTTATCTTATTGAACCTTGAGCAGAAGAAATAGAACAGATGAACAACAGAAAAAACACTGGCACACATTTATGTACACTACTACATGAATGAAAAATTTCCCTATCCTTTGTTAGCTCTTTTTCTGAAGTGTAAAAATAAGAAAAATAGTATTAAACTGTTTTGGGGTTTTGTTGCTTTTTTTTTTTCCTTGTCATGGAATTATAAAATAGAGTCATGGAATAATTCAGGCTGGATGGGATTTTAAATGTCATGTGGTCCAACTCTCCTCTCAAAACTATCAGGTTGCTCAGGATCTTATGCAGTCGAGTTTTGAATATGGTAAAAGATGCAGATTCCACAGCCTCTCTGGGCAACTGGTTCTAATATTTGATTGTCCTCTGTTAAAGTTTTCCTTACAATCCATTTAGAATTTCCTTTGTTTCAACACGTGTCCATTACCTGTTGTATTTTCATGTGTACCTCCAAAACAAGTCTGCCTCCATCTTTAATACACTCTTGTGAGGTCATTATAGACAGCAATAAGATCCTGCCTTCATCATCTTTTTTTTAGGGCTGAACAGTCCCAACTCTCTCAGCTTCTCCTTGTATGTCAGGCACTCGGTCTTTCAGCACGTCAAATGCATTTCTTGAATTGAGAAATCCAGTTAGTAGATGAATGAGTACTTGTTTGTGTACACAACAAGTAATATGACATGAAATCATATTCCCCAACAGAGATTCCCAGAATCAATGCAGTATGCACAGAATTAAACAAATCTACAAAGAACCTCATTAACTCGTAACTGATAACTCATTCACAAAACCAATTGTTTCACTCTTACATAAAAGCAGAATTAGCAACATTAGAAGAAAATCAAAGGTATTCTGTATTCCTTATTAATTGATTGAATCTTCCTATTTAGTAAGAGATATTTTTTTTCCTTACAGCTAGATTCTTAATTAGCCAACTTCTGTTTTATACATTAACTTCATTGATATGGGTATTCCAGGGTCACAAATATAATGTATTAATTATTAAGAATCTACATCATACTAAATATGATGAAATTATTAAGACTATTCATAGTACTATAGCAGGACATAAAGACCTTCTTCTGATATTATTATTCCAACTTCAATATCTAGTAGATCTTAAAAGGCAAACATTCTAGAAAAACAAAGTAGAAAAAAGCAATTATGTACATTTTCTTCTTCAAATACATTTTAACTTTTTCTTCAGTTTGAAAGTATATTTTCTCTTAAACTTTACTTGTCATTTTGAAGAAATAAAAAATTATGTACTTCATAGCTGTAAATTATATTGTACTTTGAACTAAGTAATATACATTGATATTAAGCAACTGAGACTCTATTGTGCTCAGGAAATGGAAATTTAACACGAGTGAAGATTTTTAAAGTGACCATTACCTACTAGATTATGCTAATAATTCCAGTTTCAGAAGATCTGAGTTAGAAGAGTGGTGCTTCATGAAACTGTACTTATTTGGTATAGCAGGTATAAGAAGCTACCACTTAATAAAATGAGCTAACTCTGCAAGGTATTTAGGATGAAATGAGGTATGAAATGAGCCCAGAACAGGGGAACAAAGATGATCAGAGGGCTGGAGCACCTCTTCTGTCAGGACAGGCTGAGAGAGCTGGGGTTGTTTAGCCTGGGGAAGAGAAGGGTCCAGGGACACCTTACAGCGGCCTTCCAATACCTGAAGGAGGCCTACAGGAGGAACAGGGAGGAACTCTTTCTAAGGGAGTGTAGTGATAGGATGAGGGGTATGGTTTTAAAATGAAAGTGGGAAGATTTAGATTAGATATCAGGAAGAAATTATTTAGTATGAGGGTGGTGAGACACTGGAATAGGTTGCCCAGAGAAGTTGAGGATGTCCCTTCCCTGGAGGTGCCCAGAGAAGTTGAGGATGTCCCTTCCCTGGAAGTATTCGAGGCCAGGTTGGATGGGGCTTTGGGCAACTTGGTCTAGTGGGAGGTGTCCTTGCCCATGACAGGAGGGTTGGAACTCGATCTTTAAGGTCCTTTCCAACTCAAACCACTCTATGATTCTGTGATTCTATGATTTCTTCTCACAAGCATTCTGAGTAAGGTCAGCATCCAGCAGCACGAGTTCCTTTAAACAGCAACCTGGTTAATACATAGGTCCTCTCTGTTTTCTAATATCTAAAATTTATTTTAGAAAGGTAATTTTAAAAACATATTACATTATTATTGAGGTGTTACTAGAGTTAAACCTACATCTTGACCTTCCTTCAGTAACTGGTGTAAATCAATAAAATTTGACAGACAGCTGCAAACATCTTATGCAATAATGCTGTCCTAAAGAAAAACAGACGCTTGAGAAAAATGTCAACTTTCTTAGTTTTGCAATCTATGATAATACAAAAATGTATTTCATCTTGTCCGTCAGCAATGTCTGATAAAGATTAAAAAGACTTATGTTTATTTTATTTTTGCCTAAAGTATTCAGACTGCTTGTTAGTTGTTGTACAACTCTTTATTAGCAAAACTCACTTTCAAATTAAGGTGATATTAACATACTTTTTATGTAATTCATTATTGTCAAATACTTTTGTTTTCAGAAAGGGAGGTTAATTTATATAAATAAAGTGTTCTTTTTTTTCCTTCTTTTTCTCTATTAACATTTTTTTGTTAGAAAATGGGCTTTATGACCAGGAATTTTCTGTCTCTTGCTGATAAAATGACTAGGAAAAGCCAGAGATACTACAAGACACAGAAGTCCAAAAACTAAGACACAAGTCAGTTTTTACCTCTTACATTAGGTCTGAGCACTAAGATGTCCTAAGCAGGAGAAGAGGATGATTCTATATCACCATCTTTTGACGCTGAAAGTGCAAACAAGTTATTTTATATAGCATTTAGAAGAATTTTGAATATTTCATTCACTTTCATATGTATGCAGAAACCACCCAATTTCAAGATGGCTTTTGCAGCTTGCTTTCTTGTACATTCACTATCCTAATTTTAAACACAGTTGTATTCTTTTTGCTGGTAAATAACTCAAAAAAACAGAAGTGTGAACAAAGAAAATTTATAATATTTACAAATATTTTTTTTGTTTTGTATTAAATTAAAAAAAAAGAGAGAGAGAGGTTTCTAACAGGAATTCCAAAGCTATTATTTTCTCTGAATACAAGTTCCTTTTTCGTATGAAGATGAATTTTTTTCACCTCTTTCAGCATGGTCCATGTGTAAGCATCAGAAAAATCCCATTATTGCTACTTGTCAGATTTGTCTATTTTTCTCTCGGGAGCATGCAACACCAGAATTTCCTGCTGCACCCAAATAAAGAGATTCTGAGCAGCACTACTCTAGGGAATGTATTTTTCTCCCATTGAATAAGCAAGAAAAAATTCATGGAATTATAATCAATTATTTTGACTACCAATTTCCTTGAGTGTGGTTGAGCTCAGTGAGTAATTTGTAGTGAATCATTCATGGTATAAATTTCCCTCCTTCTTTTCTTGTAGAAAATCCATGAACCATTCCTAATTTATTTGAATTTATTTCTGTCTAAAATAGAATCCCTCTGAAACACATGACAGTGTTTTATTGAAACAACAAACTTTCTGTCAATGGAATTGTACCTGAGAAAAATGTTCCCCAGATTTTCAAATCTATATGGATTGATCACACACAGCCGAAATTCAATCACTGTTATTTTAAACTAACTAGTAATTTATTTTTTTTTTACACAAATACTCTTATGTAATATACAACTGAACTACCCATATGCACAAAGCTGAATGTGTGCACAAAAATATGCATAACCAGCACTCATATTCTGGGCTTTGCAAGACTGTAATACAGCATTATTTTTCCTCTGGTCCTTACCAATCCACTTACCATCAGGAAAACCACCTTCAATTACTGGAAATACCTTGCTATGCATCATTAGATAAATATCTTTTTAATAAAGAGAATCCAGGTGTACTAGTAAAATACTATGATTGAATACCTTTAATGTTTCAGCTTCATTAGGCAATGACAGGTTGTCATACTCTTTTCTTACTTATTCTGGTTGAGTTGCTAGCCCTTTCCTGTGGCTATTAATGATGACAGATCATTTATTACCCTATGAGAATACAAATACATTTCCATCAATGTCTTATACATTTTCCCAACCCGCAGATTGTTAACCCTACATGCTCTCCTGAAAAATAGTTATATACCTATACCTCTTGTTACCTCAGTTACAACTGAAACACAACTGAAGCACATCCAAGTGCAGAATTAAGGATTAAATTGCTTATCATGTTTCAGCAATGCTTCTTTTTGAAAATATTTCAAGATTTGATATATACTCTATTAATAAACAGCAGTAAACTGAAGTTTCACCTTTTATTCACATTAAGTGAAGCTGCATTTGACTTTTCTGTTGAAATGAAAAATGGGAACGTGAGAAGAGGTCTTATTCAGATGAAAATTATTGACCTATTTAGAGAAAAGAAACCTTCATCATAGTCTGCAGTGTTATTCATTAATCTTTAGAGATACCATTTCAGTAAAGAGTGGCAAATTTGTCATACGACAAGACAATTTCAATTTGGAGAGAAATTGTATACTTTCTTTACATTAAGGAAGATGTTATCTTAGAATATAAAAATCTAAACCATCTACCTCATGACCAAGGAATTACTAACTAGTAAACTTAAACTGTTGATGACATACTGACAGATAATAATGATTGACTTAAAAAGTTTTTCACCACCCAATGAAACTGACATCCCAACTTTCATTGTTCAAGTATTATGAATACAATGTCTACAGCATCTTCAAAACAGCTCTTCTCAGAGAGCTGGGCTGAACGTGTAAGGTTCCTCAAGATAATGTTTTCAACTTTCTCTGAGTTTTCACTGTTAGTGGTTTTCATATGATATACAATATGACATATCATACAATAAAGAGAGACAGCCTATTATACGTAAAACTAGAGCTAATCAAACAGGTACCTGTATACATTTTTTACAAGCCTGTAAAGAAGGTAAAATGCACCCTAATTTGATGGCTAAGTTTGATTTAGCAAGATTCAGTATATTATTTCTGATCAGATGTGGGACTTAGTTTCCCGGATTCAGAATGAGATGTTTGCACATTGTGAATCTAAGTAAGATGTATACCTAGGAACAATCAGTGTGTAGCTATATTGATTATGCAGCTGAGCTGTATTTTGTTTATTCTTAGTGCCACGAAATTACCCTCATGTGCAATGGTGGCAGCAACTCCTGTCTCTTCTTCACTTACAGAAGAAAAGGCAAAATGCTGTTCAACGAACTCTGCTTTGAAGAGCTATCCAAACACTGCTTGGAAGTCACTACTGATAGCTCATCCACACAGTGTAGGGGGATGTGAGAAAAAACACTCTGTTCGCTATCATTTGTGGCTGCATGTGTTAAGACCACAATTCCTAATGCAGGAATAGTAAATCATCCCAGCCCAAAACTTATTTCACCTGCCTGGCAGATGCTGTGAGGTTTCGAACACAGGAACGAATTAAGTCTTCTTTCAGGGAATATCTTCCAAGTCTCTAAACTTTTTTTAAGCATCCTACATTATTGAATTTCATAAAAAAATCAATTTCACTCAATTTGTACATAGCTACGCTGAAGCCACCTTCAGAGAAATTCTGCAATGACCAAAAAGGGAAGACCTGGTGCTCCGAGAATCAGTACTATATCAGTCTAGTGTGCAGCTGCTGCTTTATTTTACTATTAATTAATGAAGCACAACAACTTAATCTCTGTGTCACAGTTCCCAAGCTAATTATGTACTCTTAATTCCAGCACCTAATTAAATCATTTCTCCCCTACCTTGTCAAAATAACAACTAATTTACCATGCAGGAGATACTTGGGAACATTAACAAACTGTTTAACAGTCATGTATGTAGATATGTTACTGCCATGACATGTACTAGGAATGTTACAAATCAGTAAAATCAACTTAAAAGAATTAGAAAACAAGTTCCACAAAACAGAGAAGGAGTAATATACAGCTATAGCTTTTATGTTTTCATTAAATTAATAGACAGCAATGTACACTTCATGTTCTGAATTTACATGTTGTAAGCCTGTGAGAAACAGACTTCAGGGGAAAATTTAATTATGATTTCAAGCTGATTTTATTTTCAGAAAATAAGAATCCTTTCTATAATTTCTGCTTATTTCAAAAGTGACATTTCTGCTGAATCCGCACAGTGAAAATCACAAGACTTTGTAGGATACTATCCTATTCCATTTCAGAAAAGTTGAAAAATCTTTATTTTCCCTAATCCTTAGGAATTCTTAACACTATGTCTTAAAAAAAAAAAAGGCTTCTACAGAGAGTGGAATTAAAATGAAGCCTAGTTTCCTGTGCAATGGCATTCTTTATCTCCATATTTTCTAGTACAATAATGCTGGCTGTCTTCTTCTGGTTCATTTCTTACTGTTGTACTTCTCATTCTCACTCAGATCCCATGATTTTCAGCCCTCACAGTATCCCCACCTTGATTCCATGTCTTCTGGGCAGACAATAAACCTGTGCAGTGACTGATTTGAAGCAACTGCACTCCTTTGTCAACAGATATACTTTATTGTCCTATAGTCCAATAAAATAGTTGCTCTTGAGTTCATATTACAGCTTTTTTTCTCAGTAAGAGCACTAATTTTAGTTTACTTCTTCTACACAGCCAGTAATAGAAAATTTCTACCATTTATCCGTCTGTGCCTTTGACATCTATACTTTAAATTTTCCAAAAAAGTTCAAAAGTTATATACAAACGCTAACAGATAACACTGTAAAGACTAATTTCCATTTGAAAACAAGATAAAATTGCTCATTTAAAGTGTTCAGCATTTTAGTAAAACTTCTTGTAGAACTGCCTTTATTCTACCCTTTAGACCAGAGAATTCTCCTGTTCTGTAAATCTTAAATTCTCTTCTGCAGAGTCAATAGATCCAAAGAAAGTCCTAGGCGTCCTAGGCGAATTATTTGGATGTTCTGTGGGAGCTATATGGTTCAAATTATTTAAAAGTGAAGAGAAAAATATGTCTTCAGTCCACATTAATTAAAAAAAAAATATTTTCAGTGAGATTCATGGTGATTAAACAAATCCTGAGAACATTTTCCATGCCACTTTATTTGCTTTCACTACTCATTCTTTGAAAAATGACACGGTAAAATTTTCTCAAAACACACCTGGCTAAAATCTTCTCTCAGTAGCCATTACAGGCACTTCTGTTCTTTAAGTGAAACAAAGTTCAGCATTTGTTTCATTGCCTTCTTCATTTTTTTCTTTTGCTCAATACTGCCTTTAGGTTTGGAATAGCTTCCTCAAGGTCATGTGCTGATGAACTTCTCTTTTTCACTTGAATTCCCCTAAAAACCCACTTCAGTAATAAAATACATTAAAATTATTACTCGTGCTTAAAGTAGAAAAACAAGATCTATGAGAGAAAGACTGGTTCTTTTGGCTTCTTCTAGTTGGTTAGAAAACCATCATCTTTTAATTTTTGTAATCGTTTAGGCTTTCAGCTTCCCTAAAGATACTTTAGATCAAAAGATCTTATTGTGAAATTAGTTGGCTATGAAATAAGATGTTTTGTGGAGCTTAGCGGTTCATTTGTTAGTGGTTCATTTGTCTGTCTTTCCCCATGTAAGAACCTGACAGAAAGAAAAGATGCCTCACTTGCCACAAGAATTCTGTCTCCAGTGTACCGATAACAAAGAATGTATGTCCTTGGTTCTCAAAACAACTGTACCATCTGCCCTGAAAACTTGCCTGCCTTGCAAGATCCAGCAATGCTTGTGCAGCAGAGGCAAGGGGGGCTCATGCAGCGACCATGTCTGACAACGATTGGATAAGCACAGGTAACCATCACATTGATTGGTCAAACTATGAGTCTATAAATTACTGTTATGCCCCACTGCAATTGGGGACCCCTCAACATTGTTGACCCTCACCATTGCCAAGGCCTGAGAATCGCAGATCAATGGGACACCGTTGACTCTAGAGGATAGTCAAGCTGTCATGTGGACCTATCGTGGTGGTGATACACTATTTCTTGCAGCTCTCCAAAATTCTGCTTCTCCTTTTCCTCCTTTTCTATACCTCTGCCTTTTCTCTATCGCCATTTAGAGTCATTTTTAGGTAACAATAGTAAAATTATAGTAAATGGCATCTGACCTTGTTTGTGTCTTAATTGTGCTCCCAGAATCATTTAGAACCCCCTCCTGGACCAAAAATCTGACCAGGACAATCATTTGCCCCATGTTTGCCCTTGCTAAACCTCCTCTGTACAGCTAAGACAAAGGTTTGAGGCTGTTCTTGAGGTTTTCTCACATTCCTCTCACTTTGGTTCCTTAATTCCAAAGGAGTAGCATTTGATTTTGGTGTCCTTTAACTCGCACTCTGTAGGATTTTAAAAATTCAGTAAAGGTAGCTCGCATACTCAGAGAAGAATCTAAGTTGTGGTTTATGAATGAAAATAACTCTGACTCCAAAATCAAACCTGAAGTGGCATTTCAAATAAACTCCTTTGCTGTATTGGGTCAACCTAATGCCAGCACACCATGGATTTGAATTCCCAAGACACTGAGGGTGAGAGTACATGAATAACTTATCACTAGGTAAATGAGAATAGCATATTTCCTCAATCTACTACCATATGCCTCACACATTTTTAATTAATTGCAAAAATAACTAACTTAACTATTCTGATGACAATTCTCAGTGATGTTGGAATCAACAGCACCGAGGTGATAGCTTGCAAAGGAGTTTCATGTTTCCTTACACAATGTCTTCACACATTGTGTAAGGAAAACAGCTGGTTGATTCTGAATTACAGATCGGAATGTATCACTCATAAAAGCATCTAGGGTGCCTCCTTTTCAGTGGCATTTTGAAAACTCCTGATGCTTCGTAAGCCTGCAGATTTTTCTGTGCATGACAGAGCTGGAACTTGTATCATTTTTCTCATTTCATAGATTTTCACACATTAATGAAGTGATAAAATGAAGTCTTTGTTCTTTCAACACACTTTTGACTAGTTTCATGAAGTTTACTTGTCTTTAGTGACAGGTGGCACCATGCAATGAACAGGCACTGAAAGCTCTCCTGTGTTTACATTAACCCATTAAAGATGCATACATAAAACAAAACAAACAAGTAAACAAATAAACCACTAGAAACCCAACAACAAACCAACCAAAAAAACCCCCAACCAAACAAAAAGAAGCCACTGAAATCAGTGAAATCATGACGGTGTAGCAGATACACGGATTAATAGTTTAATAATGGTTCAAGATTTGCATAACTGGTAGAGAGGGGAGGATGACACACCATGGTCAAATTAGAGCCTGAGGTCTAAACTTATGAAAAAGACTATTTCCCTTGACCTTTGGGTACCTATTCATTTATAAATGTATAAGCATATATGGTGACCACATTAATGTTGCATAACTTCTGTATGGTTCATTGCCTACAGGAAGTGTTGTTTTTTTTTCTGGAGGAATAATGAAGTTACAGCTAAGTAGATTTTGGACATAATGTGTGAAAGGAAGTAACTTTATCTGCTCATTCTTTCTTTGAACTGTTTCAAGTTTCAAGTAGCATTTCCTTACTTTCAACCAGTACTACCTAAAAATGTATATGATTTTCAGTTTTAATTTTAGAAGCAGTATGTGTAGAAGCCTATGATACATGAATAAATATTGAAATTCTTTCAGGAAATTCAAAATATAAGATAACCTTCGGAGTGTACCAATGAGGTGCATATAATTATAATCTCAGTTCTTAGTTTGATTCATTAATTATCACAGTGAAAAATTGCTGCAAGACCTTAAAGTCCTGGCACTCTAATTTCAGGGACATTTTGGTCACAACTGTGGACTTTTTGTTGGGTATAAATAATATTCTCCAGAGAAAATAGTTGATCTTCTTCAATTGAAATGAGCTGCAAGAAGGAAACCGTAAAGGATTAGGTGAGAGAAAGGCTAAACTATGTTTCAAACATTATTATATTAGATGTTTGAAGAATAGGAAAAAGTTATTTTGTTCTAAACTAATACTGATATATAAAGACTTCTATTTCCTGTAATATGGTTTCAAATATAAGTCATAGGTTAATTCACTATCATGGGTCATGAAATTTATGTAAAAGTAAAAACAGGAGAAGAAAGAACATGTGTTGTGAGCATAAGTAAGATATCCAGTAATTCTTGTCTTCCAGATTCCATATTGTGAAAATAAAATAATCGTATTATTAATGTGTTGCTATACAAGTGAACAATATATATTTGCCTATCTCAAATTTCTTATTTCCCAGTATCAAGCTCCTAATTCAGATATTGAAACAGCATATGAACTGATTGATGTTTTATTTCTAAACGTAGGCTTTCTTTCAGAGGATGGAGGAATTAAAAGTGTGCCAGTTAACAACATTTGATTCTCAGTCCTGCTTGGAATAAGGCAATTTCTGGGAGGTGCTGCACATCCTCACTGGAAACGAAGGTCTTCAAGACATTACAATATCTGAAAGATCAGAATATGACATATTGAAAAATTAAAGATTAAATGTTAAAGAAATATGTCATTTTTACTCTCTCTTAACTTTTCAGTTTTTTTCTGAAATAAATATTAAATGCCTAAAATTATTTTTCAGTGTCCAATTATTTTCTTTAAGGCAATTCCTTTTATTATTTAGAAATAATATTTTATATTCTATTTTCCAGGTTGTCACAGCATGTGCCTACAATATCTAAGAAATATAATGAGACTACCTAGATCAATACAAAGATATAAATTCACCCTACTTAGCATCAAATTATCTGATCATCAGTGGTCTAGTCCAAGGCAGACTGAAAAGTTTCTTATATGTCTTAATGCTACCTCACAAGATTCAGATTTTCCCCAGCCTGAGGTGAAAAGCATTTAACAAGCCGAGATTTAGAGTCAGGAGGGAAGTACCTTTTAAAGAGGCCCAGTCTCTGCGTATGCTAAAATATGTTCCTCGTCTTTCACTAATGGAAGGAGTTAGAACCTAAAACTCCCACTTTCATAGAGAAAGTCCTAAATACAAGACATTAAGGGAACATTTTTTTTCCTACTCTTTGTCATCATTCTAACTATACCAAAAAAAGAAAAAAAAAAAAGAAAGCCAGACAATTATATTTAGTAGGAAGGAAAGTTTTGGAGGAGGAATCTGTGTTCAAAGGACCACCTATTCATTTTACACTGGACAGCCATGCACAAAGAATATAAAAATAATGGGAGTCACAGTCCAAGATAGCTTCTTTTATATTTTCCATTAGTCAGATGATGCTACAGATCTCATCAAAACAAGAAAAGCAAAGTGTCAAACTGAACGGAAGTGTCACAATCTAGATCTTACCCAGGAGACATGGAGGAAAAAAAGATATCAAAGACCAAAAAACTGTGTTAGGGGGTGATGGCAGTTAGTAGATTTCCAGTTCCCCATGTGCCCAGGATGTTTGTTGGGGATCTGTCGTAATGTAAATCTTGAGAGGATACAACAGCAACTAAATTATAAATTTAAGCCTCAGGGTTATGACAGAAATGTTCAGTGAATCTCTTCTTCATAAAACCTTGCCGCCATGGCCATCAGTTGGTGCATGTTAATATAATTAAAATTTTGGCCTGCATATGGGAGGAAAGATACGCAGGGGAGCTTTTGGAAAAATATGTTGATTTTCCACTTACTTTCTGATTTCTTTCTGACATCTAGTTCCCTAGAATATAAAGTTAGTGCTTAAAGCAACATTAGGCATTTTGTTCAGAAAGCAAAAAAACACACACACACAAAACCCCAAACCCACAAGTAGGTGCTTTGCAATCTTGTAGCAGATAATTTCCCTCTTTTCTATTACTTATTCTGCATTCTTGGTATTCTCTTTCTGCTTCTGACCACCTTTCTTTGTCTTCTGTGATTAGTGTGATTAGTGACATTTTGACATTCCCTTAAATCCTGTCTACATTATACAAAATGACCATGTTAGAGGTAGAAAGCAGCAGAGCTATAGCTCCAACATAGTTAAAACATGGTTTGATCTTATGAGGTCCATGTTAATGAATGCTAGTCAGGTAACATCAAACAGTGCTTTGAAAGTGTTGGAACACTTCTACTTCAGAATTTTCCCAAATGTCTCTATTTACAAAGATATAAAATGCACATTGGTGACTCTTTTTAAAGCCAGAGTAGATTATTCTTGCAGTAGACAAGGAAACAGCTGCAGTACTATAATGAATTCCTGGTGAGAAGCATGGAGTCCTTCATAACTCCTGTACTCCACCACAAAAATAAAAATCTGCCTGGTGCACAGCATATAAAATGCTTTCAGGATATAGTTTAGGATAAAGATATATCAACAGCTATATGACTATATGTCTCATTATCCCTAGATAATTTTTCTCATAATTCCATTGATACTGATACTTTAAGCATTGAAAATAAATAATTGTAACTCTTGTGCTGAAATTAAATCCCTTCTAATTCTGTCTGAGCTTTTTTTTTCCTTTATTTACATGGAATCATGGAATTGTTGGAGTTGGAAGGGACCTTCTAGTGATCATCTAGTCCAACTCCCCTGCTAAGCTGGATTGCCTAGAGCACATTATTCAGGACTGCATCCAGGCAGGTCTTGAAAATCTCCAGAGAAGAGGATGCCACAACTTCCCTGGGCAGCCTGTTCCAGTACTCTGCCAAACTCACTATAAAGAAGTTCTTCCTCATATTTGAGTGGAACTTCCTATATTCCAGCTTGTGCCCATTGCCCCTCGTCCTATCTCTGAGAACCACTGTAAAGAGTCCAGCTTCATCCTCCCTCAAACCGCCCTTTAGACACTTTTAAGCATTAATAAGGTCTCCCCTCAGCCTTCTCTTCTCCAGGCTAAAGAGTCCCAGCTCTCTCAGCCTTTCCTGTACAGCTTCCCACTGTACTCGGCACTGGTGAGGCCCCACCTCGAGTACTGTGTCCAGTTTTGGGCCCCCTACCATAAAAAAGACATTCAGGTGCCGGAGCGGGTCCAGAGAAGGGCAACAAAGGTGGTGAGGGGTCTGGAGCACAAGTCTTACAAGGAGAGGCTGAGGGAGCTGGGGTTATTCAGCCTGGGGAAGAGGAGGCTGAGGGGAGACCTTATTGCTCTCTACAACTACCTGAAAGGAGGTTGTAGAGAGGTGGAGGTCGGTCTCTTCTCTCAAGTCACAGACGACAGGACTAGAGGAAATGGCCTCAAGTTACGCCAGGGGAGGTTCAGGCTGGATATTAGGAAAAATTTTTTCACCGAAAGGGTTATCAGGCATTGGAATGGGCTGCCCAGGGAGGTGGTTGAGGCACCATCCCTGGAGGTGTTCAAAAGACAGGTTGATGTAGTGCTGGGAGGTATGGTTTAGTGATGGTGTTGCTTTTTGTTTGTTGTGCGGGTATCTGTTTTTGTCAAAGTTAGGTTGACGGTTGGACAAGATGATCTTTAAGGTCCCTTCCAACCTAGAAGATTCTGTGATTCTGTGATTCCTTATAAGGGAGATGCTCCAATCCTTAATCATCTTTGTTGCCCTACACTGGACTCTCTCCAGTAGTTTGCTGTCTCTGTTGAACTGGGGAGCCCAGAACTGGATGCAGTATTCCAGTTGTGCCTCACCAGTGGAGAGTAAAGGGGAAGAATGACCTCCCTCAACCTACTGGTCACACTCTTCCCTATGCAGCCCAGTGGCTTTCTTGGCAACGAGGGCACATTGCTGGCTCATGGAAAGTTTACTATCCACCAGGACCCCCAGATAGTTCCCCTCAGAAGTGCTTTCCAGCAGGTCCATCCCTAACCTATATTGGTATCTGGCATTCATACACATACAGAATTTGTAAATAGTATTGCACGTTGTATAACTGCTTCTTAAAAAGTTGTTGCTCTGCCAGGAGGGGGACAACAAAGTTGTGCTCCAGAACAACATATTCTGAAAGAATGCAAAGACTTTCCAACCAAGCTTAAATGAGAATTGAAACAAATGACACACTGTCATGATTTTGAGCAATTGTGAGTGTGTTACTGTATTTCCTTGGACCTTTTCTTTTTTTTTGCTTTGAAACCACAGCCATTTTTGCCTAGTCTGAGCTCATGACTGACTTCAAAATTGTAAAGTTGCTGTCCAACTGAGAGCACACACTGAGTAGTTTAATGAGGATGGAAGCTAGTAAGAGCACTTAAGAAATTCCAGTGGTGTGCATATATATGATATTTTTCTTCAGACAAACAAGTTTTAGAGCATGTAACAAACTTTCTTTAAAATTTGAAAGTACCTATTCAATTACTTGCAAATGGAAGAGCTACTAATTATGCTGGGTTTTGTGGTGGTTGGTTTTTTGTTTTGTTTTGTTTTGTTTTTTTTTAAGTTATAAAATTAAACAACTGACAAGATTGATTGCAAATGTATGTGTGATGACTGTAAATTTAAAATTATATCCCTCCATAAACTCTTAATTTGCATAAACTCTTTTTTCTGTTTTGCTTTTCTTTTTTGTTACTGAAAACCTGAAAGTAACCCTCTAATTAGTTGCAAATGGAACAGCAATTAATTATGCTAGGTTTTGTGGGGGGTTGTGTTTTTGTTTTTTTTTTTTACTAAATTAAACAATTGATAAAATTGATTGCAAATGTATGTGTGGCAACTAGAAGTTTAAAATTATATCCCTCCATAAACTCTTAACATACATAAACTCTTTGTTGTCTAAGCCTTAACTATTAGTTGGTTTCCAAGCCAGTCTGGTTGGACTGGAAATAATCTCATCTGTGGATGGGTTGGGAAGACCTCATCTTCCACTTTTGGCAAGGAATGTGAAAAGATCAGGTATAAAAACGCTCACTCTAAAAGCAAAACAGATCTCACTTGCATTATAATCAAAGCTACCACCTTCTGTGCTAGCGCTCAGACATTTTCTACCTTTCACTCCCTCTTTCCTCCTTGCTAGGTTGTAGTTTCTCACCTCATCTAGTATCAAAATTATCAAAAACGGTTCGTACAGAATTAATAAAAAAAAATATAGAAAAAAAAGAATCATAGAACCATAGAATGATAGCATTGTAGAATCGTAGAATCATTTGGAAGGGACCTTAAAAATCATCTATTTCCAACTTCCCTGCCATGTGCAAAGACACCTTCCATAAGTCCAGGCTACTCAAAACTCTATCCAGTTTGGCCTTGAACACTTCCAGGGATGGGCTGTCCACAGCTTCTGTGGGCAACATGTTCCAGTGTCTCACCACCCCCATAGTAAAGAATTTCCTCCTGATCGCTAATCTAAGTGTACTTTCTTTTACTTAGAACCATTGCCCCTCGTCTTATCACTACGCTCCCTGGTAAAGACTCCCTCCCCATCTTTCCTGTAGGCCCTCTTTAAGTACTGGAAGGCTGCTATAAGGTCTCCCTGGAGCTTTCTCTTCTCCAGGCTGAAGAATACCAACTCTTTGTCTTTATAGGAGACGTGCTACAGCCCTCTGATCATCTTCGTGCCCTCCTCTGGACTCACTCCAAAAAGTCCATGTCGTTCTTACGTTGGTGGCTCCAGAGCTGGACACAGTACTCCAGGGGGTGTCTCACAAGAGTGGAACAGAAGAGCAGAATCACCTCGCTGGGCCTGCTGGCCACAGTTCTTTTGATGCAGCCCAGGATGTAGTTGGCTTTCTGGTCTGCAAGTACACACTGCTGGCTCTTGTTGAGCTTCTTATCTACCAACACCCGACACAGTACTCCAGGGGGTGTCTCACAAGAGTGGAACAGAAGAGCAGAATCACCTCGCTGGGCCTGCTGGCCACAGTTCTTTTGATGCAGCCCAGGATGTAGTTGGCTTTCTGGTCTGCAAGTACACACTGCTGGCTCTTGTTGAGCTTCTTATCTACCAACACCCGCAAGTCCTTCTCCTCAGAGCTGCTCTCAATTCATTCTCTGCCCAAGCAAAACTGCTTGGGATTGCCCTCACCTATATGCAGGACCTTACACTTGGCCTTGTTGAACATCATGAGGTTTGCACTGGCCCACCTGCCTCTCCAGGTCCCTCTGAATGGCATTCCTTTCCTCCAGCATGTGGACTGTGCCACACAGTTTGGTGTTGTCATCAGACTTGCTGAGGATGCACTCTATTTCACTGCCCATGCCAAAGATGTTAAACAATGCCTGTCCCAGTACCAAGCCCTGAGGAATGCTACTCATCACTGGTCTCCACTTGGACATTGAGATGTTGACCACAACTCTTTGAGTACCAGCATCCAACCAATTCCTTATCCACTGACTGGTCCATCCGTCAAATCCATGTTTCTCAAATTTAGAGACAAGGATGTTGTGCAGGACATATTCAAAAGATTTGCACAAGTCCAAGTAGATGATGTCAGTTGCTCTTCCCTTATCCACCAACACTGTAACCACTTTGTAGAAGGCCACTGAATTTGTCAGGCACAATTTTCCTTTAGTGAAGCCATGTTGGCTGTCACTGATTACCTCCTTATCTTCCATGTGCCTAAGTAGAGTTTCCAGAAGGATCTGCTCCCTGATCTTGCAAGCACAAAGGTGAAACTGACTGGCATGTAGTTCCCCAGATCCTCCTTTTTTCCCTCTTTTAAAAAATATGCGTTATGTTTCCCCTTTTCCCATCAGCAGGAACTTCACCGGACTGCCACATCCTCTCAAATATGATAGAAAATAGCTCTCTATCTTTGTAATGCATCTTGGTATTATCCCCGCTGTTCTACTCAGCATCATATTCTTCACATTCCGATATTAATAGCTAAACTACTGCTTGACCCTCACTGAATCTAAAGAGTATTCTTTCCTCTTGGATATGTCCCTTACTGTCCTAGGAGCTAAATTAGGAAATTATACATAAGAGTGTATTTTGTTTGGTCTCCACTGGCTGACGAGTGGAAAGGAGAAAAAAAAAAAAAGGAAAAAAAGGATGATTTTTACATATTTCTTCAGGACAATTAGAAAAAAGTCAACTCTTCACAACATACCTTTAAAGGAAGGAATGGTTTCCTCTTCCGCTATCTAAATTTATCTTTTACTGGAAATAGATTTGGCTTGTGGCATCAAATTTTTCTTTCTTTTTTCAGCTGTTTCTGGCATGAGTGAATAAAATCGTAATAGTTCATTCTTCTTTCCCAAAAAGGGAATAGAGTCCCAAAAGCCACAGAAAAAGGGAAAAGAGAGAACTGATTAATTAGTAATTTGAAATAAATCCCCACTTCACTCTAGAGCTGTATAGAAGCATATTGATCAGAAAACTGTTTTTTTTTTGTTTGGGGTTGAGGTTTTAAAATTATTATTATTATTTTATTGAAATGATCAGATATAAAATAGTTAACAGGAACAACATGACTGTGTACATTTCACACAACTATTCTTTCAAATTTTCTTTCTACAGGCCAAGGGAACTCAACAATGCAGTCTTGTCCCCATCTTTGCAAATGTAGGGACTATAATGTAGTAGTTGAAGTGATGGATTGAATTGAACAGGAAAATTGAAGGTTAAGTCTTGGGAAGATTTTTAAAGTCCAAATGAGGTTGCATGACAACAGATAAAAGTAAATGATTTTTTGTTTTCTTGCATCTGTGATGCTAAATCTTACTCTGTGAAAAGCAAGACAGTAATGGCAAGAAAACAGATTTAAATAACAAAAAAGTATATTCTTTGAGCAATATAATCTTCTCAGGAAATTACACTGGCAAACAATGTTTTGCAGCACTTCAATTTCTTCAACAGATGAAAATGTAATTCCTATATTTTTTGGTTGTTGGAAGGAAACAGATGACATAAATGAGATGCATATCACTTGATACTGACCTTTCACTGGACAACGTAGGGCATCCATCTGCCAAACTGTTTTTAAATCCCTGTATCACAGCTGAAACATACAGGTATAATCCATAAATATTTCATAGCTCTTTACAAGGAAGGAACATCAGGCTTGAATTAAAATGCCTTCACATAACACCAGGAAATATTATGATATGGAAAATGTATAGCCAGTTACAACATGAGAAAAAGCATGCAAATAGTTTGGTGTTTATTTCCATCCTTAACCTTTCATTCTACCATGTTTTAGGGGTGGATGCAAGGATGTACCAAAAGGTGTTTCTTCAGTAAAGACCATAAGCAATAATATTTATTGCAAATACCATCAAAATTTCTTCCTCTCTTTCCTGCTACTGTCAAATGACCACTGTGATCTTGTCACTTCTTCCCATTTGCTCCTGCCAGTTTTCTTTCTTTCTATCAGGTCTGACTAACCTGATAGCCTTCTATTATGGCATGACTGGACGGAGATATGAGGGGAGGGCAGTGGATGTTGCCTACCTTGACTTCAGCAAGGCTTTTGACAGTTGCCCACAGCTTCCTCATAGGTAAGCTTAGGAAGTGTGCATTAGATGAATGGACAGTGAGGTGGATTGAAAACTGGCTGAAAGACAGAGCTCAGAGGGTCATGATTAGTGGCGCAGAATCTAGTTGAAGGTCTGTAACAAGTGGTGCCCTCCAGGGATCAGTTCTGGGTCCAGTCCTCTTCAATATATTCATCAATGACCTGGATGAAGGAATGGAATGTACCCTCAGCAAGTTTGCTGATGACACAAAACTGGGAGGGGTGGCACCAGAAAACTGTGCCACCATACAGCCAGACCTTGACAGGCTGGAGGGTTGGGCTGAGAAGAACCTGATGAAATTCAACAAGGGCAAGTGTAGGGTGCTGCACCTGGGGAGGAATAACCCCATGCACCAGTACAGGTTGGGGGCTGACCTGATGGAGAGCAGCTCTGAGGAAAAGGACCTGGGAGTCCTGGTGGACAACAGGATGGCCACGATCCAGCAATGTGCCCTTGTGGCCAAGAAGGCCAATGGCATCCTGGGATGCATCAAGAAGAGTGTGACCAGCAGACTGAGGGAGGTCATCCTGCCCCTCTACTCTGCCCTGGTGAGGCCTCATCTGGAGTCCATCTGTGTCCCGTCCTGGGCTCCCCAGTTCAAGGAAGACAGGGAACTGCTGGTGAGGGTACAGCAGAGGACTACAAAGATGATTAGGGACCTGGAGCATCTCTCTTACAAGGAAAGGCTGAGGGACTTGGGTCTTTTCAGTCTGAAAAAGGCTGAGTGGGGATGTGATTGACACCTATAAATGCTCAAAAGAGTAAGTGTCAAGAAGATGGGGCCAGTCTTTTTTCAGAGGTGCCCAGTGACAGGACAAGAGGAAATGGGCACAAACTTGAACACAGGAAGTTCCGTCTAAACATGAGGAGGAACTTCTTTACTTTGAGGGTGGCAGAACACTGGAACAGGCTGCCCAGAGAGGTGGTGGAGTCTCGTTCTCTGGAGACATTCAAAACCCCCTTGGACACTTTCCTGTTCAACCTGCTCTATGTGGACCTGCTTTGGCAGAGGGTTTGGACTAGATGATCTCCAGAGGTCCCTTCCAACCCCATATCATTCTGTGTTTCTGTGATTCTTTCCCTTGCCTCTCTTTTTTGATATCTGATTTGGGAGGAGACTAGAAGGCAGAAAGGTTTCCTCTTGTGATGCCAAGAACTTTTAAAGTACATCTAAACAAATAGATCTTTGCACTTGCATGCTAACCCCACTAGCACTGAAACAGTGGGCATAACCTAGTCCCAGATTATCTCTCAGGCACAGAAGCAAAAATAAATACAGGTGTATGTTTTCTCACTGAAACTGGTGAATATCATTCAGCTCTGGCTGTATGCAGACAGAGCATGGAACTATGTAAACATAGCGTCTTAGTAGAACTTTTCTTCACCTGTTTTACTTAGAGTTCTTTTTTTCTTGATTATGGGCATTCCAGATGTCGCAAAATCAGTGCCTTGAACTCTGGCTAGTAGTTTTCAATCTCTTCCAGAAACCCTTTGCTCTGGGATCAAAAATGAGTTTTTTTGTAATTGTGTAACATTGATGTCTCATGTGGGGATTTTTGTGACTGACTTGTTCAGTTTGGCCTTTCTCTTCCTCAGTCATTTTCAAGAGATAAACTCGCAGGGTATAATAAAAAATTGTGTTACAGATGGCTTCCAATGGCTGCATTTATTCCCAATTTTTGAATTCCAGTCCTCAGTGTTACCCACTTCTTTCTGATCTTCCCAAGGTAACAATCTTCCTTGACTTTCTTATCTGTACATTTTATTAGCATGCACTTTTCAAGGCATGGTCATTTCTGAAAATATAATATGAAATAAAAATATAGAATGATCTTTGAGTAACCTAGCTTTTCATAGAGTTTTCCTCTTTCTATTTTACTTGCTACGCCTTCTTTTTTAACCAAAGCCTAAAGTAGTTTACTATTTTTGTGCAAATTCCTTTTTTGTATCCTAAGTAAGTTTCTCTAATACTACTATATCCAATACTTTAATGAAATATTTTAGTGAACTCCAGGCAAATTATATTTAGAATATTTCCATTTTATAGAAAATCATTCACTTTATCACAGGAAGACATTAGTTTATTTTGTAAATAAATCTAAATTTCATAGATAAGTCTATGTTGTATTTAAGCTCCTTTTCCTTTTACAGAAATGTCTTTTGCTGTTCTTTACTTTACTCTCATTCCAGCCTCCTGTTTCATATTTGTATAGCCTTGAGATCATGTTTCATCTCAATCTTTCCCTTCCCTCTCCTTCCCTTCCCTCTTATTCGAAAGAAATGCTGCACTTACTACTTCCAGTGCAAAGTATCATCCCTCAGTTAATAGAAGCTGTCAGGCCTGAGATTTCATTTGTCAGCTTTGGTGCAGAGGTTGTTGGGGCTCCCCACCCCCAATGTACTAAGCAATTTAAGCTTTGTTTCCCCCTCTGTCGTTATTTTTGTTTCCCTGACCTTGTTCTCATGAGCCTGCCTGTCTTTCTCCCACGTTTACTATCATCACCTTTATCAGAAAAGGATGAAAAGTATTAATTCCATTTGGGAGCCACCCTTCTCTTTTATCTGTGTTCTGTTCCATCTTTTTTTCCTCTTTGTTATTTATATAGTTGAAGAATCTTTTGTTGTTTTTTGTGATAGTCTTTGGATTCCATGATGATAAAAATATAGAGATATAAAAGAGATTAGGTGGATTAGAGAGACAGACAGATTTCTTGGTGTCAGAGCTATGCTTATGTTCATTTCTTCTCCCTGGTGCCAGTAAAAATGATCAGACAGGAAAGAAAGGTCTTTTCTGCAGCTTTAATTTAGCAGTGAATGGGAACACAGGATGTGATTAAATAAAGCTGTGCAAAATACAAAACCTTGGGCTCATGTGAATTGAACAGTCGGTTCACCACAAACATAGCATGAGCTTGAGGATAATTACTTTTCTGCAGAGAAGCATCTGTTCATTTTGAAGCAGGTAGGGGTGATGCTGTGAATGATGTTAAGTATTAGAAGCTGCTATCAGCTGAAGTTTCATAATCTAGTCTTCTACCTCAGACAGCCTTCCTTTCCTTCATGCCAACATCTCTTTTTTTCCACAAAAGAACTTGTCAAGGCATTTCTCATTTAAATTAATTTTTAATTAGTGTCCACATTCTTCCTTTTCTTCTTATCTGTTTCTAGATGTACTTGAAATGTACTGAATGCCCTTCATCCCAAATGGTTCTTGACCCAACTGCCTTGCAAGTATTGATGTTTCTCGGTTATTAAAAAAAAATATTGTAAAACACTTAAGTGTGTTTGGGCTAATAATTTTTGAAGGATTTGGAAATACTGTTACCAAAAGTCATTCATTTTGGTAATGAGAATATGCTAGTAAGGGAAAAACAGGGTCACTAATCACGGGCAGGAAATGTGCAGCACAAGATAAAAACTGTGAACTGTACTCTCAGGTAATTTTATATACTGTTCTGTTGTTTAAGGTGAAGATAACACAACAGCTTTAGTAAAGGAAAATACTGAATACCAAAATTATAACAAAGCAACTCTTGAGGTTGGTGCTATCTATTTTGTGTGTAATAAGTACAAAAAATGAGCAGACATGGTAATATTATAAGCCACTTTCAAGCACCATCTTTACTACATGCAAGTACAATTTCTGTTGTTCATTAATTATCATTTCAGGCTTCATTTCACAAAATTAGGTCATATCAGGAACCAACTGACCATTTCTACCATAGCAGCTAGGACAAAATTTGACTAAACTACAAGGAGTAATATGAGATACCTAGCAGAATTAAGCTACCTGCAGTTTATTCTCTTTCAGACAGCAAATAGCCAATATGCAATTTCAAGGACAGTAGGAAAAAGAAAGAGAAATTTTAAGTTATAATTTTAAAATACTCTTGGCTTTTCTTCTTCTTCAGAAAAAGAAAAGACACTGAAAATAAATTTTTCAGTTTTGTCTTTAGGCAGAGAAATCTTCTGAGTATATGGTTTTCTCTGTAAGAGGAGCAGGATGGAAAGAGATTCTCCTGGTAATCAGCTGAGGTAGATTAGGGGAGCTAGCTGAGTTTTCACATGTAGTTCCTGTTTACTGTCTTTGAATGATCTCACTGTTGGTGTTACTTCATCTTCTTGGACATTTTGCACTTTAGATAACCTCCAAACATGAAGACTCCATATCATATTGCAGGCACTGTTCTGTAAGTGGAAAACTGAAATGTTTTCAAACAAAAGTCTCCATTGAAATCTTTTAGCTTGTCCTCCTAAGGAAGATAAAACAATTAATAAGAAGCAAAGTCCTACAAGTAGAAAGGGTATATCCTAAATTAAGTGTTATATGTAGCATATATATAACTGTAACTCTGAAATCAAAAGCCTAGCATATGAGTGATGGTAGATAGATAGATATACATATATACAGATAGATGTACAGTACCTATCAGGTAGATAAATATATTATAACTGTGATGGTCTTCCATCTTTCTTTATCATGATCAATATATAATTAAATTATTATGCACAAAGAAGAAAAACAATGAATTTCTATTTCAAGGAATTATTTCAATTTTGTTTAAGGATTCAGAAAATAGGAAAACCTTTATTACATGTCTTCATTTATGTTGAGTGCTGTAGGTATGAATATACTGTAAATCTAATGTTTTTGTGTACAGATATTTTAGATCACTTCAAAGCCAAGAAACTTTTACATATAACTGCAGAAGCATTTTCACCAATTAGAGGGCTGCACAATCTCTGTTCATTAAAAAAGTGTTAGAGTGTCTGTTCTGTGGTAGTTCAATAAAACGTTTGAGTGTCTATTCTAAGAATAAAAAGAAAAAAGTAGTATCTCTGTAGCAATGACTCACTAAATAGCCCTGAAGGGCTACTGTAAGCAGTGAAATTTACCTAAGATGTCAGTGCTAGAATTAATCTGTAAAGTCATCCTTACAAAGTTATTTGAGGAAAGTTGATATACCAGGCATTTCAGCTCATTAATTTGCCATGCCGTTGTCACAATGAGGAATAAAGATTCCTCTTTAGTATGCCAGTAGTTTTCCTCTGTTTTTCTTACAGTCTAGTGAAGTTCTCACCGAAAGGGTTATCAGGCATTGGAATGGGCTGCCCAGGGAGGTGGTTGAGGCACCATCCCTGGAGGTGTTCAAAAGACAGGTTGATGTAGTGCTGGGAGGTATGGTTTAGTGATGGTGTTGCTTTTTGTTTGTTGTGCGGGTATCTGTTTTTGTCAAAGTTAGGTTGACGGTTGGACAAGATGATCTTTAAGGTCCCTTCCAACCTAGAAGATTCTGTGATTCTGTGATTCCTTATAAGGGAGATGCTCCAATCCTTAATCATCTTTGTTGCCCTACACTGGACTCTCTCCAGTAGTTTGCTGTCTCTGTTGAACTGGGGAGCCCAGAACTGGATGCAGTATTCCAGTTGTGCCTCACCAGTGGAGAGTAAAGGGGAAGAATGACCTCCCTCAACCTACTGGTCACACTCTTCCCTATGCAGCCCAGTGGCTTTCTTGGCAACGAGGGCACATTGCTGGCTCATGGAAAGTTTACTATCCACCAGGACCCCCAGATAGTTCCCCTCAGAAGTGCTTTCCAGCAGGTCCATCCCTAACCTATATTGGTATCTGGCATTCATACACATACAGAATTTGTAAATAGTATTGCACGTTGTATAACTGCTTCTTAAAAAGTTGTTGCTCTGCCAGGAGGGGGACAACAAAGTTGTGCTCCAGAACAACATATTCTGAAAGAATGCAAAGACTTTCCAACCAAGCTTAAATGAGAATTGAAACAAATGACACACTGTCATGATTTTGAGCAATTGTGAGTGTGTTACTGTATTTCCTTGGACCTTTTCTTTTTTTTTGCTTTGAAACCACAGCCATTTTTGCCTAGTCTGAGCTCATGACTGACTTCAAAATTGTAAAGTTGCTGTCCAACTGAGAGCACACACTGAGTAGTTTAATGAGGATGGAAGCTAGTAAGAGCACTTAAGAAATTCCAGTGGTGTGCATATATATGATATTTTTCTTCAGACAAACAAGTTTTAGAGCATGTAACAAACTTTCTTTAAAATTTGAAAGTACCTATTCAATTACTTGCAAATGGAAGAGCTACTAATTATGCTGGGTTTTGTGGTGGTTGGTTTTTTGTTTTGTTTTGTTTTGTTTTTTTTTAAGTTATAAAATTAAACAACTGACAAGATTGATTGCAAATGTATGTGTGATGACTGTAAATTTAAAATTATATCCCTCCATAAACTCTTAATTTGCATAAACTCTTTTTTCTGTTTTGCTTTTCTTTTTTGTTACTGAAAACCTGAAAGTAACCCTCTAATTAGTTGCAAATGGAACAGCAATTAATTATGCTAGGTTTTGTGGGGGGTTGTGTTTTTGTTTTTTTTTTTTACTAAATTAAACAATTGATAAAATTGATTGCAAATGTATGTGTGGCAACTAGAAGTTTAAAATTATATCCCTCCATAAACTCTTAACATACATAAACTCTTTGTTGTCTAAGCCTTAACTATTAGTTGGTTTCCAAGCCAGTCTGGTTGGACTGGAAATAATCTCATCTGTGGATGGGTTGGGAAGACCTCATCTTCCACTTTTGGCAAGGAATGTGAAAAGATCAGGTATAAAAACGCTCACTCTAAAAGCAAAACAGATCTCACTTGCATTATAATCAAAGCTACCACCTTCTGTGCTAGCGCTCAGACATTTTCTACCTTTCACTCCCTCTTTCCTCCTTGCTAGGTTGTAGTTTCTCACCTCATCTAGTATCAAAATTATCAAAAACGGTTCGTACAGAATTAATAAAAAAAAATATAGAAAAAAAAGAATCATAGAACCATAGAATGATAGCATTGTAGAATCGTAGAATCATTTGGAAGGGACCTTAAAAATCATCTATTTCCAACTTCCCTGCCATGTGCAAAGACACCTTCCATAAGTCCAGGCTACTCAAAACTCTATCCAGTTTGGCCTTGAACACTTCCAGGGATGGGCTGTCCACAGCTTCTGTGGGCAACATGTTCCAGTGTCTCACCACCCCCATAGTAAAGAATTTCCTCCTGATCGCTAATCTAAGTGTACTTTCTTTTACTTAGAACCATTGCCCCTCGTCTTATCACTACGCTCCCTGGTAAAGACTCCCTCCCCATCTTTCCTGTAGGCCCTCTTTAAGTACTGGAAGGCTGCTATAAGGTCTCCCTGGAGCTTTCTCTTCTCCAGGCTGAAGAATACCAACTCTTTGTCTTTATAGGAGACGTGCTACAGCCCTCTGATCATCTTCGTGCCCTCCTCTGGACTCACTCCAAAAAGTCCATGTCGTTCTTACGTTGGTGGCTCCAGAGCTGGACACAGTACTCCAGGGGGTGTCTCACAAGAGTGGAACAGAAGAGCAGAATCACCTCGCTGGGCCTGCTGGCCACAGTTCTTTTGATGCAGCCCAGGATGTAGTTGGCTTTCTGGTCTGCAAGTACACACTGCTGGCTCTTGTTGAGCTTCTTATCTACCAACACCCGCAAGTCCTTCTCCTCAGAGCTGCTCTCAATTCATTCTCTGCCCAAGCAAAACTGCTTGGGATTGCCCTCACCTATATGCAGGACCTTACACTTGGCCTTGTTGAACATCATGAGGTTTGCACTGGCCCACCTGCCTCTCCAGGTCCCTCTGAATGGCATTCCTTTCCTCCAGCATGTGGACTGTGCCACACAGTTTGGTGTTGTCATCAGACTTGCTGAGGATGCACTCTATTTCACTGCCCATGCCAAAGATGTTAAACAATGCCTGTCCCAGTACCAAGCCCTGAGGAATGCTACTCATCACTGGTCTCCACTTGGACATTGAGATGTTGACCACAACTCTTTGAGTACCAGCATCCAACCAATTCCTTATCCACTGACTGGTCCATCCGTCAAATCCATGTTTCTCAAATTTAGAGACAAGGATGTTGTGCAGGACATATTCAAAAGATTTGCACAAGTCCAAGTAGATGATGTCAGTTGCTCTTCCCTTATCCACCAACACTGTAACCACTTTGTAGAAGGCCACTGAATTTGTCAGGCACAATTTTCCTTTAGTGAAGCCATGTTGGCTGTCACTGATTACCTCCTTATCTTCCATGTGCCTAAGTAGAGTTTCCAGAAGGATCTGCTCCCTGATCTTGCAAGCACAAAGGTGAAACTGACTGGCATGTAGTTCCCCAGATCCTCCTTTTTTCCCCCTTTTAACCATGTGCCTAAGTAGAGTTTCCAGAAGGATCTGCTCCCTGATCTTGCAAGCACAAAGGTGAAACTGACTGGCATGTAGTTCCCCAGATCCTCCTTTTTTCCCTCTTTTAAAAAATATGCGTTATGTTTCCCCTTTTCCCATCAGCAGGAACTTCACCGGACTGCCACATCCTCTCAAATATGATAGAAAATAGCTCTCTATCTTTGTAATGCATCTTGGTATTATCCCCGCTGTTCTACTCAGCATCATATTCTTCACATTCCGATATTAATAGCTAAACTACTGCTTGACCCTCACTGAATCTAAAGAGTATTCTTTCCTCTTGGATATGTCCCTTACTGTCCTAGGAGCTAAATTAGGAAATTATACATAAGAGTGTATTTTGTTTGGTCTCCACTGGCTGACGAGTGGAAAGGAGAAAAAAAAAAAAAGGAAAAAAAGGATGATTTTTACATATTTCTTCAGGACAATTAGAAAAAAGTCAACTCTTCACAACATACCTTTAAAGGAAGGAATGGTTTCCTCTTCCGCTATCTAAATTTATCTTTTACTGGAAATAGATTTGGCTTGTGGCATCAAATTTTTCTTTCTTTTTTCAGCTGTTTCTGGCATGAGTGAATAAAATCGTAATAGTTCATTCTTCTTTCCCAAAAAGGGAATAGAGTCCCAAAAGCCACAGAAAAAGGGAAAAGAGAGAACTGATTAATTAGTAATTTGAAATAAATCCCCACTTCACTCTAGAGCTGTATAGAAGCATATTGATCAGAAAACTGTTTTTTTTTTGTTTGGGGTTGAGGTTTTAAAATTATTATTATTATTTTATTGAAATGATCAGATATAAAATAGTTAACAGGAACAACATGACTGTGTACATTTCACACAACTATTCTTTCAAATTTTCTTTCTACAGGCCAAGGGAACTCAACAATGCAGTCTTGTCCCCATCTTTGCAAATGTAGGGACTATAATGTAGTAGTTGAAGTGATGGATTGAATTGAACAGGAAAATTGAAGGTTAAGTCTTGGGAAGATTTTTAAAGTCCAAATGAGGTTGCATGACAACAGATAAAAGTAAATGATTTTTTGTTTTCTTGCATCTGTGATGCTAAATCTTACTCTGTGAAAAGCAAGACAGTAATGGCAAGAAAACAGATTTAAATAACAAAAAAGTATATTCTTTGAGCAATATAATCTTCTCAGGAAATTACACTGGCAAACAATGTTTTGCAGCACTTCAATTTCTTCAACAGATGAAAATGTAATTCCTATATTTTTTGGTTGTTGGAAGGAAACAGATGACATAAATGAGATGCATATCACTTGATACTGACCTTTCACTGGACAACGTAGGGCATCCATCTGCCAAACTGTTTTTAAATCCCTGTATCACAGCTGAAACATACAGGTATAATCCATAAATATTTCATAGCTCTTTACAAGGAAGGAACATCAGGCTTGAATTAAAATGCCTTCACATAACACCAGGAAATATTATGATATGGAAAATGTATAGCCAGTTACAACATGAGAAAAAGCATGCAAATAGTTTGGTGTTTATTTCCATCCTTAACCTTTCATTCTACCATGTTTTAGGGGTGGATGCAAGGATGTACCAAAAGGTGTTTCTTCAGTAAAGACCATAAGCAATAATATTTATTGCAAATACCATCAAAATTTCTTCCTCTCTTTCCTGCTACTGTCAAATGACCACTGTGATCTTGTCACTTCTTCCCATTTGCTCCTGCCAGTTTTCTTTCTTTCTATCAGGTCTGACTAACCTGATAGCCTTCTATTATGGCATGACTGGACGGAGATATGAGGGGAGGGCAGTGGATGTTGCCTACCTTGACTTCAGCAAGGCTTTTGACAGTTGCCCACAGCTTCCTCATAGGTAAGCTTAGGAAGTGTGCATTAGATGAATGGACAGTGAGGTGGATTGAAAACTGGCTGAAAGACAGAGCTCAGAGGGTCATGATTAGTGGCGCAGAATCTAGTTGAAGGTCTGTAACAAGTGGTGCCCTCCAGGGATCAGTTCTGGGTCCAGTCCTCTTCAATATATTCATCAATGACCTGGATGAAGGAATGGAATGTACCCTCAGCAAGTTTGCTGATGACACAAAACTGGGAGGGGTGGCACCAGAAAACTGTGCCACCATACAGCCAGACCTTGACAGGCTGGAGGGTTGGGCTGAGAAGAACCTGATGAAATTCAACAAGGGCAAGTGTAGGGTGCTGCACCTGGGGAGGAATAACCCCATGCACCAGTACAGGTTGGGGGCTGACCTGATGGAGAGCAGCTCTGAGGAAAAGGACCTGGGAGTCCTGGTGGACAACAGGATGGCCACGATCCAGCAATGTGCCCTTGTGGCCAAGAAGGCCAATGGCATCCTGGGATGCATCAAGAAGAGTGGGACCAGCAGACTGAGGGAGGTCATCCTGCCCCTCTACTCTGCCCTGGTGAGGCCTCATCTGGAGTCCATCTGTGTCCCGTCCTGGGCTCCCCAGTTCAAGTAAGACAGGGAACTGCTGGTGAGGGTACAGCAGAGGGCTACAACGATGATTAGGGCCCTGGAGCATCTCTCTTACAAGGAAAGGCTGAGGGACTTGGGTCTTTTCAGTCTGAAAAAGGCTGAGTGGGGATGTGATTGACACCTATAAATGCTCAAAAGAGTAAGTGTCAAGAAGATGGAGCCAGTCTTTTTTCAGAGGTGCCCAGTGACAGGACAAGAGGAAATGGGCACAAACTTGAACACAGGAAGTTCCGTCTAAACATGAGGAGGAACTTCTTTACTTTGAGGGTGGCAGAACACTGGAACAGGCTGCCCAGAGAGGTGGTGGAGTCTCGTTCTCTGGAGACATTCAAAACCCCCTTGGACACTTTCCTGTTCAACCTGCTCTATGTGGACCTGCTTTGGCAGAGGGTTTGGACTAGATGATCTCCAGAGGTCCCTTCCAACCCCATATCATTCTGTGTTTCTGTGATTCTTTCCCTTGCCTCTCTTTTTTGATATCTGATTTGGGAGGAGACTAGAAGGCAGAAAGGTTTCCTCTTGTGATGCCAAGAACTTTTAAAGTACATCTAAACAAATAGATCTTTGCACTTGCATGCTAACCCCACTAGCACTGAAACAGTGGGCATAACCTAGTCCCAGATTATCTCTCAGGCACAGAAGCAAAAATAAATACAGGTGTATGTTTTCTCACTGAAACTGGTGAATATCATTCAGCTCTGGCTGTATGCAGACAGAGCATGGAACTATGTAAACATAGCGTCTTAGTAGAACTTTTCTTCACCTGTTTTACTTAGAGTTCTTTTTTTCTTGATTATGGGCATTCCAGATGTCGCAAAATCAGTGCCTTGAACTCTGGCTAGTAGTTTTCAATCTCTTCCAGAAACCCTTTGCTCTGGGATCAAAAATGAGTTTTTTTGTAATTGTGTAACATTGATGTCTCATGTGGGGATTTTTGTGACTGACTTGTTCAGTTTGGCCTTTCTCTTCCTCAGTCATTTTCAAGAGATAAACTCGCAGGGTATAATAAAAAATTGTGTTACAGATGGCTTCCAATGGCTGCATTTATTCCCAATTTTTGAATTCCAGTCCTCAGTGTTACCCACTTCTTTCTGATCTTCCCAAGGTAACAATCTTCCTTGACTTTCTTATCTGTACATTTTATTAGCATGCACTTTTCAAGGCATGGTCATTTCTGAAAATATAATATGAAATAAAAATATAGAATGATCTTTGAGTAACCTAGCTTTTCATAGAGTTTTCCTCTTTCTATTTTACTTGCTACGCCTTCTTTTTTAACCAAAGCCTAAAGTAGTTTACTATTTTTGTGCAAATTCCTTTTTTGTATCCTAAGTAAGTTTCTCTAATACTACTATATCCAATACTTTAATGAAATATTTTAGTGAACTCCAGGCAAATTATATTTAGAATATTTCCATTTTATAGAAAATCATTCACTTTATCACAGGAAGACATTAGTTTATTTTGTAAATAAATCTAAATTTCATAGATAAGTCTATGTTGTATTTAAGCTCCTTTTCCTTTTACAGAAATGTCTTTTGCTGTTCTTTACTTTACTCTCATTCCAGCCTCCTGTTTCATATTTGTATAGCCTTGAGATCATGTTTCATCTCAATCTTTCCCTTCCCTCTCCTTCCCTTCCCTCTTATTCGAAAGAAATGCTGCACTTACTACTTCCAGTGCAAAGTATCATCCCTCAGTTAATAGAAGCTGTCAGGCCTGAGATTTCATTTGTCAGCTTTGGTGCAGAGGTTGTTGGGGCTCCCCACCCCCAATGTACTAAGCAATTTAAGCTTTGTTTCCCCCTCTGTCGTTATTTTTGTTTCCCTGACCTTGTTCTCATGAGCCTGCCTGTCTTTCTCCCACGTTTACTATCATCACCTTTATCAGAAAAGGATGAAAAGTATTAATTCCATTTGGGAGCCACCCTTCTCTTTTATCTGTGTTCTGTTCCATCTTTTTTTCCTCTTTGTTATTTATATAGTTGAAGAATCTTTTGTTGTTTTTTGTGATAGTCTTTGGATTCCATGATGATAAAAATATAGAGATATAAAAGAGATTAGGTGGATTAGAGAGACAGACAGATTTCTTGGTGTCAGAGCTATGCTTATGTTCATTTCTTCTCCCTGGTGCCAGTAAAAATGATCAGACAGGAAAGAAAGGTCTTTTCTGCAGCTTTAATTTAGCAGTGAATGGGAACACAGGATGTGATTAAATAAAGCTGTGCAAAATACAAAACCTTGGGCTCATGTGAATTGAACAGTCGGTTCACCACAAACATAGCATGAGCTTGAGGATAATTACTTTTCTGCAGAGAAGCATCTGTTCATTTTGAAGCAGGTAGGGGTGATGCTGTGAATGATGTTAAGTATTAGAAGCTGCTATCAGCTGAAGTTTCATAATCTAGTCTTCTACCTCAGACAGCCTTCCTTTCCTTCATGCCAACATCTCTTTTTTTCCACAAAAGAACTTGTCAAGGCATTTCTCATTTAAATTAATTTTTAATTAGTGTCCACATTCTTCCTTTTCTTCTTATCTGTTTCTAGATGTACTTGAAATGTACTGAATGCCCTTCATCCCAAATGGTTCTTGACCCAACTGCCTTGCAAGTATTGATGTTTCTCGGTTATTAAAAAAAAATATTGTAAAACACTTAAGTGTGTTTGGGCTAATAATTTTTGAAGGATTTGGAAATACTGTTACCAAAAGTCATTCATTTTGGTAATGAGAATATGCTAGTAAGGGAAAAACAGGGTCACTAATCACGGGCAGGAAATGTGCAGCACAAGATAAAAACTGTGAACTGTACTCTCAGGTAATTTTATATACTGTTCTGTTGTTTAAGGTGAAGATAACACAACAGCTTTAGTAAAGGAAAATACTGAATACCAAAATTATAACAAAGCAACTCTTGAGGTTGGTGCTATCTATTTTGTGTGTAATAAGTACAAAAAATGAGCAGACATGGTAATATTATAAGCCACTTTCAAGCACCATCTTTACTACATGCAAGTACAATTTCTGTTGTTCATTAATTATCATTTCAGGCTTCATTTCACAAAATTAGGTCATATCAGGAACCAACTGACCATTTCTACCATAGCAGCTAGGACAAAATTTGACTAAACTACAAGGAGTAATATGAGATACCTAGCAGAATTAAGCTACCTGCAGTTTATTCTCTTTCAGACAGCAAATAGCCAATATGCAATTTCAAGGACAGTAGGAAAAAGAAAGAGAAATTTTAAGTTATAATTTTAAAATACTCTTGGCTTTTCTTCTTCTTCAGAAAAAGAAAAGACACTGAAAATAAATTTTTCAGTTTTGTCTTTAGGCAGAGAAATCTTCTGAGTATATGGTTTTCTCTGTAAGAGGAGCAGGATGGAAAGAGATTCTCCTGGTAATCAGCTGAGGTAGATTAGGGGAGCTAGCTGAGTTTTCACATGTAGTTCCTGTTTACTGTCTTTGAATGATCTCACTGTTGGTGTTACTTCATCTTCTTGGACATTTTGCACTTTAGATAACCTCCAAACATGAAGACTCCATATCATATTGCAGGCACTGTTCTGTAAGTGGAAAACTGAAATGTTTTCAAACAAAAGTCTCCATTGAAATCTTTTAGCTTGTCCTCCTAAGGAAGATAAAACAATTAATAAGAAGCAAAGTCCTACAAGTAGAAAGGGTATATCCTAAATTAAGTGTTATATGTAGCATATATATAACTGTAACTCTGAAATCAAAAGCCTAGCATATGAGTGATGGTAGATAGATAGATATACATATATACAGATAGATGTACAGTACCTATCAGGTAGATAAATATATTATAACTGTGATGGTCTTCCATCTTTCTTTATCATGATCAATATATAATTAAATTATTATGCACAAAGAAGAAAAACAATGAATTTCTATTTCAAGGAATTATTTCAATTTTGTTTAAGGATTCAGAAAATAGGAAAACCTTTATTACATGTCTTCATTTATGTTGAGTGCTGTAGGTATGAATATACTGTAAATCTAATGTTTTTGTGTACAGATATTTTAGATCACTTCAAAGCCAAGAAACTTTTACATATAACTGCAGAAGCATTTTCACCAATTAGAGGGCTGCACAATCTCTGTTCATTAAAAAAGTGTTAGAGTGTCTGTTCTGTGGTAGTTCAATAAAACGTTTGAGTGTCTATTCTAAGAATAAAAAGAAAAAAGTAGTATCTCTGTAGCAATGACTCACTAAATAGCCCTGAAGGGCTACTGTAAGCAGTGAAATTTACCTAAGATGTCAGTGCTAGAATTAATCTGTAAAGTCATCCTTACAAAGTTATTTGAGGAAAGTTGATATACCAGGCATTTCAGCTCATTAATTTGCCATGCCGTTGTCACAATGAGGAATAAAGATTCCTCTTTAGTATGCCAGTAGTTTTCCTCTGTTTTTCTTACAGTCTAGTGAAGTTCTAAAAGACTCTAAAATCAGTCCACTTTAACTGATGATCAGATAGTGAGTTTATCTGACTGCTGACTTTCTAGAGGAATCTTCCTTGCAAAACACAAAATGAATTTTCTGTGGGTTTTTATTAATTTTCAGTGCTGAAATCACATTGAGAGATGCCAAGTCTGAATCAGTGGTTTTAAAGCTTACTTTAGTTTTAGATGTATAAAATAAATATCAAGCCGGACCCCTTTATGAATTTGGTGTTCATCAGCTGGTACGAAGAGTGCTTCCTATTCTGGTCACTTTCTGTGCACCTCTTCGTTGCAGTATATGAGTCCCATAGATTGAAAACCACTGTCCCTGATCAGCATCCCATTTTCCTAGGCAACCTGCAGAATATACTAGAGAACATTCTTGCCCCAGGGCTTGTATGAGACTAAGCAGACTTGCTCTCACTCTTGGTCATTAAAGCACAAATTAGGCTTTGATTCTGCAAGTCTTTATATGATGTGCAGCAGAATATAAACTTGAGAGCAAGGCCAGTGCTGAGCACCAATATCACATAGCAAATGCTGTTCACATGTTATGCGATGCTGTCTCTCGAGTGATAGGATGTGCTAAACCAGAAACTCCATAGTGGCCTGATAATTTGAATACACTGGATATGCCGATCCAATATTTTGCTGATAGGTCTACTCTTTAACATCAAGATTGCTATTAGAAGTGCTGAGAAAAAAAAAATCTCTAAAGAAAACTAAAGCTGCTGAGCCAGTATCATCACAAGGTTTTGATTTGCCACCAGTCCAAGATAATCAGAAGTACTCAGTGTCAGTCAGTGACCTGAAAAGGTTTATGCTTGTGCAGGTAGCCAGTCATCTGAGGATCAGCAAATAAATGAGTCTTCTGACTGTGTCTCATTAACATCATTGAAAGACCGAGAAGTTTACCATAAATATTTGTCTTTTTCCTTAGTTCTTCTTTATCTGGATAAATAATGGAGATGTATAACTGCTAAACAGAATTAAAATAAAAGGCTAAAGAGGACAGTATGATTCTGTCACTTGCTTCTCCTTCTGAAAAGGGTCAAAGAGTTCTCTGGACATTTTCTGCTTCTACTAAATAATAAAAGATCCTAATCTAAAACAGTAACTATTTTTGGTTTTCAGCCTTAAGTTGGATGAACTCCAAGAGTGCCACACGAAAGTACTCTTACCCTGTAGACTTTATATATGAGGTCACATAAGAAAACTTCCTAAGCAAAGCTCCACTTGAGTGAACAAGTTGATAGCTGAGACAGTGACATTCACAAGTCTCCTCCAGATGTTCTGGGACTGGACAAGTGGGTTTGGACTCACAGGAGAGGAGCAGCTTTCCTTTACAAGTTCCACAAGCAGCCTCACAGCCTACAAAGCTGTCAGCCAGACAGAGCAAGAGGAGCTCTCACCAGTATTTTCTGTATTTTGTTCCCTGAGAAGAAGAAGCAACTAAAGAACCAATGAATTTTTCCAATATTACTTTTGCAGATGTCAAGAATGTCATATGACACATAGAGATTACAAGGATATTCCAGATTACTTGTATCACCTGCCCAGTCTCCCGACTTTCCAGTTGTCCTGCAAGAAAAAGCTTTGGACATCCCTATATATCTGTTTGCTTTTGTGTTCTGCAGTACTCGCAGGAAAAACACATCATATGTGTTAGATCTGAGCAGGTCCAAGTAGCTGGCAAAATTAAATATAATAGAAGCTATTCCTGGTTCACCTGTTCTTTGAAGACTCTTGCTAGCAGCAGAGGAAAAGGTCAACAAGTCTAAGAGGAAAACAGAAACTGGAAAAAAATTTGGGATTAAGCATAAGGCATGGAAACTGTAAAACTTGAGAAAAGTATGGAGGAGTCAGTCTTTTTTTAAGGGTGGCCTCTCACAAAAGAATTGTCTGGTTTCCAGTATTAGCGAAAGCCATGAGAGTAGTGGGCACAGCACAAAAAAGAATTTTTAAACTTCTTGTTCCTAGAGGAACTCTGAAACTTCCATAAAATATGCCAAGAACTGTGAGCATGAATGTGTCATCAGAACAGTATTAAAACATTTGCCAGTATGGGTTGGATGACAAGGGTGCATCAAACTGCAAAATTAGTGGGCTTTTCTGGGTATAGGGTTCACATGTGCAGAGGAGAACAAGGACTTCCAAGTCCAAGCCTGAGAGTGATGTGGGGAGAAGGAGCTGTCCTTCACTCAATCACAGAATCATAGAATTGCCTAGGTTGGAAGGGACCTTTCAGATTGTCTAGTTCAACCATCAACATAACATTGACAAAAATAATGAGTAAACCATATCTCTAAGCACCACGTCTACCCATCTTTTAAACACTTCCAGGAATGGTGACTCCACCATTTCCCTGGGCAGTCTGTTCCAATTCTTAATAACCCTTTCAATGTAAATTTTTTCCTAATATCCAGTATAAACCTGCTCTGGTGCAACTTGAGGCCTTTTCCTCTTATCCTATTGTCTGTTGCTTGGGAGAAGAGACCAACCCCCAGTTTGCTACAATCTCCTTTCAGGTAGTTGTAGATAGTGATAAGGTCTCCCCTCAGCCTCCTTTTCTCTGTGCTAAACAATCCCATGGCCCTCAGCTGCTCCTCATAAGACTTGGCACATACCTTAACACAAGTTGACAGCAATCATGGAAAGACTGAAGCTGCTGGTAGCAATTTTTTGAACCATTCTACTTTCACAAGATTGAACAGTTTACTGTCTAGTTCAAGTAGACTGAAATATCCACTGTCTCTGGGGACACATCTCAAGCTTCTTCACAGTGTAGTAAACTGCCTTCTGCTTTGACTGAACCCAGACCAGTAGGTCCATGCTGGTATAACTCAGAACAGAATAATTACCTCTAAATCAAAGGAAAGTTAGATGCAACATCCAACAAAAAGTCTGCTTACTACAGAGAACAGATCTCCTAAGAAGCTAGAATTAGAAATGTTTATCCACATAGACATATGAGAGACAATTTCTGTGTGCTATCTGCAGCCAATTTGTGGATAGCTAAAAGGATTCTTTATAAATTATTAATACTAGACAATGCACTCAGTCTTTTGTATTGCATTAAAAATTTACACAACTAGTACATTGTACAAGCAAAATCTTATCTCTCTTTCCTGCAAAGATGCTATTGTCTGCACACTTGTTTGAAAGGTAGATAATATAAGACACACAAATCACCTTTTGTCCAATGCTATTCAGTGTATGAGGTTTGATACGGGCATTAAGGTCTTTCTTACAAACAGTGATAAACTGTGATAAATATATCTTATTAGAAACAAACTTAATTAAAATTCTACTAAATCAGCACTCTAATGCAGTAACATAGGCATAAACAAGACAATCCATTATACTACCACAAACTCACACCCATAAAACATTCTTGACAAGTCTAATTTAGGACAATATTCTGTCAACGATTTGTAAATCATTAACATATTCAGTAGGCCATTTATTAACTTTAGCAAACATGAAATGGCTTAAATATACTTTTAGCAAACTTTTTCAGGTACTATATTACTCCTTTGCAAAGAGTTTTGTAAGACAGTATATTTTTTTTATTTAGCAGCATTTTGCTTTCTATTTAACCTTCTATCTTTCTACATTAGAATCACAGAATCATAGAATCGTCTAGGTTGGAAGGGACCTTAAAGATCATCTAGCCCAACCATCAACCTAACTCTGACAAAAAAATAAATAAGAAATAGGAAATAAAAAATACTAAACCATATTCCTGAGGACCATGTCAACCCGTCTTTTGAACACCTCCAGGAATGGTGCCTCAACCACTTCCCTGGGCAGCCTATTCCAATGCTTGATAACCCTTTCGGTGAAGAAATGTTTCCTTATATCCAATCTAAACCTCCCCTGGCGCAACTTGAGGCCATTTCTCCTTGTCCTATCTCCTGTGACTTGGGACCTTATCTCATGTCACTACAAGATTATCTGTGTAAAAAAAAATTACTTGACATGGGAATAAAGTACTCACAGTCTGACCCATATTCATCATGCAGAGTTGCTGAAACCACTGAGGATAATTCAAGGTTCAGATCAGCACTTCATAGGACTTATCCTCAATATCATGAATTGGCACAGCTCCAATGACTTTAATGGAGCTATTACCAGATTACATCATCTGAAGACCTGAAACAGTGAGTAAATGGAGACTAAAGGCTTTACACTAGACTACTGGCACTGGAGCTTTTCAAATGAATCTTGCTTGGTTCTTGTGATAGATCAAAGATTTCAAAAAGAGTCTTCCACGTACACACACTATTTGTATTCTGAACTGAAGAGAAAATAGGAATTATCTGATACATGCTATTCCTGTATTTCCATAGAAAACAACAGCAATGAGGAACTGATAAAAATTTTTAAAGCAATTATTTTTCTCCAATAATATGACTGCAATCCAACAGATATAAGAAGTTTAACTACAGGATATTTTAAAACATGCAGAGCAAAGCTTGTAGAAGTGCCTTTTATGTAGGAGTGGGTTGACTTTCATTTCCTGCAAGGTGATCTTGTGAAATAATAGCCTTGTGGTATCATTCATCCCAAAAGATGACAAAAGACATCAGTATAGATGTGACCTTGGAAATATATTGCTTTTTTCATGTTCTTCTGAACATTACTGTCAAAATGTTTCTGGAACAACTTGTTACAGACTCTCCTATGCTACATTCAGTCTGCCAAAAGCTAAACACTGCCATTTAAACATAACAATGCACGCATACACCCTGCTGGTACAAAGCTGCTTTGGCATGTCAGGAGAGAGTAGTTTTATGGAAAATGAAGGCTTTCCACCAGTGGGAGAAAGAACTGTTTAACCAAAGACAGCTGAAATCAACTCTTCCCAAAAGCGCTTTGAATCTACATACTTATTCTCTCTTTCCTCTTTTCTACTCTCGCCAAGAGTTTAACCATGTGTTCCAAGAATTGAATTAAAAGAATAACTAGTTTGTGATTCACAAAACAGTTAGTAATGAAAGCTAGAGGTTTTCTACAGCCGTGGTGGAAAATCTAGGAGTCCACATAACACAGGGTTTTGTCCACAGTAGATATGTGGCCAAGTCTTCCAGAGGTTGTGGTTATTTCCAAATATTTTTCATATCAGAAAACTGGGAATTAGACAGAAAGAATAGAATTTAGTTTTATGTGGAACTTTTTGTCTTCTGAAAGGAATTAACCCAATTACTGCTAGCCACTTCCTTCAGACCTTGAAGGTACTTCCAGTCTGCTAATTGAAAATGTTTATACTCATTACAAAGACAATAGAGAAAAAGAAATAAAGTCTTAAAACATAGCCACAGTTCCAGTAGGATGATTAAAAGGGAGGAATTTAAGAAATACCAAACATTTCAAGAATGGTTCTCTGGGCACTTATGTGGGTTTGTGTGTGTGTGTGTGTATGTTTTCATGTGTGATGTTATCCATGTCTTGTGATGGGAAATGTTAGCATTATGCAGTTGTTCATCTTGAACTCTTTAAAATGTGCATTTATTTCCATCTTTACACATGCTTAAGGAACATATAAACTGAAAAATATCTAAACTAAGATTCCCGCTTAATGCCTTCTGAAGATAACCACAAACATACACCATATACGCTTACATGTCTGTTTCCATTCATTCCCGTATTCCCAGAATCATTAAGATCTCAAGAACAAGCAAACATCATCTGATTAAGTTGAAATGTAATTTTGCAGTATTGGTTCTTCATTTTCATCTTCTTATAGCTCTAGATATCCCAGATAATTGTTTTGTTGATTTCTTCTCTTAGGTAGTTCACCTGATTCTATGATTCTATGATCAGTTCTTCAAGTTCAAGTTTAGATATTGCTTGGAATTCCACATTTAACTTCCATGATCTGATTACATTATTTTTTTTTTTTCTTTCCCTGTTTAAGTAAGAAATCAAAATCATTGCTATTTTCTTCAAAACTCAAGAAGATTTCTGATTGAATGCAGCCTTATATTTTGAAATGAAGCAAAGTTCTGGAACTTGAAACCTGCTGTATTTGAACCTAAGTATGAAAATAAATTCTAAAATGCTATTAAAACTCAAATCACGAGCAAACACTGCAAGTATGACCCTTTCCATTTTTTAGTGTCTCTAAACCAAGAAAAATTGCTTTACTGTAAATGGTTGACTTTTCAGTCAAGCAGGCTTACATTTTAGCTTGAAGACTTCTTTTCAAAATGCTTACCTAATGTATTTTATTTAGATTATATTATTATTTTACTTTTTTTTTAACATTAAAGATTAAATTGTCCTATTCAGCATGCACTGGATTTAAATTATGCAGTCCTATGAAAATGCAAATGTAAGTACAATGTAGACTATCAATGCTTTTACCATTTATTCCAATAATAATATGTTAGAGAGCATCAGTGTAATCACAGAACTTTCTATAGCTGCCTAAAAACATTTTGGGTTCTACCCTCTAGTGGAAATTTAATGTTAATGAACAGATGAAAATTTATCTCAGTAGTAGAACATTGTTTTGTGATGCCATCAGCAGCTCAGCAATTTTTGTGATTGATGTACCAATGCCAAAACTCTGTGCACTCTGGCAGGAAGACCATTGCATTCACACAGGAGCACCATTTTCTTGTCAAACTACAAAAAAAATACATTTTAGGGCTTTTTGTTCTTTTGCAAGTTGCATTTCCACAACAACATGAAGAAACACATGGACACAGATGGGGGCCAAATAATTAAATTTCCCAGAAAAACTCATATGATTCAAGCTTAACTTTACCCATATTGACTTTCTGAAATATTTATGCTAAAATTAAACATACCATAACCTCTTCCACAGGTCTGCGACTCTTTAAAGTACTACTATCCAGTTCTGAGAAGTCAGAAGGAGCAGTTTACAGCTAGTGAGTTCATTGGTCTGCATTCTGGCAGGTAGAAGGTATTTGTATTGTGTTAAAAAGCTCTTCATTGTTTTTTTACTTCTGAAATTATTTTCTTGAGTCTCATGTTTTTAACAGTCATCAATGACCACATGGATGAAATCCAAAAGACACCGGTATTGTCACTTATCTTCCTCAGGCCAGAAACAAGGAACAGAGAGGAGCCTGTTTCCAGGACAATGTTATAGCACTTAGGACAGCAAATAGGCTTACTATAAAACTTCTGAATAACCTGTGGCAGCAGATCTGAACTCTGTAAGAAACACATGAACATGTTCTTAGAGATCTAAATTGTTCCTCAAAGAAGAATTTTAAAATTTCTAAAGCTAGACGATGTGAGTACTCCCTGAAGCTTAAAATGTCATTCAAATCTGATAATTTAAGGCTTGGTTAAGGTATTAGATCCCCAGAAAGTTTGCTAGAATTTGAATCATCTTGCCATATCTTCCTCAATTCAATTTTACTATTCTCATTCTGAAAAATGCATCTTTGTCCCTTTCATTTCCATTCACAATACTGTTTTGCAGATCTTCCTCTTGGTTTATCATTTGAACTGCTTCACCTCTCTCTGTCTCTCAGATCAATCATTATTTATGTGTTTTCAGTTTCAAAGCTTACTCCTATTCATTGGCTTTCATCCATCACTGAGAGATGAACTTTCTTCTCAGTCAACTCAGCCTCCCTTCTCCTTTCACACCCTTGGCAGATTTCTCGTCCAAAATCTTCATTCCTTCATTCATTCTATCCATCATATTTATATTTGAAAACAATTAAAATGACAGTCTACAGAAAATATTATATACCTGTGTTGGAGTATGAGACTACAAAACAGGAGAACAGTGCATGCAGGCTGTACAGCCTCAAATTGCACCAGGGGAAGTTTGAATTGGATATTAGGAAAAATCTCTTCAGTGAAAGGGTTATCAAGCACTGGAAAAGATTGCCCAAGGAAGTGGTTGAGTCACCATCCCTGGAGGTATTTAAAAGACATGTAGATGTGCTCGAGTTGGCAGTGTTAGGTTTATGGTTGGACTCGATGTTCTTAAGGCTCTTTTCCAACCTAAATGATTTTATGATTCTATAATTTTGTACTATGCATTGCTTTTCCTCTCTTTCTGTTCTTGTGGTTTTACACCTAGATTAAAGCTCCCTGGAGCAGTTACCTTCATTTCTGGTTGTATTAGGAGAGTAGCTAGCACAGTCAGTCCCACGAGTGGAACTCGTTAGCATTCCTGAAATGCAAATACAGATTGCAATAACAAGAATAATAAAAACATAATAACATAAACAATACTATTTACATCAAATCTCTGCTGTTTAAATCATAATTAAACTATATTGTTTCTTTATATATATGCATGTATATATATAAGCATATGTTCAATTGTCAACAAATATGACACGCTATTTGACTATGATACAAGACTGATTTTTTAAGTTGGCTTTTTAGATTATTCCAGTAAAACCTACATTACATGACGTTTGAAAACTGTTTATGGTATTGAATTTGGAAAACACGGGGAGGGAGAGCTTTGGAGAGTGTTGTTCTTTGGTTTGGGTTTTTTTTGGTTGGTTGGTTGGGTGGGTGGGTTTTTTCAATGAGTTACAATTTCTTTCTGTGGATTGAAACAGATCTTATATAAGATGAAGGTTTGACTTATTCATAAGCTAGATTGTAAATCCTTAGTAAAAGATACACTTTTGATGATTTAATTATTATTATCATCAATGGAAATTCTCACAAACCACTTTCTTAGATGGCTGGCGGTAGCCATTATTGCGCAACTGTCTAATTGATGTCTAATCAGAAAAAATTGTTGCTTTCCTAATGTCAAGCTCAGTAAGTTTGAAAAAAAAAAATGTGTATGTCATTTGTTCACTTAAGAGCTTTAAGTATATCCTCAAACCCTCTATCTAACTATGTTATGCTAAGCCCTCTAACTAGCTATGAACACAAGAGCAGAGGCAGAAATTAGTACACAAAGACACTACTACTTCCAGCCAAGGAAGCTGGAAGTGGAGCACATGTGCACTGTGCTGTAGGACTGAGGAAGAAAGCTCTGCTTTTTAGGCCATAAACACTTTCAGTCAGCAACTACGTTGTGTCTGCTGTATTTAGCAAGTTCAATTTCAGCTGGTATTTTTAAAATGGTGTGCGTGTAACTCTGTATATTTAGAGCAGCACAGAGATCCTTGAGCTAATACTAATCAGAATCAAAAACATAGAATCATAGAATCGTAGAATTGTCTAGAATGGAAGGGACCTTTAAGATAATCTAGTCCAATCATCAGCCTAACTCCGATAAAAACTGTTACTAAACTATGCCAAAGAGAGGTGCAGCTAGGCAGAAACACTAACTTTTGTTCTGAAAAGTGTAAGCTAACACAGGGCTGCAACCAGGATAAAAAACCTAGCTCCTGAGCAAGAGCATTGAGCTGGCCCAGCTGCACATTTTTTTGTTGCTACAGCAGACATGTTCTTACCAGTTTGGGGAACTTTATACATTCTCTCCATTTTTGTTCAAGTCAGACGTACCTGTTTCTTCTGTTACTGTTTCTGGGGTGCTGTACTCTAATGGATGTCATAAAACTTTGCCTAGCACACTACTATTTAGATGAATGTGTTCTGAAATAGGGTATTCCATAGACTACCATCAAAAAAGGAGTTCTTGTCCTTGAATGACTTTGTGATACCAGAATGTATGATCCTTCATAAAATGGTGGATACATACAATCATACGTGCTAACAGCTGGAAAAGCTGAACATTGTAACAAAATTTTTATGCTCCATGATGTCCAGTGCAGGCATTCCATTTCTTCTCACTGAATTGCTGTCTAGGTCAAGCTCTCCACTTTCTACAGTTCCTCGTCTACCTTTCTCCACTGTATTTCACTGGATACTAGTTGTCAAAGACAAAGGAAACTGCATCTGAATTGCATTAAATTTAGCATCCTTATCAGATGTCATGATATAAAGTTGGTAAATGTAAACAAAGTACTTGACAGAATTTACTTCTTTACTTGAAAAAGTTAAACAGTGACTGTAATTTCAAAACTCTTTTTTTGAGTTAAACCTTGGAATGAACTAAAAGTACTTGAGGAAATACACCTTCATTCTTCAGCAGATGCTCATCAGCGTTATATTCAAATAAAATGTTTCTGTGGTGGCTTTTTACACTTAAAACCATTTCTGTGCTTTTTCTGATGATCCTAATTTTTCAAAAGGGAACAGATCCCATCTTAATTGTACTATAATATAAGGGAGATAATTTTATTTGAATGGAATAATTAAATCAACTAAATGGAAAATAATTAATCTTAGGGATCATTTGGCCTCCTCTCCTCTCATGTTCAAGGGTTAAAGTTATGTTAAGAATACTTTGCTGAGAGGAGTTTCTTCTTCAAGGGGACTTCCCTCTTGCATACTAATCTTGAGAACAATCTAAATAAAGTCCATAAATAAAGTCCATAAATACAATAAAGCACCTACAAACAGTTCTTAGAAGTTATTTGATGTTACTTTGAACATGGTGAATGGGGGACTGTGTGTGTGTGTGTATGATCTGCATGGTCTAACGTGAGACATAATTAAACTTGTATATATGTAGATTTGCCAGTGTGTAAAAACTGGGATTTTGCACTGGGACTATTCAAATACCGCTTTAATACAGAATGTAACCTTTTTTCTTAATATGCTGTCAACTTTCCCATGACAGAGGAGTGCATTTCTCTTTTTGCAACAGATGTTAAGATTTCATATATAATTTAAATATATCCTGGAAAGATAATCAACATACACTGCATAACTAGTTCAGATACAGATCTTTATTCACCTACTGTCCTCTAACAGTTCTTCAGTTAAAAGGCAGTTCTTAGGTTGAATCTTGTGTTTTAGCTGATTTTACTACTGCAGAGACTATTGCAGGAGTGACATAATCAAGTGAGTTGCTTAAAAAAAAATAAAATTAAGCTGCTTTCTTTCATATGTTTGCTCTAATTGCTAATCCACTGGACAAATAAAGTATAACAAATATCAGAGAGAAATCTGAGGTTAATATTATGTAAATTTAAGACAAAATGTGAAAATGTAAATTGCAACAATGTTGTAAAATGTGTGAAGGCAAAAAATGTAAGCTTGGAGAAAAATATCTGACAGTCAACATGTCTTTCTCTTCAGGATTCAGTGTTAACATTCCTGATATTCCTGCAGTGACACCTCCACCTGCAGTGGGCAAAATGAATGAATCAGAATAGCTAAGATTCTGCTTCTTAGTATTACCTACAGAAAAAGTTCCTTACTTTTTAAAAGATAAGGGATCTTTTAGCTTTAATATCATTTGTATTTATTATTAAGGTATCAGCTACACAATAAAAAAATTAGTTCGAGCACAATATTTTTTGTTGCAAATTCTGATAAACGTATGAGTAAGGAGTTCTGAAAAACACTAGGAGTACCAATTTCACAGTCACTCCACTATCAGATATGACAAATGCATCTTTAAATTATAGCAAAGAATATAAAAGCCAAAGAATCTGAAAAAGCAACCATCTGTTGTCTGCCAGCTCAAACAATGTAGCAACAAAATTTAATCTTCAGCACAAAGAAGAAGTTTGGAATCATTCATTTGCATTTTATTGAGATGTTTTATCATTTATGTGGTATTAAAGTAGAACCCATCGTCACACTGAGGTAATAAACCTGTTTTCTGTGCTATCCCTGTAGTGTTAAAATGATATTGTATTGTTATGCACATGAGGTCTAACTGAAATACTTTAGACTTGAAAAATACTAAGATTGTTTTGTCAAGTAATCAGGGAAATTTATTTTTTTTTTCAAATTGTGTTTATTTTCTAGTGTTTTAGAGAAATACTTTCCTTTTTTCCAGTTCTTTGAAAATATTAGGAGATAAGAAAGTCTCAAAAGAAAATAGAAAGAAGTCCTAGCTTAAATCAGATCTAATGAAAGAATAGTTGTTACTAAGCCCTAAGAACCACTTTTAGTTAATTACAGTTGAGTTCCAGAAAAAAAAAATTATTTTATCATAACCAAATTTTAGGGTATGGTTTGAAGAAAAAATACTGAATAGTATTTTAGATTATTCACTCATGAACTAAATCCTGCTAATGTACTACTGATGTTATCAGTCAGTGAATTAGACATCTCTACTGTGGTAGGAGACACAGGGACAGCATGTTGTCTCTTCTGTCATGTGGTGGGAGAATAAGTTCTTCAAGATGGTGTTAGTGCATCAGGAGAGGTGACACGTGGTTCCTGATAAACCATTCACTAAGGACATCTCTGAAAGCAACCAGTTTAAGAGCTAAGGAAAATGGGAAATCACATTCATTTAACTTTTTTTCCTGGTGTATTTAATAGACGTGAAACATCTTTTCCCATGGATACACATTACTTGTTAGTGAGCTGTGGTATAATAATTCTGAACATAGTAAGATAGCACTGAGAAAATGTGAGATTCTTGAAAAGTTAATGTACAGACCACTCTTTGGACGATAATCTTGTCACTTTCTTGAACCTGTTCATGCTTTGTTGGTTTTGAGGTTTTTTTCTTCTGGTTTGTTTTCCTCAATCTGAGGGCTTTGAACAATGCTGTACAATAGAATTACTGTTTATTTTTATTTACTAACATTTACTTGTGTATTGTGACATAGAATAGAGGATATTCACAGTGTTGAAACAATAGCAGTTCACTTGTGCAGCTCAAGAGTGCTTTTCTTCCTTGTCATTTTAAAAGCTAATGAACTACTTCCAATAGTCAAGAAATAGATTTAGAACAAGGGCTATAACCAAAGTTACAAAACAGTCTTATTGATTTGATAGAGGAAACAATGGAAGGCAATAAAAGTATACAACAACTTGTCTTCCTTGGTAATGGCTCATTTAATGAAGCCAGACCAAGAATAACACTCATGCCAGACACATCCATCCCACTGATAATACCCAGCAGTGCTTTATCTACAATTTTGGATTTTAGTTTCTGGGAAAAAAAATTGCAGTAGTCAGTCGGTAATGCTTTATTGCAAGACATAAGTAGTGCCTGCATAAGAAAGACATCACTATGTGAATGCAGATGATTTTGTTTCTTTCTTTCTTTTCCTTAGATAATTTTTGAAAAAAAATATATTGATAATGTCTTGTGGCTGTCAGAAAGACTCATTCTCTCTTACACTGTCTGTAATACAGATTGGCATCTGCACAGGAGTATATGGGGAAGCTGTTTATACATTTCATTAGTATTCTTTGAATAATCCACATGGCTGTTGGACATCTGGAATCTGAAAATATACACTGTGCATTTCTGACAACTGTCCTAGTCTCATCCACTGGGAAAAAATGCTTATTTTTTACTGTGAATAACCTTACTTAAGGCACGTGTTGCTGGCCCTCTCCTGCGGCTCAGTTCTGCTTTTGCAGAATCTTTAGCAACAAGCTTTTACTGATTATAGTGTATGTTTATCGTTCCTTCTCATCAGGAGAGCGGTAACTTCACACCGACTAACAGATGCCAAGTACTTGTACCATATATGTATGAACTAGTCCCAAAAAGAAATCAAATTGAAATATGCACTGGTCCACCTAACCCTCTAGGGAAGCTATCCACTTGAAAGTAGCTCCCACAGTGATGATTGTGCAAAGTCATTATTTGAAAAAGTTTAGTTTTCTGGATCTCAACCAGAGGGCTCTTTGAGGACACACACACAAGTCTTTTTCACAGTTTCCTTGAAATATTATGTATTTTCATGTACTTTCAGTATGACAGTAATCCGGGTTGTGTTTCTTCTTTTTCAGAAGATTTAGAAAACTGCACAGGTAAAGGTCACTATTGAAAGAGAGGTAAGCAGTGTATATATGGGGATAAGCCTACCTATTCATGAGCAATGAATGTCTGAACCCCTCACATTCAACCTGTGTATTTAGAACATAAGCTGCCTTCTCATACTCTTACACTGTGTTTGCATAAGCAGGTAAGCATCTGTTCGGAGAAAGCTTTTGTAACCTCATTTTCTACACCTACAAAACTCAATAATCCTTGAAATATAAACCCTCTGAACAAAAGATAAGGAAACACTATGAGTGCTGAGAATTCTTATTTAGAGAACAATTCTACTTTCTGTTAAATGCAAGATGTAAAGACTACAATAGATAACAGAATAAGTGCCACGGCTATTGTCACGTTTTCTAAAAAAATGCGCAAAACTGCTAGAGGATTTTTGAGGGTTCCATGGTATTCCCCAAGTGAGCAGAATCCCATCCAGTTGAAAAGAGAAAGAAAAAAAGCTTCCAAAATATTTTTCTGTGTTCCTGCTTTCTAAATGTGACAGTTCTGAATTTATAGTACAGTTTTATTAAAAAACTTAATTTTTCTTATTTTTTTGCTTTAAGGATCCCCAAAATAGGGGAACGTGAAGATAAAGAATAAAAAAATTTAGTCATTAATTAAACAGTGTTCATATTTCATTTACTCAGAGTTAATGCCTTGTTTTCCAATTACCTTCAAGCAAGTTTTCCATCACTGTCATATAACAAAGCATATCACTTCAAAATGACTGTGTGTAAACTCACAGCAAGATCTCAGCAGAGCACATATAGGGGGAAGAATGCGGCAGGTCTAACCTTATTAAAGGACAGTAGACAATTATTATTCCTTCAGGCTGGAATAAAGTATTTATCAGCAGGCTCAAATGTGATCTTATCTTTCAGTGTGCGCAAATTGTTTTCTCCATGACAGTGTCATGGGTTTTTCTATTTCAGATTATGGCACCATTCTTCTGAAGATGTTTTAACACCACTCTTTTCCAGTGAGAATTGTAATGTTAAGTTAAAGGAAAAGTTCTTTTTTCTCCTCACAAGCCTTTTCTGAGAGGTAATCATCTCAAACATTCTGTATGTCAGAAAATACTTTTCTAGTCTGAGACCTAGGAATCATAAAAATAAGAAATGAGAGCCAGATGTTGTAATTGATTTTTGTAGGCATTGAATGTGCTCCACACATACCAGAAGGCTCTAGCAGTCTGTGAACAATATATTTCATGATATCTACTGCAGCCATTCTAGTCATTAAATAGATGAATAAAAGTATTGAACAAGCACTAGGAATAGAAAAGAAGTGTATTTGGAGGTGGTTGTCAAATGTTCCAGCAAATGAACCTTTCTGAGATTTAAAAAAAAAAAAAAAATCACTTTAAGAAGAAATTAAGAACTTCTGAAGATTTTTAAAGAAAAAGAAGTCACAGAAAAATAAGGGTGCCCCAGTGCAGGGGCGCTCACAAGGCTACATAAGACAGGGTAGAAATGCCTCCTTAGGCCATCATATATTTGACCTATTGGAGGTACACAGCCTAAACAGATGGGTATTACTTTAAAAGTGGTGCACTCTCACAGAAATATTCATGTTTAAGGACTTCTCACTTTTTGACTGAAAATTACAGAAAATTTTCTAACCAGCTACAGACGGATCACCTGCTTGATCTCCATGACAGATTCTATAGTCTGTTTTCAAATGCTGTTTCCTTTGTCCTTTTGTACATTTCAATGGTCAACTTCCTCACTGCCTTTAGAAAACTAATCTATAAGTTGCTATATTTCTGCTAGATATAGCTGATCACTGCACAAGATATAGAGTTATTACTTTTATAACATACATACATTGTTTCCTGTGGTCCAGAAAATGAATCATACTTCATATATCAGCAAAGTATTATTGTGGGCTATATATGTAAATAGACATTTATTTATTTATACATATATATATTTATGCACACAAGCAGTGCTAGTATTTTGCTTACTAGTTTGAAGTAGTTGATTTAGGTTAGTTTTAGTTGCTTCAGTTTTACCTGGTGATGTTTTTCATTAAAATAATTAAAGATCCACTTCATCTGTAATGATATTTCCAAAAACTTTAATCACGAAGAATTATCTCCATTTTCCAAATATTTGTTGGCTTCTTTTATTAAGTAATGCTTCAGATTATGTCCCAGGCAAAGTTCACAGGCTTTCCAGATACTCTTCTTGGTTTTAAGAGCAAATCTTTATGCTTTGACTTTTGGCAGGTGTAGACTTTCACAATACAGTGGGAAGGAAGGTATATAGGAGAGAAAGAAAGAATGAAAATAATGGGAGTGCCATCAACAAAAGATAAAAATATAGGCACTTTCTGCAAGGTAATATTGGAGATTTAAATAATATAGACAATGGAGAAAAATATTTTCTAAATATCTTGTTCTCAGAAGAGTACTCACCCTTTGGGAATTATTTTCCTTAAAGTTGAGTGTCCACCAAAGGGGTTAAAGTGCTTTGTCTTTTACCCTGCTGAGACTCATGTCTATGCAAAGATGACTGAGAATAACTTGAAGAAAATTGTATTTGCCAATCATATTAACTTTGTTTTTACTGGAGGCAATCTAGAACTGTTCCACTGAGGTGGAGAGACTTGCAAAGGCATCTCTTCATTTGCTGCCTAAAAACATATTCTGTCACTTGCAAAAATCCTACCAATTATAAAGGAAGCTGCAAACTGCATATTCATGGTATCAACATAGTAAATTAGATATATAGTAGCTCTGTGTTTACTTTTTCCTTGAGGTTTTACTTGACTGGCTTGATGATATGTGGTAAAGCCACATAAAGGTGATCTAGCCAACATCAAACACAGCAACAAGATCTTATATCTTAATACTAACCTTGGAATACTGTGTGAAATCTTTCTTTATTTACTTTATAGTCTTAGAACATTACATAAGCATTTTCTAAAGATGAGAGCTGACTTCCTTACTGCAGTTTTTGTAGCCAAAAAATCTATGTGTTACAGGCAAAAAAAAGAGCAGAACACTTTTTTTAAACATTCCTTTTTCTTTCCTAGAAAATGAAAAGAAAAGCTTTTATTTGAAACAGATATATATCTTGCTATAAATGTGCATTGCTTCTATAATTGTATTTCAACCTCTGTGTTTTAGTGTTTAGTGGAACTATTGAGAAAAAATCAACACAGAAAAAAAAAAGAAGAAAGGAAAAAACAGAAGGGCAGAAGGGGACATGATGAAAGAGAAAATGGAAAGGAAATTATTTATTATTGAGCTTGGAATGAAATACTGAACAATTATTTATTTTTTTAGCATTAAAAAAAGTAGTTTTAGGCCTACAAGGAGAAGCTGTGCTTTTGTACCTCACCTACACAAAGTGAACAGCCGGAGATATGGTAGCCAGTCTCTGCTCCCAGGCCTGTTCCTGCATTGAGGTGATTGAGAAAGCAGATAAATTCAAGATAGGGGGTAGTATTAGTCTCATTCCTCTCCACTTGTTCTATATCTGGGTCTATTAGTTTCAGATTCTTGGCTGTAAAGTGACCCCAGGTCAGTCTGAACGCCAGAAGGTACCCACGTAACTCCTGGATTCTCACCCAGACTATTCTGTAGATGGGTGTCTTGGAAAGACTCTTAGAAGGTAAGAAAGAGGTATTGGGAGTTTCCTGGGGTTGAACGAAGCTTGGGCCCTCATATCTTCTGTGTCTTCAGCTACTCCAATAAAGGTTGCTTTATTCTGGGAAGGACAGCAGTCTGTCCACCCATGCCTTTTTTCAAGAGATTTCAGAGTGGATGAAAACTCTTCCCTGGTAATCTTCTCTCCATCTACTCTGCTTTTCTTTGGGAAATATTCAGAGAGGCATCTTTGCACCAGTTTTGATTTTCAGACTCAGCTAAAGAGCACACTGTGAGCACAATCTGGGATGTCTCATCGTTTACCACAAGTTCGAGATTCTGGTGGGGATCACGTGTGGAAGTTCAAGTCTAGGAAAAGTAGATTATTTAATTTCTCCCAGTTTTGATATTTCACCTAGAGTCCCTAACAGATCATGGTGAGAATGAGAACTTCCAGAGGGCAATTTATCTTATTCTCATGCAAACAAGCAAAATAGTTTTGATAAAATATTATCCAAGAGTTCTCATTTCTTGTTATAGATAGCAAAGGGATCTTAGAGTGACTAGCTAAGATTTAGACACCTACTATTAGGATGGATGGATCCTGTAGGCCCTGAAATGTTCCTCTCTCTATGGCTGGCTTTTAAAACTTGTCAAATTTTACTTGAGCTAGACCATATTTTTTAAGCCTTTTCTGACCTTCTGGCTTTGTGTTCTAGTTCTACGGCATTTGTCAGTATTATTAAAGCTGATCAGAGCCTACTGAAAGCCCATTTCCTCTTTTTTTTTTTTTTTCCCCCTGTTATAATTCATATCAAAACTGCATTTTTAGTGGGAAAATATATTTTAATATATTATATATAGTAACAGAGCATTATTACACACTTCTAGAAACATTTAGAAGCTAAATAAGATAAATCTTTTATGAGATAAATCCTGGACAGCTAATTCCTTTAGGCTATGTCACTCACACAAAACCTTCTGTTCCAAATTAAACTATCCTTCATCAGTATTAATTAGGTAGTATCTGCACTCGAGAATACACTAGAAGATCAAAAGGGCTATTGGTCTTCCTGACAGCACTGAGAGATTAAAGCTGCTGGTGGTCTAAAGCAGGAGGCTTCATTTAAGCAGTTAAGAATGCTTTCTTTAGTCTGTCCATTTGTGATATTTCTGTGCTCCTTCTTCCCTCATTACCGCGGTATCAGACTGCTTCAAATCCTCCATGCATTTATTCAGTCAGCGTGGTTGTGAGGTGGGAAACTCGGAGGAGCAATTAAAGGAGGTTTAGAGTGCTGTGTTAAAGGTATGCAGGCAGCTAAAGATGAAGGTAGGTGCCTAGTGGGATTTTGGCCTAGTGGGATTTTGAAAACCACTTACGGGTTAAAATTAAAAACGGATTTTGTGTCTGAGAGACTAGATGTCTAGCTGTTATTTTAGGTATTGCTAGCCAAAAGCAACTTGAAACACTCTGTTTTCTCAAGTTTTTTAAAGTTGATACTACTTTTTTTTCTTCTCTTTCTCTGCTTTTCTCTATTCTTCTCTTTCTCTGCTCTGTTTTCCTCCTCTTTTGCTTTGCTTTGCCTTACCTTGCCTTGCCTTGCCTTCCATAAGTAGTCTCACTGCTCCTCTCCCTGCTTCCTACTCTAGCCATTGCTTCATACAGAATAGTCTAACCACACGCTCCTCAACAGCAGCAATTCAATAAACTTACTTTTCAGTGCTCTTCCATGGGTCAAATAAGCATGAGGGCCATAGCTGTGGTGCTGACTCTATACCTTTCGCAAGTTGCTTAAACCTGAGCTAGATCTAATACCGGGTGGCTCAGAATGATGTCATTAATCTCATTCATAAACCTGAGATTTCACATGCTGAGTATTTCACAGAATCACACAATCACCATGGTTGGAAGGGACCTCCGAGATCATCAAGTCCAACCCCAAAAAAACCCAAACCAAAACAACGCCACCCCCCCAAAAAAAAACCCACAAAAAACACAACAACAAAACAAAAACAATGAAACAAAAAACACAACACCCCACCACATCACACCCACCCACAAACCAATAATCTTGGGCACTAGAGCATGCCCTGAGGTGCCACATCTACACTTTTCTTAAATACATCCACGGATGGTGACTCCACCACCTCCCTGGGCAGGCTGCTCCAGTGCCTGACCACTCTCTCAGTAAAGAAACTCTTCCTAATATCTAATCTAAACCTCCCCTGCCACAACTTGAGACCATTTCCTCTGGTCCTGTCATTATTCCCTTGGGAGAAGAGGCCAACACACACCTCTCTACAACCTCCTTTCAGGTAGTTGTAGAGGCCAATGAGGTCTCCCCTCAGCCTCCTCTTCTCCAAACTAAACGTGCCCAGTTCTCTCAGCCTTTCCTCATATGACTTGTTCTCTAGACCCCTCACCAGCTTGGTGGCTCTCCTCTGGACACGCTCCAGCACTTCAATGTCCTTCTTGTAGTGAGGGGCCCAAAACAGAACACAGTACTCAAGGTGATGCCTCTCCAGTGCCGAGTACAGAGGCACGATGACTTCCCTACTCCTGCTGGCCACACTATTCCTGATACAGGCCAGGATGCTGTTGACCTTCTTGGCCACCTGGGCACACTGCTGGTTCATGTTAAGCCGGCTGTCCACCAACACCTCCAGGTCCTTTTCTGCTGGGCAGCTTTCCAGCCACTCTTCCCCAAGCCTGTAGCATTGCCTGGGGTTGTTGTGAAAGAAATGCAGGACCTGGCACTTGGCCTTATTAAACCTCGTCCCATTGAGCTTGGCCCATTGATCCAGTCTGTCTAGATCCTTCTGTAGAGCCTTCCAATCCTCAAGCAGATCAACACTCCCACCTAGTTTGGTGTCATCTGCAAACTTACTGAAGGTGCACTCAATCCCCTCATCCAGATAATCGATAAAGATATTAAACAAGACAGGCCCCAAAACTGAACCCTGAGGGACACCACTGGTGACCGGCCACCGATGAGATTTCATCCCATTAATCAGAACTCTCTGGGCATGGCCATCCAGCCAGTTTTTTATCCAGTGAAGAGTACACTTGTCTATGGCATGATATGCCAGCTTCTCCAGGAGAATGCTGTGGGAGACAGTGTCAAAGACCTGACCACAGTCCCGGTAGACTGGCTGACAGGCTTATAGTTCCCCGGCTCCTCCTTCTGGCCCTTCTTGTAGATGGCTATCACATTGGCCACTCTCCAGTTATCTGGTACCTCTCCTGTTGACCAGGATTGTTGATAGATGATGGAGAGAGGCTTGGTGAGCTCTCCCGCCAGCTCCCTGAGGACCCTGGGGTGGATCCCATCCAGCCCCCTAGACTTATGCGTGTCCAGGTGCATAAGCAAATCATTAACTACTTCCTCCTGGATTACAGGGGAGTTGTTCTGCTCACCATCCTTATCTTCCAGCCCAGGAGTCTGAATACCCTGGGGGTAGCTGGTCTGACAATTTAATACAGAGGCAAAGAAGGCATTAAGTATCTCAGACTTCTCCTTGTCCTGGGTCGCAATGTTTCCCCCCACATCCAGTAAGGGATGGACATTCTCCCTGACTCTTTTTTTTGTTGACGTATTTATAGAAACTTTTTTTGTTGTCCCTTATATTAATGGCCAGGTTGAGTTCCAGCTGGGGTTTGGTGTCAGGCATCAGTAGGATTCCTCGAATTGTCTCAACAAGGGTTAGTTCATTCAACTCTTGAGTTATCTTTTCAATTTATGGTTATATATCTATCTGCTTCATAAAATGCTGCTGTGCGTAATCTCACAGGTGAAAATAAAGAATAAAAATAATGCAAATATTTAAACAACATCAAGACACGGAATGTATCTTGTGCATTACTTAATCTGTTTCATTATAATATTTCTATCACCTCTTTTTTTCCTGTTCTATTCATTTTTCTCCTTTCCCTGCTTAGTTGAAATGAAAATATTTTCTTTCTACCACTGTCTGGCTGCTTTCAACTGGATGGTGTTTGATAATGACTTAATTTAGGTGATAACCAAATCAGTAATGCCATTGTGAATTCTCTGATTAGCTCATGGTGCTTGTGAATCAGATAAGTGATCACCGTCATGAAATTAGTTTTAATTTAAGAAAATTAAAGACAGGTTCTGAAAGTTCAAATGCAGTCTTAAATCCCATGGGTAAGTTGCTGATTACCAGTGTGTCTGGCTCACAATTCTCAAAAAAACCCTATACAAATCTAATATTACAAGTACTATACTATAAAAATTAATATTATTTCTGGAATCAAAAGTAATGGAAATAAAATTAAAAGTGTTCACTTCTTTATGCAGGATTACTGGGATATATATACATATCATAAAAGGTTTTCATACTGGGAGAAAATTTGTTGCAAATTATGGACTATACGCACACAAAAATGGTCTTACTTACAGAAATTCCAGTCAAAATCAAATGTTCAAAGCTAAGGAAAAGCTTTAAATAAGGATGCTGTGCAACAATTTTTTTTAATAATATAGGTATATTGGAACTCAATAGACAATTCCATTCCATGATAAGTCTTAACTTTTTGGAGTTGGGCAATAATAATAATAATAGTAATAATAATAATGTAAGAAATTATACAATTCTGTTAACAATTCTGCTTTAAAGAATTATGGTTTTGTGGTCACCTTCTTGGTTTTGTGTTTACTTTTTTTAATGTTTGTTTTTTACCCCCATTTGTTCTGGAATTTAATAGCTTATCAAAGCCAAATGATAAGGAATTGTTCAGGTAAAAATTCAGTTAAATTTGAGTTTGAAAAATGTCATTAACAAACCCAGAATATGTAAGAGAAATTACTTTGTAAGAGAAAAGACTTTTCTTTTTTTTAACATATGTTTAAATGGTACTTGTTTTGCAAAGAATGAGTAGTTGTATATCCTTTACAAGATAGTCAGTTTGATTAATGTTCTTTCTTGCACCCTTGCTCTCATAAAAATCTTAAAAAAAAAAACAAGAAAGAAAAACACTGAAGACGTGAAATAGTTAAAAGTAGATTAATTCATCTCCCTACAAATAATTTACCTTCTTACTACTGAGAATCATACAAGTATGATCTTGGAAAAGTAAAGGTTTAGTTGTACCAAAAATGCCTTCAGTTAGGATAAGAGGCTGTAAAGTTTATTATTAGAAATTTTACATCACGTCATATCACCATTGTGTAACATTGGTATTTGTTATGGTAAAAGAATTGTCTCATCCCATTACTGAATTTCAAAGCATATTAAAGAATGCCGGCTACATCAACATGGTGCAAGGCTAATAAGACATGATAGAACGTTACTGTTACAATAAGACTTTCATATCACATTAGCCCAAGAATGCCACTACTTTTCGCACTCAACACTGCCACTCAATATTAATTTTCATTACATAGTTCTATTAGTTGGGGAAATAAACCTGCAAAAACTAGGAGTAATTTGGCTGGCAAGTAAGCACTCTGTTAGGCTATAATGCTCCATATAACCATAAACACAAGAATTTAAGTTAAAGGAACTTGATCCTTGCAAAGTCTAGCCTCTATGAACCTGTGCTTTAATATTTTATACTCAAAAAAGTGCAAATGCCTTTTGAATACAGGTAAGAGTCACAGTACCCCTCGGCTCCAGCAACAGCAGTGTGATTTGAGAGGATCAGACCTTACATGACTAATATGAGCAGCATCTTGCCTCCACTGCCAATGCTGACAAGGGGGCAGGAGACTGAGAGTCTGTCTATGCTGCCCATACTTGTCAAAAGCAGCGTGTCCACAATCACAAAATCACAGAATATTCGTGGTTGGAAGGGACCTTAGTGATCATCAAGTCCAGCCACAAAAAAAACCAAACCAAAACAAAAACAAACCAAACAAACCAAACCAAAACCAAACAAAAAAAAAAGATCAAAAACCAAAAACCAAAACCAACCACAAACCAACACACACAAAGCTCACACCCACCCACAGACAGACAAAAACCAACAATCTCAGGCATTAGAGCATGCCCTGAGGTGCCACATCTACACTTTTCTTAAATACATCCACGGATGGTGACTCCACCACCTCCCTGGGCAGGCTGCTCCAGTGCCTGACCACTCTCTCAGTAAAGAAACTCTTCCTAATATCTAATCTAAACCTCCCCTGCCACAACTTGAGACCATTTCCTCTGGTCCTGTCATTATTCCCTTGGGAGAAGAGGCCAACACACACCTCTCTACAACCTCCTTTCAGGTAGTTGTAGAGGCCAATGAGGTCTCCCCTCAGCCTCCTCTTCTCCAAACTAAACGTGCCCAGTTCCCTCATATGACTTGTTCTCCAGACCCCTCACTAGCTTGGTGTGCGGTGAGGTGTCTCCTCTGGACATGCTCCAGCACTTCAATGTCCTTCCTGTAGGGAGGAGCCCAAAACAGAACACAGTACTCAAGGGTGAGGCCTCTCCAGTGCCGAGTACAGAGGCACGATGACTTCCCTACTCCTGCTGGCCACACTATTCCTGATACAGGCCAGGATGCCGTTGACCTTCTTGGCCACCTGGGCACACTGCTGGTTCATGTTAAGCCGGCTGTGTCCACCAACACCTTCAGGTCCTTTTCTGCTGGGCAGCTTTCCAGCCACTCTTCCCCAAGCCTGTAGCGCTGCCTGGGGTTGTTGTGAAAGAAATGCAGGACCTGACATTTGGTCTTATTAAATCTCATGCAATCTACCTCACTGTCCCCTCATCCAGCCCATACTGCCTTAGTTTCCTAATGAGGGTGTTATGGGAGACAGTGACAAAAGCCTTGCTGAAGTCAAGGTAGATGACCTCTGCTGCTCTCCCCTCATCCAGCCATCTAGTTACAACATCATAGAAGGCTATCAGATTGGTCAAGCATGATTTACCCTTGGTAAATCCATGTTGGCCACTTCCAATAACTTCTTTATCTCCCATGTGTCTGGAGATGACATTCAGAACAAGTTGTTCCATTATTTCCCAGGGACAGAGGTGAGACTAATTGGCCTGTAGTTCCCTGGGTCCTCCTTCTTACTCTTTTTGTAGACTGGTGTGATATTTGCCTTCCTCCAGTCCTCAGCCACTTCTGTTCTCCAAGACCTCTCATAAATGATGGAGAGTGGCTCCATCAATCTGCCAGTTCTCTCAGCACTCGTGGGTGCATCCTATCAGGGCCCATGGACTTATGGGTGTCTAGTTTGGCCAAGTGGTCTGTAATCCAATCCTCCCCAACATCCTCTCTCCAGACCATCCCCTTTGTCGCCAGGGTCTGGGATTCATGAGGGGCAGCTTTGGCAGTGAAGACCGAAGCAAAGAAGGCATTCAGCATCTCCACCTTCTCTGTGTCCCCCCCCACCAAGGCACCCACCTCATTCATCAGTGGGCCTACATTTTCCCTAGCCTGCCTTTTTTTTATTGATATACTGAAAAAACCTCTTCTTTTTATCTTTAAGTGTGGTAGCCAAGTTAAGTTCTGCTTGGGCTTTTGCCCTTCTAATTTTTTCCCTACATATCTTCACTACACCTTCATATTGCTCATAAGTAACCAACCCCTTTTTCCAGAGATTGTAGACTTTCTTTTTCTCCCTGAGGTCCAGTCAAAGCCCTCTATTTAGCCAGATCAGTCTTCTTCCCCATCTGCTCATTTTATGGGGCCTGCAGATGGCCTTCTGTGCTATTGAGAGTTCCTCCTTGAACTATGACCAGCCTTCCTGGGCACCTTTGCCCTTCAGGACTGTCTCCCAGGGGACACTCTCAAACATGCTCCTAAGCAGGCCAAAGTCTGCCTTTTGGAAGTCCAAGGTGGCAGTTCTGCTGGCTCCTTGTCTTGCTTCTGCAAGAATTGAAAACTCTATGATCTCTTGATCACTCTGCCCAAGACAAACTTGAACCTTTACATCCCCCACAAGACCTTCTCTGTTAACAAGCAGCAGGTCCAGTAGGGGGCTTTCCCTGGTTGGCTCACTCACAAACTGTGTTAGGAAGTTGTCTTCCACACACTCTAGGAACCTTCGGGATTGTTCCCTCTCTGCTGTGTTATATTTCCAGCAAATGTCTGGGAAGTTGAAGTCCCTCACGAGAACAAGGACGAGTGATTGCTAGAGCTCTGCCAGTTGCTGATAGAATGTTTCATTGACTTCTATGTCCTGGTTTGGGGGTCTGTAATAGGCTCCCACCATGATGTCTTCCTTGTTGGCCTTCCCCTTGAGTATGACCCATAAACACTCTACACTGTCATTCCCATTATTAACTTCTAGGCATTCAAATCTGTCTCTAACATAGAGGGCCACCCCACCGCTTTTGACTAGGTTCCTGAGATTTCAATTATACTAATAATAAATTGTTGGCTTTACATCTAAGGTATGTCCTTTTCGTCCTTATGAAGATTTTGAGCATATCATACTAAGTATTCAGCCTAAACTATACAGCTTTTGAAAAGTCATGTCATGAGTGAATGATGGAAAAGTGGGGTCTTCTACGACTTCTACCAATTGTAACTGACATAAAAAAACCCACAGAAATAAAAATAAATTTTATTTCTAGCTGATTCTTCACAAATGTCCAATGTTGACACCAGTCCTGGTGAATTGCTTGAGTTTTACTGTAAATCAAATATATTCATTAATAGTCACTTGCATCTTTACAAAAATGCTCATTGTGCTTTACATTCAAAGATTCAGGATCTGCCTCTAAATTAAAAGGGTTAGTTGCTGAAGCTTTAACTGTAAAAAACTGTTTTTTACATTTCTAAATTGCATCTACACCTTGTCTGCTGCTCATAAATTTCTCAAAATTGTTTGTATGCAATCAGGCATGTTTTTCTAGTACAAATAGCGCTTACAGGATTCTGTTTTGTTACTCAATAATGCTCAGACAAACATCACAGTCATTTTGGTCAATTCAATCCAATGACTTTTGCTACTGAGCTGTATATCTACAAAATTAAATGCAAAAGTTTTTCTCCCTTCTACAGTGTTAGACTGAATCTGTCAGACGCACTCTTCCAAACACTCAGATCTCTTATTTGAAGAGACTTAGATGGCAACAAGCTCATTAGCTTTCAGGAATATTATTGTCCCTATTCAGTGAAGGAAGAGTGCTTATAATTAAGACAATTTGACCTTGATCATATGATCAAAGAAAAGCATGGATTTGAGGGGATATTTGGAGGTCATGTAGTCCAAGGTGCTGTTCAAAACAGGACTTTCAAATTAAATCAGGACCTTGTCTAGTTCAGTTCTGAAAAGCCACAAGTGTTTAACACCTTCTCTGTGCAACCTATTTCAGTGTTTAACCACCCTCACTTGTAAGTTGGATCTCATCTCTTACTCTTTCTGGAAGAAATGGCATTTCTCAGAAATGGCTCTTCTATATAAAATTTTTGGATTGTGTTGGGAAACTGCAGTTAGACTCACCTGGGGCTTTCTCTTGTTCAGCCTAAACAAATCCTACTTCCTCAGCATATGTATGTCATATGCTTCAGTCCCCCAGCCAGCTTTAAAGCCTTCTGCCAGATGATCTCCATGCTGTCAAAACCTCTTTTGTGCTGTGGACTCAAAACTGGAGGAGACCCATGTTCTCAGTGCAACCCTACCGTGCAGAGAAAGGGGGATAATAATGTTCATCAATATTCTGCCTTCACCCTTGCAGCCCAATGTACAGACTGGTATGCAGTTAGCCCTCATCATTGTTAACTCATTTCCACTGTGCTGTCCCCTGGGAACTCCAGGTCCTTTTCTACAGAGCTGCTTTCTTATCCAGGCAGTCCCTAGCTTATACTGAAGCATGGTTTCTGATGTCTCAGGTGCAGAACTTTGAATTTGCCTTTGCTGAGCTTCATGAGGATTTTGTAGGCCCATTTGCACAGCTTGCCAAAGTATCTCTGAATGGAAGTGCTGTCCCCAGCATATCCTCATATGTTTTGTCTCCAGCTTGCAGAGGGTGCATTCTGGTTTGTTGTCATGATCACTGATGATGCCTTTAAATGTCATGAGTCCTTTATGTCACTTGAGGAACTCTTCATGTATTAAGTGGTCAGCGGGAGTTTTCACTGTTGATCTCTACCTTTTAAGTTTTCCACTCAACCAGTTCCACTCTATAACTTCCCAACAAAGATGTTACGGACAGATCACATAAAAGCCTGGCCATAGTCAAAGTAAACAAAAATCCACTGTTCGTCTCACCCACAGAGACAGTTACTTCCTCTTTCAAGGAGCAGCCAGAGTGGGGGTCCCTCACAGCGGAGGATGAGCTGGAAGCCACAGGCACCCACTATGCTGTAAAGGCAGTCCTACCACTGACAGAGGACCCTTCCACAGCACCCCAGTAGGACCAGGACAGGAACAAGACCTAGCTATCACCCAGCAATTATCAAGCTGGACAAAGTGAGGAGTCAGTTCCAGAGCCTAGTCATCCTGGCAAGGTTGCATTGACAGAGAAGGTCTGAGATTCAGTTAAGGAGTAGTGAGGCATCTGGTGGGAAAATGTATATCTTTAATATAGCTTAGGGAAGGAACAAAGGGTAGGACCTAAGCTTAAATACAGCTCCAAAGCAAAGTGGGAGGCATCACCTCATCATGTCCCAGCTCTTTCTGCCCTCTGTCCCAGCTTTTTCCAAGCTGTGTGATTCCATGCCACTCATCTGGGCTGTCACAGAGCTGTCCTGAGCATGGTGAACTTAGGGCTCTGACGCATAGGATCCTAAGTTTCTTGAACAAGCTGGGGTCTTCTGAAAGCTAAGAGCTCTGATCTGCTAGTTGCTTTCTTCACTTTTCACACGATCTTAATATCCTTTTGATCTGTCATTCGCTATGATATTCTCAATCAGTTCTCCTTTATTTTTGGGTACCAGGTCAGAAAGAGTGCATCCTTTCATCAGTTCATTCAAAATCTTCATCACAACATTTCAGCAATCTGGATGGTCTGTGCCGTGCTATCTTGCCGTCCCAGCAGTTGTCATTATTGCTGAAGTCCTCTATGAGAGCCAAGGACTGTAATTGTGAGGCTTTAGAACAGCTTTGTTTACTTCCTCTTCTTCACATGCCCACCATGCATGACTGCCCCCAATCTTTGTTGGTTTCTTAGCTGGTTCTGATAAATGGACTCTCCAAAGGACTGTTGCCTATTCCATAGCAGATATCCATGAATTTTAGCTTCACGTTTGTGTTTAGTACATTCTCACTCCTTATTATCCTTACCATTCTTTCATCAAGAACATGTAACCGCCGTTGCAGCTCTCCAGTCACGCAAGCTACCATATCACATCTCTAATTCCAATGATGCATGGCTCTGAGACTTCACTGTCTCCTATTCCCACTCCTCTCATTTATTTCCTAGGATCTATGTGGTTTTGTATCAGTAGTTTACCTGGATCTCCAGGCATCCAGCCTTCTAACAGGGAATATGAGAATCTTATCCATTCCCCTCATGCATGCATACTTCTGTGACAACACCCTTATCCAAAAAGTTCTATGCTCCCTCTATAGATAAGCAAAAACTGGGTGGTTTTCCTTTTACTGAACTTTGTGTATGTTATGTGTTATATGCATGAAAGTGGATGAATAAATGAAATCCGGGATGTTCTCACATAAAAGAAGGAAACAGTTTTCAGCTAAATTTTACTTCAAATACTAGTTTTAAACAGTTAGAAAACCACATCTGTCATTTTCTGTGTTGTGACAAAATCTGAATTTCCCACTTCACTAAAGCATCCACCACAGAAAGAAACGACCTGGAAACCATGGGTTTACTTTAGTGCTTTGTTTAATAGATTCTTTCTCACTAGTTCCTGAAGTGTTGGAGGAAATGTGAGTGATAAATAGTTATATATATAAATAGTTATAACTAAAAGGAAAATATCTGACATTGTGTGAAAAATGAGTTGGAATTGAACTTGAACATTTAATTAAAAATGGCTGCTGACAACAGCAAGGAATTGTAGGAAGCAATGAAGGTAAAAGCTCAGTGAGAGAAAACTATCCCTGCTTTCCTGAGGGCAGAAATTAATGTTGGTTGCTCTTCTGATACCCGAGACTGAAAATGCCATCAGGCATGTTTCTTTAACAGACCTATGTGGAAAACCATAAATAAACAAAAAGTTATTTTCTCTCCAAATCCACTGAGAGGGCGACTCTAGGATACAGTTGGACATTTCCATCTAGGAGAGAGGATGGGATGTTTAGTTTCAGTGGACAATGTCTTTTTAATAAAACTGGAAGAACTGGTGAGTGATTCAAATGCCAGCGATGCTGTAGCTGTTGTGAATGTATTATGGAGAGATGTGTAACAAGTCTGGATGTAGAAAGACCTTTTAGATCTGGAATTATACTCTGGAAATTTAAGCATGCTGGCTTGGGAACAGTGGCAATAAAAGCTGAAGCTTGGAGAAATGATCCATTCTTGTTTTATACTATAATAATATACTTGAGAATTAATGACTGAAGCCCAAGATGAGCTTCATTTCATGATGCGTCTAAAACAGTCCATATTGGACAAGACAATGTCTAAAACTTGACCTCTTTTTGACAAGAAATAAAAATATTTTTTGTCTTTCAGTTTCCTGTAATAAAATATTATCTTTGAGCCGCAAGTCAAAGTCTATTTCCAAGAATATTGGAAATATCTTAGATATTTAAGTCACAGTCTTCATCATTTATAATGGCTAAATTATTATAATGTAATTGTTGTCCTATAGTTGTCCCTACATGTAAATATAATAGAAACTCAATCAGTTCTAGTCATTTGACTCTCATAGCCTCTTTATCCTGCAGGTGTATTTTTCAAGAGACTGAAATGTGAAAATCATGAAACAGCCAATAGCTTGTTTTAAAAACTCACATAATTTGATTCAGTAAATAATTACATTTGACTAATGAAATATAACATTTAGTACAAATCAGAAATACCAGTCAATATATTGTTCATGGTTAGTTGGGTAATCCAGGACATACAGAAATAAACACCAATATCTTAAATATATTAAAAGAATAGAATACCACTATGATGAAACTACTAGTTCTCATCAAGGTTCCAGTATCTGAGGGTGAAAATCTTGTTGCATTGAATTTGTTTTTAGAGTAATACAACTTCATTGACTGCATTTGGGATTTTTTTTCACAATTCCGTAAACTTGTGCAAGAAGGGTATTTATGCCTCCTAAATTTATTCTATGTATGAACTGCTTCCAATTGCAAAAGGGGCTGAAAATTGATCCTGTATGTTAATGCCAGTGTGTCACAATGAAAAAATCTTGTCAGTTTAGAGCCTCCAGGAAGTATAATAACGTAGGAAAGAACTTATAAACACTGAAAATTGAAAGAACAAAAATGAAATGAAACTGTATAACATCTAATGCTTAAAAAATTCTGACAGCAAATCAGTGGAAAGAGAAGCAGGACAAACAAGAAAAAGCAGTCTTCTAATCACCTTGTTCACAGTTTCAACACATAATTTTTCTATTAGTTTGAGAGGGGATATATACGTGTGTTATCTTGAATTCAGTCATGAGAAGACATTCATCTATTTGCATTAGTGAGGCTATTAGTATCACTGGGGTAGTGTGGACAAAACACTGAGTTGGCAGACTGAGTGGACAGCCTTTAGCAGAAGAAGTAATCAGCCGAAGTGAACAAGCTGCGGCTATCAAACTAGCTGGCTGAACCTTTACTTGCAAAATAACTTATAGTTGTTGTTGCTATTATTATTATTAATATTAATATTGCTACTGTTATTAATATTGTTTATATTAATAATACTGTTATTAATAATATTACTATTATTTTGTTATTTGTTAGAAGAAAACAGAGAATTATCAAATTCAGTGCTGTCACCTAAAGCTAGTTAGCTTTATTGAGACTCTACCTCACTGGAAAGAAGGACTTGAGTCCATATGTCTGGCAATTAGGTGACTGAGATGCCTTCATTTTACTTGCTAGTCGAAAAATCCACACTTGAAATAAAAATTTTTCCTGAAAGTAAGGAGTCTTGGAATTTGATGATGTCTGAAAATGTTTTTTATCAACATGATAATTTGTGTCAAAGAAAATAGGAAATTCTCTTGAAAAGTTATTAACCACTGTAGCTTAAAAAGTCAGATTTCTTATAAATAAATAAATGAATGAATGAATGAATAAATAAGTACCTTGCAAATTTGCAGAGAAAAACTCAGAGGATACCTTTGCAGCTGACTAATTTTGAGGTTTCTTTGCCTGAACCTATACAAGCAGACCCCAAAATCTGTAAGAAAGAGAAATGCAGAATAGCAGTAAGAACCTTATTCTAGAAAATGCTGCTTAAATTGATCAGTAGTGCCTGTGGTTCCAGTAATCCTGGTGGGCTGCTTTCATCTGGTGTAACTACTTTAAGGTTAGGTCTCAGTTGCTGTTTCTTTTAATCCATGCCCAGTAGCATCTTGTTCAAATGTCCTTCTGGAAGAGAAAGACTGCTTAGTCTCAGACTTTGGAGAAACACAAAGGCGAATAAAGTGTAGGAGTCCTATTATGTAGCAACAACCTCTGAAAAGTCAGTAAGACAGAGAAAAAAGTGGGTTGGGGCACTTGAAGAGAAACTCTTACAAGTTTATGCCTTCTTGTATTTCATCTCTCTATTGCAACTGATCCCACACTGCTTGTTCAATAACTGTCATTGCATTAGTGACAAACAGGGCTTCAAGGTCAGTGTCTATTAATCAGGTTCCAAAAGTATCCTATATGTGTTTAAAAGCTATGGTGTGCCAAACTTTTGATGAAATAGACCTCACAGTAATTACAGTATGAGAAGGACATTTATTGTGCTAGAGGAAATAAAATCAAAGCCCCAACTTTTTTTTGTGGCTCTATTCATTAAATAAGCCTGACATTAAGAACAAAATAAAACTAAAACAAACAAGCAAACAATCAAAATAGAGTGGCCAGGTAAGATGGCATTGGGGTTCAGATCTTGTCCCTACTATGATTTTATTCTGTGGAATTTTGCTTCATCTTTCTGGATCCCTATCTTGCCAAATAAGAGAATTTCTACTTAAGACCCACATCACCATTGGAATGCCAAGCTAACCAGCTAGAATATTTATAAAGAACAAAGGGTCAAATTTTCTGCTGATTTAGCATGACTGACTGCTGAGTGTTGGCCTCCAAAATGCACATGCCAGTGCACTTTCTTGCAATATTGTTAGAGGATTGTGATGTAAAATTGAGCAGAGGTAATATCAAATGCCCTAATTTGTCAATTGCTTATTGCTGTGGGATACCCTTGATTACAGGCTGAGAATATATGGGATTAATACAGGGAGCAGATGCACCCCACCCACCCTGTTACCCCCAACCCCCCAAGTTATTTTCAGTGATATATTTTATTGGAATTCACATCAAAGCTATCACAGTGGTAATCCATAACACGCAATAGGCTGGTGAAGCCCATGCCCAGAGGCTGCGTCTCTAGCTTGTTACATGAGCCTTTGGTGCTCACTCACCCTGCTAGTGTGAAAATGAGAACTGTGGGGTGAATCCTAATAGCTTCTGTCAGGCCTCTTAGGATGAGTGTTTGTATGACTGCATCGGCTTCTCATTTATCCTCACTATCACTACCTATTCATCTCTCTCTTGGCTTTGAAGGTGAAATCTTTTATTCTCCTTCATCAGAGTTGACAGCAGCACCAAAGCTTTCTCTCCTATGTTACAAAACTCTCCTTTCAAGAGCATGGAAACATTATTTCCTCAAGAAAAATATTAAACAAACCAAAACTCAGTTTTTGTCTAGGAATGCCATTAACACACAGTGTTTTTCAAGCTGATAAGATATTAAATTCATTGTCTTTTCTGTTGATTTGGCATGGACATAAATGTCCACAGTGTTTACTTTAAGTGGAAAATTTACAAAATAAGAGACTTCTGATTGGTAGATACGTATTTATTCAAAGCTACAGCAAATTTTGATCATTGTGGTGGTGTACCTTTATACATTGTTTGGACTTTAAACATTTTTAAGTACTGCTCTATTTCTAGGAAGAAATAAGACAGGCCTAACAGCCATACAGATGATCAGATTGGATGGAAACTGTGGTTCCCTTTTGCCCTTTGACTCTGCAAATGACTGTATGCTAAGAGGAGCTGCTTACATTTCTGAGACACAGATCTTCTGCATGACATCCTTTGTAAAATTGAATGTTTGAGCCATGGGACAGTCAGGGAGGACCCTTCCCAAACTCCACGTTTCAGCTTAGCTGAAAATTGCTCATTGAGTTTCTATGCTGCTCCTAGCAGTGGCATGGCTGAATAACAAATAACTTGACCTACCTTATACCCTCATACCCTCTGTCAATGATAGAAAGTAAGTGAAAATATTACTTAGTTACCTGGCTAGGTTTATTTGTAAACAACTTTGTCTCACCAGAGATGTTTGTCTCTAATGCAGTTGGTGAATAAGATTTATTTCAAAGAAGAATAAAAACAGAGAATTTTTCTTCCATATTAAGGTTTCTACAAAGTGAATAATATCAATTTATTGTCAATACAATACAGTACAATGTCAATATAAAACTGCCTGATATTATTTATTTATTTATTTATAGCATGATCAAGAAGGATGTAGAAAATCTTTATCCCAACAGATTCTTCATTATGTTTCCACTGAAAAACTATAGGCTCATTTATTCTGTATATAAGCATAGCCATGGACTGTATTTTTGTCTTAACAAATTACTAGTGCAACTCTACAAGTTACATTTACCACCAGCAATGGTGATACGCCTTCTTACAGCAATTACGTATTCTCAGTCCATTGAGCCAGCAAAAAGTTCTCACATAAAGGACGTTTATTGGGTGGAAAACCTCCAGAATCTATTACTACAGAAAGAAGAATACCCACACTGCCATACACTACATGCTTAGAAGAGTACAGAAACATCTGTCTCTTGGATTCCTTAAGGCTCAGAGTTCTTCAAAAGGAGAAGGGAAGAATGAAGCAATTGACTATGAATTGACCTAAAGATTCTGAATTTCCCTGCTCCTACACTGCAAACTTGACTACTTTGGTGCTTAAACAGGCCAGTCCTTTACATATGCCTAACCAGAAGCAGCTCATGGCTGTTCATGAGACTGTGTTGCTTAAAAATGCAGTAATGTTTAGAAGCTGTGACAGAAAATTTATTCCATGGCCTAAGTCATACCAATGGATGGAATATATGGTGAAAACCACAGCTTCTAGCCTCAAAAATAGCATAATCACAAACCGTAAAAGTATCAGTAATAAATTTTTTTTTTTTAACTTTTGGATGAAAAATATTGGAATAGAAACCCCTTTCAGTTATTAATATTGCAACTGTAGGTACAATCTGTAATATCATGTTTATAGAGTCAGAAATCTTTTTATCAAAATAAATCTGAGTAATTACAATATGAATACAACTAAAATGTTATTCTTAAAATAACATTCTTAACAGAGCTATGACAGCATTTAAGACATTTTATTGTTACAGCAGGATTATTTTTTACTTCTACTGGAATCATATTTTGAATGTTTAGTAGGGTGCAGGATTAAAAGTCTCCCTTTTGTTCCACAATTTTTTCTCTGTCCCGGGTGTCAGATTATAACTAAGTTCCTCTTTTGCCTTTACTTAAACACCCAAGACATACTTACAGTTTCTTAGAGAAGCTTTAGACAGATAGATGTCCATATCCACTGATCCTCAAAATATTAATGGGATTTAGGTAGAGAACATCCAGCCTCCATTCTTTACTTTTGAGGCAATTCTTCCAGCACATCTAATCCATATTAAAATTTCTCACTGGACTAATTATCTTTCAGCAACATGTAATATGCAATTACAGTGATATTCCTTGTTCATATGAATCATAATTATCTTCTTATCTATTCGCTTCCTGTGACTATGTGCTTTTGCATATACTTACTATCATTGGAAAGGATGTTTTAACTGTTATATGTCCATTTTAACATTGTGTCAATGTGCCCCTTGGGGGTCACTTATAATTACTACCACACAGAAGTAATTGCATGAATGCAGCTTTGAATATTTTCTCATAAGAAAAGTCACATCTATTTTACCAGATTAATATTATTTTACTCATTTGTTTTATCTCTCCAGGCTCTTTCTCATTGATCTTTTCACTTTCCTACAGTTTAGTATCAGTTGCGTACTGCTAACCACCTTTGTTTCTACATATTCACAAAAAAAACCCCAATTAAACAAATTCAGATAAAATTTCAATCCTTCTGTCTTTGGCAAGGTCCAGACTGGCAAGTCATTTAACTTTTATTCCTCAATATGTCAAGACCAAGTGGGCTGATATTTAAGTGTTCTCAGCTCTTCACGTAGGCTTCCCATGAAGAATTTTAACCCACACCTACACCCCTGCCGCATGTGACTTCTTGTTTGTCTTCTCCTTTAGGTTCTTCAGCCTTTAAAACTCCTAGTCTGATGCTACCTATTCAGAAGGTATCTAGGATAGGTCTCAGCCCCAGATTAAGACATCTAAGCATAGTGTCTATCTGATACCTGAGGGTCTAAATCTCACCTCAGTTACCTAAACATCTGCACTCTTTATCAGGGAGTGTTGAGATAGGATGAGGGGGAATGGTTTATAAACTGAAAGAAGGGAGATTTAGATTAGATATAAGGAAGAAATTCTTTACTGTGAGAGTGTTGAGGCACTGGAACATGTTGCCTAGAGTAGCTGTGGACACCCCATCCCTGAAAATGTTCAAGGCCAAACTGGATGACATTTTCAGTAACCTGGATTTATGGAAGGTGTCCTTGCACATGTCAAGGGAGTTGGAACAAGATGATCTTTAAGGCCCCTTCTAACCTTCTAACCCATGAATCATTCTATGATTCTGTGATCACTTCCTCGAGACAATTCATCACCCATGAACAGTATATATGAGAGCTGTATTGTTTAAAACATATATTCCAGATTTCTCTTTTATTGATCCCCATAATCTTTTGTCAGTTTTGAATGTCTGCTCTATACCAGCTTCTTAAAAAATTCTTTGAACTACTTGGCTGGGATACCAACTCCTCACTTCTCAAAAGAACATATTCTACAGTTTAAGAAATGTTGATCTCATTATTTTGAATCATAATATTCTTGGTGATGTGTAAATACACATCATGAGCAGATCCTTGAATTTCAAGGGTATATCCCTGACAAAACAGCTGATACAACCCCGGAAGCCAGATATTCATGTATTGCAAATCATGTGTGCAACTCCTGGCTTCTAGTTGGCTCAATTTCTTTTATCACCAGTCTCTGCAGTTTTCTGCTATACTATCTGTGGACCTTTTTGAAGCTTATTACAATGCTTTCCTTTAGGACAGGGATATACAATGTTACACAGATATTTAAAGAAAATCTTTTTGCAAAAAGATCTACCATTGTCAAAGATTTCACGTGTAGGCAGAGCAGAAGCAGACGATGTAGGCATTATTTATCTTATTTCTCTTCTGCCAAGCCAGAAAGTTTTTCAGGCTCTTGCCTGCCAATAAAAATCCAACCGTGCCTGTATGCTCACAATTACTGAGAAAGGTCACAATCTGTCAGAACCAAGAAAACCTCTTCTATGACTTTGTAGATTTTTATGAAGATGACAACAAATATAAGCAGCTTGTTTTGTTTTTTGTTTGACATGGCAATCGTCAATTACCAGTGGTGACACCTTATTTCATGAACTGCAAGCCTCAAACACCATATAACATCATTCAACTATCAGGATAAGCTAAGAAAGATCCTGCACACTGACATTACAACTTTCCATTAAAAAAAATTTTTTAAAAAAAGTTATAAAACAAATAAACTGCCACAAAGAACTGCTCCACTTGTCAAGAGCAGAAACCTTTTATTCTTAACCCTAGTACCAAAATTCCTCTCCCTTCTCTGCCATGTGGTACTTTTAGCAGACCACCAGGAATAAACAGAATTGAAAACATGGTTCATCATTAGTAACCTCACTTTCTTTCTTATGATAGAAGTATCTTCCTGGATAACTTGGGACAGGGTGTTTTTCCAGTTTCTGGAGTGAGGCCAGTGGTATAAACATGAATAATACGGGGAACATTTCCAAAGAAGTCAGTATATCCCTGCAATGTGCAATTTAGGGCTTTTAACAGAAGTTCTAAAGACTCTATGTGAGACGCCATTTCAGACTTACTTTTATATAAGGACAAGTAATTCATGCTTGGAAAAGGGTCTATATTTACAGATGGTGTGTATTGGGAGCCTTGTGGCAGATATTGAGGCTGAGGAGTTGAGAGATGTAGACTAGAGTCAAACATTTTACAAGGAACAGAAACCCTGCAGATACAGCTCAAGGCTTCTCAGCAACACAGGAAAAACTGGAATTTGTATTTCCATGGCAGAGGCTGTGCATTTCATGCAGTACAAGAGCAGAGTCCAACAAAGCACCTTGGTTGGAAAGATGATGACAGACTCATGAAGACCCATTTGAACATCTGAGGCTATCTTCAAAGGAATGGTAGAAAGAGCAATGGAGAATGACATTTCTGGGAAGGTCATGTGCCCCAGCAGCTCCCACTGCAGTAAAAAGGCATGGTAGAGATGAAGAAATTGCCAGTGCCTTGGTGCAGAACATTGCCTGAAAGTAACTTTGTGGCCTTAATGGAGAACTTCTATGGGCAGTATACAGCTGTGACACATGCAGAGACTCCAACACAAAAAGAGTGCAATCCCATAAGATGGAAACTGCAAAAAAGAATAATGTAAAAAGAGTAGTTAAAAACAACTGTTTCAACATTTTATACAAAGTATGAAGAGGTTGTATGGCAGATACAATTAAAGCATATTTCTGAAATTAAGATTCAGAGGTGCAGTCTGCCCAGCCCACTTTCCACTTGTTTAAATAAACTGCTGGTAGTATAAGGTGTTCTAAAACCAACTACTCCAACATTAGTTGATGAAGAAAGTAAAAAATTATGGGATTTTTAAAGGCTGATAAGTAAACAGTTGGGGGGTTGAGTTTTTTGGGTTTTTTTTGTTTGGTTTGTTTTTTTGCTTCCCAACTTTGCCAATGAAAAGCCCACTGCAGAATTATTTTGTGAATTTGTCAAATAAATCTACATTGTGACCTAATGTCCCTAGTTTGTTTGACCTTTATTAAATAGCTTTCTCTCACATCACAAAGCAAAGGTAATGAGGAAGAAGGTAGTGAGCAAGGCTGTCATTCTACCAAACAGAAAAATAAGAAAGAAATTAGATGAAGAGCTGTTCAAGAGCTAAAGGTTCCAAAGCTTTTATTGTCATTCATTTAGGTCATAACAAACAATTTAATGTAGTTTGATATGACCTGTACATTTTTTCTTTGCTAAGTCTGAACACATTAACACAGTCTATTTCCAAGGCTGAGTGGCTTCCAAGAACATATTTCTTACGCTGAAGTAGAAATTAGTTATCTTAATTTTGATTTGTCTTTGCCCATTGTTTACTTATACTCTATTTTCTCATACATACAGACCAATAATATACACCAGGAATGTTTAAACATGAGATACATGAGGACATACCATGTCCTTCCTTTAAACTGAAAAGACGAGAAAACCCAATAATTCCTTCAAAATTCCAAACAAATTTTAAAACAGAGTTTTGGCTTTCAGTTTTACATATTTTACAATTTTACACATTTCTACACTCAGAAAACCCCAGCCCTTCCTTCATCATGTCCTTCACTCTTTTCCTTCTGGCATAAAATTAACATGTGTCTAAACAGATTTGTGAACATGAGATGTGAATCTAAATATAACTAAGTAGGTAGACATTCATAGAGCTACATTACTGAAATTATCTCAGTTGTAGCATTTTAAAACTGTACAGTGATCTATACCCAGAGTTGTATTGTTCATGTAACATGGTAAGAATCACTTCCCTACTAGTTATAGAACAGAATAGGATCGTTTGTGATACTATGCTAATCTCTTCCCAGTAAATGAGATCAGTAAATCTAAATTTGTGAAGAAATGAGTAGGACTCAAATCAATGCTGCCTAATCTGAGCGATTTAGCTGTGAAACTTTCAGTGGCAGCTACCCTGGACTTCACAAAGGAAAGATGGGTATGCATGGACCCTTCATGAAGGAAGTCAGGAACTTTCAGAGGGCAGTTCAGACCTCAAGAAGACCAAGCTGGCTTCTGGATGTACACACATTTTGTCACAGTGAAAGCCTAAAGTTACTGACCTCAGATTTTAAGCACCCTATACTTAAATTCTCAGGATGGGGTAAGCCTAATCAATTAAAGACTTCAGCTGTCATCAGGTCTCATTATTAATAGGAGACATTATTTTGGCTCAACATGTCCATGAAAATGAGTGGCCTCTCCACACTTTCCCTCACCTGGGAAATCATGTAATTTGCAGGAAGTTGTGGGTTTTTTCCTTTGATCAGGTACAGTTCAATTTTGGAGTGGCCAAACATTTTATTAAGCTTAAGTATTATTTACTTTTTAAATGGTGGCATTAATATCAGAAAGATCATTTGTACACAAAAGGCTTGCTCAATGCCAGGTATTAAATCAAAGTCCAGTACTTGCAAATGGATAGAATGATAGAATCATTCAGGCCGGAAGGAACCTCCAAAGGTCATCTAGTCCAGCCTCCCCACAGTCAGCAAGGACAACCCCAAATCCAACCCCAAATTCTAGAAGGTTACTGTTCTCTGAAAATTATGACAGTTATTGAAATTGCTTCAGAAATGACAAAAGCTTTCACTGATGAGAACATCAAATTGTTAGAAATAGTGCTTATGTGGGTGGCAAATGAAAGCATAAAAACTGAAGATGGGGTCTAAAGCTTATGGAACAGAAAATATGTTTGATTATATTGTATCACAGTATAAGAATAAAGCTATGGAATTTTTCCTTTCCTGTTTCAGATATACACTTCATATTCTTCCATTTCAGAACTTTCCCAAATAAAAGTGATGCTCAAAAGTGTGGGTAAGCATACTACTTTTAGATATATGATGCCCCTACAGAGTCTTAAATTTTAGCCAGCGAGTTCACTTGAAGAAATCATATGTACCTTAAAAGAGAAAGGCTGATATGGTATGCTGCTTAGAATTTATACTTAAAATTTGTTCATGGATGTTGTGTTATAGTGGAAACCAACCTAAAGTAGACATTCAAATACAAAATACCATTTATTCAAATGTGCATGAAGTTCAAATTGGAATCTTAAACTTCACGGTTTCAGATGCATCTGACATCTACTTCCAGCATTCATATTTTGTTCAATCCAAGGAAAATGCTCATAGGAATATAAACAGAGAGAAAAGAATGCTAATCTTCAAATGTCTTCCTTTAAGATCCAAATTTCACTGAAATTTTTCATAATATTTTGAAGCTTATTAAAAAAAAGGAATTTTTTTTAAAATCTAGAATTTTTAATAAACTTATTGAATGTATATTATTATTTATTTTAATTACAGATGTCCAGAGTTACATTAAGAACTTCTATTTCTTCATGGTGCTTTGATGTTGATTTTCATAAATGTTGAGGGTTAAAAGTATAGCATATTGAAGCTGTGGCCATACAACATCCAGAATAAATGATGCCAGGCATCTATAAAGCTAGCTAGATAAATAAATAAATAATACTTCGGTGTCCTACAAACTCACATACCATTTTCATAATTTATTTGATGTTTGTTTCCTGCTCACCCATGACACATTTTCTCCAGGTAAGCTGGACAATGAAAAGTTAATTCTGAAAAATTCACAAAAGTTGAGAGCAATTGCTCATCCATGTCTAGTTTAAAGCACATACAAATTTATGTAAACATATATAAAACCAGTACTGGCAAATTACCAATGTCATTCTCATCGGTCCTGACTTGCTCCATTACTCAGGAAAGATAACCTAAATCCAAGCATGATTTCTGGTTTGAAAATCTGCATTCCATCTTGACAGAGCATCAGATTTCCCTCCTAGCCCGTCACTCTATTCCAATCCTCAGGTAACATATCATGGAAGTGCACAATAGCTTGCTAGTTAGCCACAAAATAAAAGAAATCTTCTGACTATCCGAAAAGATCTTAGTACACCTACAATATCACATAAGCAATTTGCCATCCTTCGATCAGACACTAAATGATATAATATGCCTAACCTTTAAATGCCTCCAAGAAAGTTGTGGAGGGATGTTTAATTACCTCATAGGATGTGGACTGAGCTGTAAAATGGAGAGAACGCATAGGGAAAAGAATGTTAATAGTGGGAATCTCAGTCAATATACAAGAAGCCTGCAAAGTGAGCAATGCAATTTATGCCAGCTAATGCAGCAGAGATTTTGAGGCCATAAAACTGCTTTTGCTGCCCTACCTGCAGTCTCACATTAACCATTTAAGTGTGGTGAATGACCCAGCTCTCCAGGTATTTGTCTAAGATAGTCAACTCTTAAAGTTTTTGTTACAGCACTCCATCTGGAGAAATCCACTGCACAAAAGACTCATCAGTTTAAATACCATAATATTCCAGTCCAGAAATAACCAAACCGTAAAGATTTCATTAATGAAAAAGATCATAGTTAAATTATTTTGGTGCCAGCATTACAAACATAGATACCTATCCATCTCCTATAAGTGTTACTATTCAAGGCATCTGTGTTATCTAAGAGTTAGAGTCAATAACGTAAAGAACATTGCAATGTAATGTCTCTGGCTTACAAACAGAAATAATTATTAACCCTGAAATATTTTTTCTGCAAGAAGTAATGTACATGACAGATTAATGTCTGGCAGATTTCTGATCACACAGCCTCTCATTTTTATTAGTGCTAGGGGTCTGTCACTCAGATGTTATCCATTTTGATAGTTTTATGCATCTCAGAAAATACTCCTTCAGTTTCTTTATTGAGAGAAAATGGAAGTCAGATAAAAGACATTACAGCTATCGAATCTCAGGAGTTTGGCAGAAATTACACAGCATCTTCTGAATACTAAGATCCCAGTACAAATAACACTTCAAGGTAATTCTATTTGGAGGTCTGGGACTGTCAGGCACTGAAAATTGTAATTACTCTAGCTAATGTGGATGATTAAGAAGGTTTCTCTGGAGTGGATTCCAAAAATCTATTAATGGTCTGAAACACTGGAGAGGATAGTGGAAAGATATCATATATATTTATATTATATTATATAGTATAATATAATATAACATAACATAATATAATATAATAATAATATATATAAAATAATATATATAATATAATAATATTATATTATGTTATATTATATTAATTATATATATTCAGTTTCGCCTTGATACTTTTCCTAAGTGATACTAAGACACTTGTGGGAATTTTTCTTTATGTTTTCAAAGGTCACAATCATTTTATTTAGTATTTATGGTCACACTACTAACAATGGAGATACAGTTTGGGAAGTTTGCACGTATGTGGTATAAAGTGGCATTCACTTCCACTTAAATAATGCTTGAAAAAATGTCATTAACTCAAGAAATATTTCACTCAGTAGAAGCATAAGACTGTAAAACTTTTTTTTTCCTTTTTTTCCATAAATTCTAGTTTTGTTATTTTTTTCCCCAGCTCCTATTCAAATCAATAGAAATCTTTGATAAAGGAACTGGAGTTTTGGTTTGGTTTGGTTTTTTTAACATATTCAAGATTACATTTGTAATTTATACAGCTCCCAAAGCAACTTTGTTTCTTCTCTAGACAGTTTTGGAAAATTTCTGCAGTTTTTTTGATGATCGTAGAACTTTAACTGTGAAATACTAAGCAATATAATAGATTTTTTTTTTCCTGGCTCAGTAAGCTCAGGCTGAGTGCTGTTATTTATTTTGAACCAGAGTCAGGTGCTCTATTTTGGGTGCCTAACATGTATTACAGTTCCTAGGCAGCAGAGTCTGCCCTACTTGACCAAGTCAAAGTTCTCTTAGTAGGCAATAATGCTGCCTATACACTCAGTAAGGAAAATTAGGTACCTCCAGGGAGTAATTCACAAAGCCTAGGCAAGTTATCAGTCTTTCTCTATTGACAGTATGGAAAAATGTATTACTCTACAGTGATTCAGTGATTCTGCACGCAGAATTAAACCTCCAAAAAAGCAAAGGTAGATCCTGTACTTTCTTCTATTTTGTTGGAAAAAAGTATGGGTATTCGTAAGTGTTTGTAGTCTTTTAGTTTTGTTCAGCAATACTTAAAGTACAAATGATAAATATGAGATGAAGATAGGACTTATCCTCCAGAACATATTTTTCCCAAGTGTGCTTCCTGGCTAATACTCTCAAATAGTCTTAAAAAAATAAATATTTAATTAATAATCCAGTGCTGACTAGTCCCTCAACTAAAGCTGTTCCATATGGTATTCATGCAGAATGCTTCTCTGATTCTTAGGTCACACGAAGTGATTTGAAAACATGGTAGACGAGACATTCTTTAAAGATGTACTGCACAAGCACAACACAGGAACTTATACTTTTAAAATAAGCCTATAGCATAAACAGTATATATCATCAAGTCAGGTGTAATAATTAAGACTTCATATTCAAATGCTAGAGCTCTACTGAAGGATATTGTTAGGTAAAGTAATAAGAAGCTCATCGGCACACAAAAAGAAAGCAGAAGAGAAACACTGACAGTTGGGGTAACTCAATTAATAATTTGTCCCAGCTGTTCTTAAGCTTATCACAGAAGAGCCGTGAGAATATCAAAGGCTTGTTTCCTCAAGCACAGAGGCATGATGAAAGGCAAATAAAGCCAAATTATAGACTCCCAAGAAGGGACATCTTGTCCTGGCTCCTCCCAGGGCTTTCCCAGGGCCATCAGTTCCATTGTTCAGATGTGAAACCCATCGTGAAGATGTGAACAACCCTCTGGATCACCTTTTTGGACTGAGGGATTGTCATTGCCTACAGGTGTGGGACACAATATGGGATGCAAGGGAAGAGAATTTTGGGATTGCTCAAGACTTGTTATGGCATGTATCAGGGAGGAACCAAAGATGGGAAAAGGGAGGGATCTAAGTGATTTGGGTGAGGAACAAGGATGGGAAAATGAAGGGATCTAAGTGATTTGGGGGAGGAACAAGGGTGGGAAAATGAAGGGATAACGGAATAAAAGGGTCTTGTCGCCTGTAAGTAGGGGCTGGTCAGTACAATCTGGCCATGCCCTGCATCTTATCAGTGTAGTCTGTCCTGTCTCATTCAATTCTACCTTCAGTTCCCTGCTCTGTGTGCATATGTGTTTATGGGGGCCTGAGTGCTAGCAACTGAAGTCAGACCATGGGTACAGAGGGCATGGGGGCCTGAGTGCTAGCAACTGAAGTCAGACCATGGGTACAGACCATGGGTACTGTGTGTCCATGGTGGCAGCACCTGGAGAAACTTGAGTGAAACTAAGTACCAGCCACTGGGGTGGGACAGTTGGTTGGAGCCACATGTGCCCACAGCGCAGCACTTGGAGTGAGTGAGGGTGTGCAAGTGAGTGAGAGCATCAGTGAAGATCAAGCCAGACAAGTGGGTGAGTAGGTGAGGTGACCTGGGTGCCACACGTGCCTCTAAGGGTGAGACCAAGAGGACAGAGGTTGCTGTTGGTGATCAGAGGAATCCCAGCCAGCTGCAGGTGCGTGTGTTAGTATGTGTGCAGGTGTGGCAGGGTGAGACAGTCTGTATCATCAAAGAGAATGGGGGTTTGTATGTCCCCCGGGTGCCAGCCACTGGGGAGAGTGGGATCCAGGTGCAGCTACTGGGAATACTGGATGCCTAAGCCTGGCTGCTGGATGGATCTATATTGTACATATATGCAAACACATGTACATTTTTTTTTTCATATATATACATATATTCCAGCTGAGCAAGGTGGAGGTGACCTAGTGGGACTCACTGCTGGACTTCCATCCTGTTCAGCCAGAGAAGGCAGCAGGATTGGGCCACTGGTGCTGCCTATGTTCGTATGAGTGTTCTCCAAGTGCATCTGTGTTATCCACGTGGCCAGTCATGTATACGAGTGTATATATCGCATACAGAGCAAGCTGCCTTTAGGTAATACATGTTCAGCTTTGTTACTGTAGAGGCTATTGAATCGGACTAGGAGGAACTAGACACTGACACAGGCGGCCCAGCAAAAGTGGGAGGATAAATCTCTTCCATTCCCAAAGCTTGCCAGATCAGATAGTCTTAACAGTTGTTAATCGAAGTCAGAGCTGCTTCTGCATATTTTCCTTCTGCTGTGGTAGCAGACTGCAAGATCCAAATTAGAGAATCCCTACCCACAAATTGACATGAAAATTTCTGAAAGCAAGCAGAACTGGGTGCTCAGCTGTGTTCCAGGCAATACAGACTAAGCAGTTGGTCAGTTCATGCAATTCCTCTGAACTTCATGAACTCTACGGGTGAGTCTTTCTGTCTTTACACCTATTGAGTGTAGCTTCAGAAATCCTCATGACACTATTAACAAAATTTAGACTGAGAGTTTTGCCACCAGCATTCCAACTGCCTTTGCCCTTCCCTTGTCTGATGCAGAACACCTGTGTGTTACTGTCCATGACAAAAATGTGGGGAAATAAATGCAGAAGTGGCAGTGTTGAGAAAGAAGAACAAATTTTAAAGTCACTGCAGAACATCATTACCATGGTCTGTCAGCTGGACTGTAATGCTATGCTATAACGTAATTCAGAAAAAGCTAGACACAAAAGCAGTCAGAGACTTCATTAACACTAAAGAATTTTCTTTTCAAGGCAATAATAGAGCACTGAAATCTTCGTGTGCTACAGAAAGAAGGGATGCAAGTCCGAGCAGCTGAGTTTGGGATATTATCCAGTCACTAGGTGTTTCACGCTCAGACATTGGGCTGTGGTCAGGATGACGGGAGCCCACAGGAGGCTGAAATTGGGTTCTGGGCTGTAAGCAGGGTAGGGGGAGCCCCAGGGGGCAGCTAGGCATGGACAGTTAGGACTAGTGGTGCCCTCAGGGCCCTGGCACTGGAGTAATCTAATGACTGCTATGATAAGTAAAATATTATGAACTAATTCATAAGTCATATAATTTATATGGATACAGAAATGAATGAAAATATTTTTTTTCACCTACAGAAATCTGCATTTCTTCCCCAGAAGTTCTTTTATAATGAATAATGCAGCAGGAAAGATTCTATTTATAGGATGCCTTTAATGGGTAGACTTCATACATTTTTCCATCCTATTAACCCCAGCGCTCCTTTCTTGATGTGGGAGGATAGTTTACATTTATTCCTTTGTTTAATTGTACCACTTACACAACAGGTGCTCTCAGCGGTAGTTCATATCATGTGCAGATCAATTCTGTGGCACTGTTAAACACTTCTGTATTTAAGTTCTTAATCATATATACTCCCTTCTTACATTAAAATGTAGGAAGTAGGAAGTGTGCCTACAAAGGCTGATAGGATTTGATCATGCAAAGTTCCCCTTCTTCAAGCTCACAAACATCTCAGGATGCACAAAAAAGGTTATGCCTCAAATAATGAACAAGTGAACACTTTTGTAATGTCCAGTCCAGAAAGACAATAACTCCTCAAACCCTTGCATCTTGTTTTCCATGGGGAAGAAGTCAAGACAAGCCAGCTGGAAGAGAACTTGGAGGACCAGAAATCTTAGGAATGCAGCATCCCCAACCATTGCTGAGTCATTGGAGCCTTTTGACACCAATCTTCCTGTTATCCATCACTTTGATGTGTCCCATACCACTGCAAATAGTCATATTGGTTACTTTGTGAAAGTGATTCTTGGTATGAAGTTATTGTTTGACTTTGTTTGACAGTGTTTCACTACTGATGATCATGATATTACAGGAGAAAATAATAGCTAATCTAAGGTACAGTAATCCTAACCAGAATACTACTATAGATCAAGGAGTGAATGATTCCCATAACAGTTGACGTGAAGAGGTACAGGCCTGTGCTGTGTTATCCATATTAGCTGGCTGCCAGAGCAACATACCTGATTAATTGTAACAGGGAAGGCTGTGTGCAGCTCCCTCTCCCTTTTGGCCCCTAGCCTTTATGCCACCTCCATGTATCTTATCTGACAATCATAGAATCATAGAATGGTTTGGGTTGGAAGAGACCTTTAAAGTTCTTCTAGTCCAACCTCCCCTGCAATGAACAGAAAGTCTTAAAGCCAAGCAGCATGTTTACATTAAATGTTCCTCTGTTTGACTGCAGAAATGAGGAATAGAGCTGTTTATCAATAAGAAAAATTCTGTACATGCTCTAAAGACTATAGTGCTGACAAACCTCAACACAGAAAGGGTCTGCTCATCATGCCATGCCCTGACTACAAGACTATTGACCAATGCTGTAGAACTCAGGATTCCCACCATTTGAAGGGGTGTAAGATTATCTGTGCTATCCCCTTTTTCCTTCTCCTATTATGTCCAATAAATGGTACTTTAATCAATATCTGACAGAGCCTGAGTGCCTTTCTTACTGGAATCTATAACAAGCTCTTGCATCAGTGTATTACATTAAGCATTTGCTGAATGTGCAAGTCTACTATCAGTGCCAGAAGCTGCTACCAAGACTCAGCAGTATGGGGATAAAAGACAGCTAGAAATGGATAGTAACCTCTCTGGTATATGTTCACTGCAGAAAATGCATATAAGTAATATCCTTGGACCCTGTTTATAAAAGTAGACAAGGACTGTCCAATGCTGCAAATACTAATTTTGTATTTCTATGTAGAAATTAATTCATGGATGAAAAATCTGAGGCTGAGGGTTAGTTTCTTAAACCTGTAAGGAGAATAGCAAGTTAGAGTGGGAAGACCAGTACTATGTTTATTGATAATTGGGTGGCTGGGGTGAAAGTGTATGGTAGTAGGCCTGGTAGGTTGATTGTGAGTAGGAGTACTATTAGTGAGGTCAGGACTGAGGCTCATTTGTGGCCTCCTTTTTTTTTTAGTGTGATTATTAGTTGTTTTGTGATTAGGTGGAAGAATCGTAATTGGAGGGTGAAGTGGTGGTTAATGATTCACTACTTAAATCTTCTCTTCCTCTCCTCACCCCATCCCTCTGCATATTTTGCATTAGAGTACAGTGTTTCTCAGCTAAAATGAGACAAATTTTAAGATTAAATCTATGCCAGTGAGGCAAGGAGGCTAAGTGGCCTCATGATTAGCACCAATATTATTAAATTCTCTTATCTTCCAAAAAAAATGGCCACGTGCAAACTATTTTTGAAAGAACCTCTTATCAGAAATTCCTGAATTGTATCCAGAATTTGTTTGTCTCTGCTACTTTATCCCAGGATCAGAGAAAGGTTGAGGTTGGAAGGGAGCTCTGTAGGCCATCTGGTACAATGCCCTGCTCAAGAAGGACTATATAGATCCAGTTGCACAGGACCATGTCTAGATGACTTTTGAGTATTTTCAAGGATGGAGACTCCACAATCTCTCTGGAAAATCTATGCCAATGTTTAGTCATCTTCACAGCTTCCTGATTTTCAGAGGGAACATCTTGTGTTTCAGTCAGTGCCCATTGCCTCTTGTCCTATCACTGGACAAGATGAAAAGAGCCTGGCTCCATCCTCTTTGTACCCTTCAGGTATTTATATTCATTGATAAGACTCCTCCAAGCCCTTTCTTCTCCAGGCTGAACAGTCCCAGCTTTCTCAATCTTTCCTCATAGGAGAAATGCTCATCTCCTCAGTACCTTGCTGGACTCTTTTCAGTATGTCCGTGTCTCTTTTGTAGAGAAGGGTGCAGAACTGGTCACAGTACTTCAGGTATGGCCTCGCCAGGGCTCAGCAGAGAGAAAGGAACACCTTCCTGCTATCAGTACTTTGTGCAAAGCAGCCTAAGATACCATTAGTCTTTTCTACAGCACGGGCATTTTGCTGGCTTATGTTCAACTTGGGGTCCACCAGCACACTCAGGGCCTTTTCTGCCAAGTTGCTTTCCAGCTGGATGTCCCCCAACATACATTGGTGCATAGGATTGCTTCTCCCCAGGTGCAGGACTCTGCACTTCTCTTTGTTAAACTTCAGTTTGCTGTTGGACCTTTTCTCCAGCCTGTCAAGGTCCCTATCAAGGGTAGCACAACCACCTGGCATATCAGCCACTTCTCCAGGTTTGGTGTACTCTCTGGCCTATCATTCAGATCATTAATGTAGATGTCAAACAGGATTGGACCCAGCATTGACCTCTTGGGTACACTGCTACTCACTGACCTCCAACTAGACTTCGGCATTGATCACTATCCTCTGTGCCAACCATTCAGCCAGTTTTCAGTCCATCTCACTGTTGGCTCATCTAGCCCATACATCAGCTCCCCTATGAGGATCTTATAGAAGACAGTGTCAAAGGCCTTACTGAAGTCCAGGTAGCAAAAATCCACTGCTCTTCCCTCACCTTCCAAACTAGTAATTTTTTCATAGAAGATGAACAGCTTATCAGCCGTGACTCCCCCCACTGATGAATTCATGTTGTCTACTCCTGATCGCTTTCTCATCCTTCATGTCCTTATCATTTATTTATTGCACCTAGTATTTATTTATATGTGTCTATTAATTATTTATTAGGGTTAAAGTACACCAATTTTAAAATTTAACAGGATAGAGAACCAACTTCCAGTGCCTTGGCACTGTTTTTATTCTTATTTTTTTGATCACTGAGACTATATCATCGTGCTGTTAGAAACGGTGGGCCAGGTCCTCCTATGGTTACACCATACCGTGGCAGTACAGAGAAGGGAAAAAAGTGAAAAGAGGAAAAGGGAAAAGAGTATTTGGCACCTGACCAAATACTCTCGCTACAAACAGGAGTAGAGAACTTATCCAAAAAACCCTCTATGACAACATGAAAATTATCTTCACTTTACCTTTGACTGACTATGTTTGCAAATAAAGCAGTACCAAATTTTTTTAACCTTTTTAATATTGGAAATAATAATGAGTTTTCACCAGGCCTAATAATAAAATTAAAAACTGAGAGAAATAGAATATATTTCACTCCTGACATATAAGTAGTAAAACTTATTTTATCAACAGACTGGTTTTAGGGGAAGCTAAAATGCCCTTGGTTTAGATGCTTTTAAGTACTATCAGAGGGAAACTTTTAATTCTGTTGTGCCTTAGGAGAAAAATATTCTATTACTTTAGTCTTTATTTCAATGCTAAATTTATTATTGTTCAAAGAAATGGTCACCAAGAGGTTTTATCAAAGTCAGCGGGATAATGAAAGATTAAAATAGAAGTCATTTGGAAGCAGAGTTGGTAGATTTATTTTCTCTCCTTCAGCAGTCCACTAATTTCAAAATCAATATGTCATAAGAACTATCTAAGATTTTACTAGCCACAGGTCACATGCTTCAAGTTTATCTAAGATTTTGTTCTCACAGCTTTGTCTAGTTACTAACTGGTTCTGATGCTCCTTGTATTTGTTTTCCTCTCTTTTTCCTATTTATGAAGTTTCTTCTTTATTCGCATACTGATTTTTCAGAGGTGTACTGTCAAAGGGACATCAAATATTTCCAAGGAGAAGGCTAAGCAGCAGGAATGCAAAGTCAAAGAGATGCTTAGAAGAACCTAACAGGTCTTACTAACACTCTCCACAGAACAGCTTTCTGTAGTTGATTCAGGATGTAAATGGGATTTTGCCATTCAATTTTGCCAAACTCTACCAAATACTCTTGAGCACAACTCTTGTGCAAAAATAGTTGAGATAGGTTCACAAGTACAGATTTATTAGTGAGGGCAACAGCTGATATCATACAACAACTCTAATAGTGAAATTTACTTTTGGGGAAGAATAAAAAAGAGGAAGCAAGAGAGGAAAAGAGAAAAAAAAATGGGCAAGAGCAAGGGTAAAGGCAAGGGAAAATGATGCAGACTATCACTAGTAGCTGGCCTGAAAGAGCAGTCACAGGCTTCCATGCAAGCATCATCTGAGGTAGTTCTCTCCAGTACAAGAGGTGGTGAGGAGGAATGTGACAGCAATGGTGATGAAGATGTCGTTGCCTTGCCTTTAGCCCTTAGCACTATATACTTTCCATCATCTAACTTCCTATGGTATGTTCGTGTTCGTAATGCTCTTAGCACAGGTTGACGCGTACCGATCAGATGTAAGGGTTGCATACTGGTTGTCTGTTAAGTTTCTGAGAACATTTATTATTGGATAATGTTGGTCAAGCATTTAAAGGACTATGGTCTATTTTTTTGTGCGTTATATTTGGTTTTGTCTATATTAGAGAAAACTGGGGAAAAACAAACCAAACCCAAACCCAAACACCCAGAATCTGCAAAACAAGAGGAAAGAATAGGGGTTTAAAGAGCAGTCATTGTCATGCCATGCCAGTGGTAGCCATTTTCCATGAGAACCCACTGTACCAGCACTATTGGGGTTGGCAGATGCAAGCTTGTGAGACCAATGGCATGAGAACAACAGTGTGGGAACAGAAGTAAAAATAAAGCCAGAGATGCTCTGGTAAAGTACTTCTACAGTAGCACAGGTGAATGATTACAGTGCTGCAAATACCATGCACTTAGCATTGCTAAGGCTACGGTACCTCAAGCACTGTGCAACAATACCTGCTATTCTATAATCATGTTCATGATTGTATTTTATAGCAGTGACTTACTCTGTCTGTACTTACTCTGTCTTGTTGGATTTTCTTTTTTAAGATGAAAACTCATACTTAGTTTTCCCTGTTAAAGCCATTATTTTGCAAGTTCTACATAATAATAATATGTAAATAAAGTGGAAAAAAAACCTATTCATTTCAGTCAGGGAATTAATTATAATTCAACTTCGCAATCACGCATAAAATTAGTGACAAAATAATCACAGTAACCAAACATCTTGCTCAAAGACTCTGAAAAATGAATTGCAATGCAATTAATAAGGGCTAATTTGTTAAGTCTGAAGAAGAATACTTTGAAATGCAATGTTTGTGCAGGCAACTGCTCACTTTAAGAAATTGATTGGGATTTTTCCTTCAAGTGTGTAATGAGAAAACATCGACATTTGCAGTTCAGTTGTTTGAGAAGTTAAAACAGCAAACCAACAAAAGGCTACAGTTCTGAAACTGTTTTCTTTGTTTGGTTTACCAGATCCATTACTAAGAACTGCTGTTTAGGTTTTCATTAGATCTCTCTTGACATTTGATGTAATGGGAAAGAAACTTAATTTCAGTGGTCAATGCCAGGTTTTACTTAAAGTACCAAAGACAGTGTATATTTTAAACCGATCCGATATTTTTTTCTGTATGAATTTTAGTGAGATGAGCTGTTTTCTCATCCATGCCAGTCTCTTGCTCTCCTTTCCTGATTTATTGCACATTTTCCACATGGGGCAGCAAATAGATGATGAAGTTTTCTGTTCTTGCGGATAGGACAGTCCATGGCAGTTATCAATTCTTACTTTTCAAGATGTTTTCCCCTCTTTCCAGAATACTTTTCACCTTTTCAGATGTTAAGTTGCCATTACAGTCTGTTGGTTTTGCACATTGATGCCACCAGTTCTTAAGTACCCAGCTGCTCTTCAAAAATGCCAGCTGTATTTCTCAAGGATGGTTCTGGTTCACAGACCTAGTTCCCAGACTAACAGTTCCCAGCATGGCAGGCATTTTCTCTGTCAGCATTTGAGTGGACGTTTTCTTCTGCTCATTAATTTTCTCCTTCTAACCAGGTTGCCTTTCTGGCTGCTTGCCACAAAGTAGTGTCCCACTACCATTCTCTCTTGAACCTCTCCGTTCAGGTTGCGATTCTTACTGCAGCCCTTGTGGTTTAACTGGTGACAGCAGAATATGCTTGAATCATCTCATTATTTTCCAAGCTATGGTGCTTCATAATTTTCTTCCAAAATTAAAGAGGCAATTTTCCAACCAAATGGAGTCATTCAATTGCTGCAAAGCATGCCCTTTTTCTCAAGCCTCCTAACTTCATCTTGTTCCCATAGGGGGAATGAGTGGGAAAAAAATGGGGAAGGTGGAGAAAAGCCACCCTCTTCTAGCAGTAAAAATGCTGGACTAAAGGAACAGTCTGTAGCAGCTTCTCTTCATGTGTCCAAAGACACATGATGGTGAACCTCAGAACAATGTAGGCAATGTAGCTGAATTGACCCAGTGCTGAGAAATACAAGGACATACATGAATGTGAGAATAATCATTTCAGTGTGTGTGGACAGATTTGAAAAGTAGGTTTCTATAAGCCTGGAACACAGGACTGATTCCATTTCAAATGGATATAGCACTGTGTGATAAGGGGCCTCAGGGGAAAACTATGGATGATTCTGTGAACTGGAATGACTTCTTTTTTTTCCTTTTTTTGTTTTTTTTTCCCTTGCATAAAAGTAGGTCCATCACACAAGTTCTCATGAGAATCAATCATCCCTCATGGTGCTTCCTTATGTGAATATGAATTTCCCATCCATATGCCTCAGCTTTCTCCAGTTTGGTGCTGAAAATAAAATCTAAAACTCATGAAATATACATGTCTTTTGCTTTTCTACAGGCTTATAACTACATGTACTGATTTCACCTTTGAAAAGCCATTATACAACCTTCACCTTCTACAAAGATGATTTTAAGGACTCAGTGTTCTAACATCGTCTTTTTGCTAACTGACTTCTTGCTAAAAGCCTTCCTAAAATGCTTTGAGATTTTCAAAAAAGGATGCTTTATAATGGGGAATCAGAAGTCACTGTTCCACGTGTTTTAAAGCACTTCAGTAAGGGTTTGGTTGATGCCTAGAATCATGGTTGCTTTTTGATGGAATGCTGTGGCTTATATTTCTATAGTTCTATATTTGGGGTTTTTGCAGATGCACTCTGAAGTCTGTATGGAAGTCTTAAATATTTATTATGTTTGTAGCTAGTGTTGGTATGATATGTGAAATAAAATTTTAACATTTGTGCTGTAAATTACCTATTACTCATTATTGCTCTTCCATGTGGGTGACGATGAAGCCGCAACTCCTAGTCCAAGAGCAATCAAAAGAGACTTCCGTGCCTTGGGACAGTTGGTAAGGGAATCTGGAGCATAGGGTATACTTTTCTCTCTCCTCCCAGTTGCAGACAGTGACATTGGAAGAAACAGATGGGCCCAGTCTATTAATACATGGCTCCGTATCTGGTATCACCAACACAGTTTTGGGTTTTTTTGATAATGGGATGGCCTACACAGCATCAGGCTTGCTGACGTCAGATAGGATTCACCTTTCTCAAAATGGGAAGAGGGTCTTTGGTCACATGCGAGCAGGTTCATCGACCAAGCTTTAAACTAGGCTTGTAGGGGCAGGGGTATAATATAAGGCTTGTCTGTGACAAGCTGTGGGATGACACACCAAGGTTAGAGGGATGGGATGCTAGCGAGGGCCCTCAGCCTTCTGCTCTGAGACATGTTGGCTACACTGCAGCACACCTGAAGTTTTACACAGATGAGACAGGGCTCCTGAGGTAATAAAAGCCGAGACGGATACATCAGGGAAATACCACAAAGGAAATAAGGTGTGTTCCTCTAAGAAGTGACATGGCTGACGGCTCAGCTGAAGTGCCTCTACACCAAAGCACACAGCATGGACAACAAACAGCAGGAGCTGGAAGTCATTGTGCTGCTAGAAAGCTACAACCTAGTTGTCATTACTGAAACCTGGTGGGATGAATCCCATGACTGTAGTGCATCTATCAATGGCTAAAAGTTGTTCAGAAGGGACAGGTGAGGAAGTAAGAGCAGAGACGTTGCCCTCTACATGTAGAAATGTATGGAGTGTGAAGAGCTGTCTCTGAAGGATAGCCATGAGCAGGTTGAAAGCTTATGGGGAAGAATTAGAGACTGAGGCACTGAGGGGAACCTTGTCGTTGGCATCTATTACAGGCTGTCTGATCAAGGGGAGCTTATTTTTGAGCCATTCTTACTCCAGCTATAGCAGGCATCATGCTTGCAGGCTCTTATCCTGCTGGTGGACGTCAAACACCCCAACCTCTGCTGGAAAAGTAGCACAGCAGCTCTATGCAAGCTTGGGCAACTTCTTAAACCAAGTAATAGACAGCCCCACCAGAGGGACCTGTTGGTCACCAATGCAAGTGAGCTCATCAGTGACGTCAAGATTGGAGGTAGCCTGGGCTGCAGTGATCATACACTGGTGGAATTCAGAGTCTTGAGATATATGGGTCAGGGGAAGAGTAAAGTCAGGACCCTGAATTTTAGGAAAGCAAAATTTCAGCTCTTCAAGGAGTTAGTCAGAAAGACCCCCTGGGAAACTGCCCTCAGGGACAAGGGAGCAGAACAGAACTAGGGATCTTTAAGTATGCTTTCCACAGAGTGCAAGAGCTCTTGATCCCCGGGTGTAAGAAATCAGGAAAGAAGAGCAAGAGACCAGCATGGATGAGTCACAAACTCTGGGTCAAACTAAAGGGCAAGAAGGACATGCACAGGCAGTGGAAACAGGGACAGAAATCCTGGGAAGAGTATAGGGACGTTGCCCAGTTTTGTAGGCATGGGCCCAGGAAGGCCAATGTGCAGCTGGAGCTGAACTAGGCAATGGATCTAAGGAGTAATACAAAGGGCTTCTAAAGGAATGTCAGCCAGAAGAGGGATGTCAAAGAAAGCTTACCCTCCTGATGAGCAAGACTGGTAAACTGGTAACAATGGACAAGGAGAAGGCTGAGATACTCAACAGTACCTGCGTCAGTCTTCACTGGCAGCCTCTCTCCCAACAACTCTTGAGTGGTGCACCTCTGTGCAGGGACTTGCAGAACAAAGTCCCTCCCAGTGGAAGAGAAGATCAGGTTCATGACCATGAGGAACATGAACATACAGAAGTCTGTGGGACCTGATTCAATGCAGCCCAGAGTCCCAAGAGAACTGGATGATGCAGTTGCCAATTATCACTCTCCATGATATTTGAAAAGTCGTGGCAGTCAGGAAAAGTCCCCAGTGATTGGAAAAAGGGAAACCTTGCACCCACTTTTAAAAATGGTAGAAAAGAGGACCCTGGAGACTACCAGCCTGTCAGCCTCACCTCTATGCCCAGGGAGATCATGGAACAGATCCTCCTCTAGGCACACAGAGGACAAGGAGGTGATTCAAGATAGCCAGAATGGCTTCACCAGGGACAAGTCTTCCCTGACCAACCTGATGGTCTTTTATGATGGAGTGACTACATGGAGTGGACAAAGGAAGAGCTACACGAATATTGTCTATCTGGACTTCTGTAAGGCCTTTGACATGGTCCTCCACAACATCCTTCTCACTAAATTGGAGAGGTATGGATTTGATGGGTAGACTGTTCAGCAAACGAGGAATTGATTGGATGGTCACATCCAGAAGGTAGTGGTCAACAGCAAAAGAGCAGTGACAAGTGGTGTCCCTCAGGGATCCATACTGGGACCAGTACTATTTAATATCTTCATCAATGACACAGTGGGATCAAGTGCACCCTCTGCAAGTTTGCAGATGACACCAAGCTGAGTGGTGCAGTTTACATGCCTGAGAGATGGGATGCCATCAAGAGGAACCTAGTCAAACTCGAGAAGTCGACCCATGTGAACCTCATGAGGTTCAACAAGGCCAAGTGCAGGGTCCTGCACCTGAATTGGAGCAACCGCCAGTATCAATACATGCTGGGGATGAAGGGATTGGAAGCAGCCCTGCTGAGAAGAATTTGGGGGTACTGGTGGATAAGAAGCTGCATATGAACAGACAATGTGCTCTCACAATCCAGAAGGCCAACTATATACTATGCTGCATCAAAAGAAGAGCAGCCAGTGGGTCAAGGGAGGTGAATCTGCTCCTCTTTTCTACTCTTGTGAGACTCCAACTGGAGTACTGCATCAAGCTCTGGAATTCTCAGCACAGTAAACATGTGGACCTGTTGAAGGGAGTCCAACTAATATGTTAATATGCTATCACCATCCTGTTGACTCCTTCGTAGTAAAGGGTGACAGTGCTGGCATGCATCAGTTAAGTCTGACACACTTTTATGTATAGTTAGGTAAATAAATCTGGGTAACATAAAACCAGCTCCTCTCCCAAAACGGAGAATTCAATTTTCTTTTTCTATGTATTAGCTCACAATATAGTAGCTGACTCACTATTCATGTCATCTATCTCTACCATATATCTGACTCACTATGGCTGGGTTTAATTAGCATTATGTGTGATCAGAAATTTCATACTCTCATCCCCAGCTAATGTGACATACCACTTCAGTCAAAGCATGGTTCAAAAATGCTTCTAGTGGAATTTCTCCCGGCGACAGCTGTGACTTCCTTTCAGTCTCCAGCTTTGTAGGCCTTCACGAACTGTCAAACGAAATTCAGATTCATTTCATAGGCTTATATAAAGGGACTAGTTCAGCCTACAGAAGTGTAAATGCCCTAGCTGTCAGATAAAAACTATGTTCAAGAACCAATGTAACTTATTTATATTTGTTGATGAAAGCACACTTGAACATTTAAGCTATGAAAGTTTCCTCGCACTGCTGGTATGTCAGTGCATTATCATTACCACAAATTTTCCAGAAACTGTGAATGATTGCCAGTCCAATCCTTTTATTCTAGTTGACTTTTGTCCAGCATTTCCTGGCTTTTATAAGAAAATTTCTACAGCAGGCAATGTTTAAATTCTGTAATTTTTAACAACATAAAGTACAAAAGCCCAGTACAGAGAAAATGCAGAAAAATCACAAGCCCAAACCAGTGAATGAACTTCTGCAGAGGTAGTCGATGATGTTTGGAAAGATTTCTGAGAAAAGAAAAGAAACCTTGAAGTGAGGCAAACAGAAATAAAACAAATGTGTTAAGTGAAGCCAGAGCTATGGGATGACAAGTGTGTCTGTTGGATGAACCTTGCTCCCAGAAGACATCCACAGCTGTTAATTGTTAAGATTCTCATTGCAGAGCGAACCACGCCTTGTTTCACTGGCACTTTACTCCTTCAGAACTCAAGGCAACAACTTAAGACAGTTAATTTCTTTTGTGCTTCAACCACTTCCTAGTGGTGACTACTTTGCTTAATTTTCCTAATGTCAGTCTTTATATATTTCTTCAGCTAGTTTTTTATGGAATTTACCAAAACAGAGCTATTTTATTGGTCTTCCATTGTATAGTGTCTACACATTGATATTAGAACATTTATAATTTTAATTATTTTTACCCATAAAACTGTTATCTTGGAATATACAAATTGTACATGATATCTCATCTTTCAAGCTAGTAAATCAAATCCTTTCCTTCACAATTTAATTTGGAAAGAAAATGCAATTGGTAGTCCAATGAAATCTACATTACTTTGTTCCAAATTCAATCTGAACAAAAAAGAAAAACAAAAAAACAAACAATCAAAAACCTTAGAGGAAGAAATCACTTTGCTAATCTGATTAACCTCAATTACTCCAGTAAATCAGTGGCTGTCCTGAGCAAAACGCTATTAAAGCAATCATCAGGCACTTGCTAAGTCTGAAATTGGCAGTGCTCAGTTTTTTTGTGGTGTCTGCGTTTTTGTATTTTTCAAATGATTCCTGCCTAATGTAAAACAGATTACTTTTTATTCTTTTGTGACTGTGAAAAAACAACACAGATGCACAGATCTAAAACCAGTCCTCAATGTAAAACCTCACAGTTTCCCTTTGGTTATAGGGGATTACTTTATTTAAGTCTGTGTAGGTGCTCAATGCCAGAAATGTAAAATGGAAGGAAATGCAGGTGTATACACAAATACAGAAACGCTTTGTACTCAGATTTGGTTGACCTCAAGCTATTTTTTGAAGTTTAAAGCAAGACACATAGCTTTCAGCTTATCCAATTCCATTTAATTCAGTCTTGCCTTTGTTTTTATTTTCTTGAAAATTGGTCGTACAATGCATTCCATAACTCAGTGCTATCTAATCTTTCTGCTATGCTGAAACACATGGAGGACCTTCTTCACCTTTACATGAATGCATAAAAGCACTGTCTAATTGAATTCTTTCTCAACATTGACTAGTGCAACAGTGCTAACAGAAACTAATCAAGAAAGACTTTTAAACATTTACTTTTATTTGATTGGGGTTTTTTTTACTCCATCTTGTTTTGTTGACTACATAATTTACTGCTCAGATCTATTTATAGAAATAATTACTGTACCATTCTTCATTTCTTCCAATGTTTCTGTATTTCTTCCCCATTTTTTCTCTACAATTCCCTGTAAATGTTATTCCTGGAAAAAAAAAAAGGAATTCAGTGTGTGAAAAAATACAGTATTTTAAATGTTATAAACATATTGCTTCGATGGGTAATGTTTCATTGGCTGAAACTGGTAGCTGAAACTATAGCTTTTAGAATTAAACCACAATTTTTTTTAATGTTAATCCATTAATTGAATTGTGCATGTACAAAATTTATACTCTTTCTTCATAACTGTGGATAGATACAATACACTTGAAAAGCAACCTAGCTATTTTCTTTCTAATATAATGAAGTACTAGACAAATGTGAATGCTCATTTCTCAAGGAGAAAAGTTAATTTAGAAGATACAGTTAGAATCATCAAAGATAGCAAAGACATATTAAAATTTATTGTGCTGATTTCTTCTTTTTTGTTGTTGTTGTTGAACTGGTCTAAACAATATTGCATAGCTTTCATGTCAACAGATCTAAGTGTATAAAATTCTTGGACAGTAGCATAGGTGAGCCGTGGCTGGACAGCTAGGTAACCTGTTTAATAAGCTTTGGTAAATCAAGAACAAGTCCTTTGAACCAAGTTTGCTTAGAGCACTAAGCTTAGAGCACTAGAGCACTTCCTTTTGGACTTGTCATGTTTGTTGGCCTGAGTTTGATCTTTTGGCAGCTTTGGGGCTTGTGAGATTGGTTTTATCTAACCAATGATCTATCCCTACAAAAAAGAGGCCAGTGATGAATACATGCCCTAAATAACCACGAAACTTAATGAGTTTTTAAAACTTTGACTTCTCAAATGTGAAACACTATTTAAAAATATTGGCATATTAGGTGAGAGGAATGAATAAAGAATATTTTCTATATTTGATCAAAATTATTGTAATTAGAATGATCAAAATTATTGTAATTAGAATGATATATTGCTCAACTGTACATATGTTTACTCAGTATTGAAGGAATTATATGAGCAAGACAGCTAAATATGCTCTAGTTTTTATTCTTTCAAGAATTCTGAAGGGGTGTCTGTTGTGGTTAAAATTGTCTGTTATAATGTTAATGGGTTTGAAAAAGCACATCAGCATTATAGAAATAGCATAGAAAAAATACAATGCTTACTGAATAGGCTTAGTAGTTCATGTCAGTTTACTGTTCAGAAATTTGACATTAAGCTTTTACTTTTGATCATACAATGAACTGCTGATCAATTAGAAAGCAAGCTCTAAGGGTACAATATGTCTTGAAAAAAATCAATAACTCTGCTTTGTCCTATTTTAAAGATAAGATGAAAATTTGGAACAGTAAATGCAGATCATTGTTACTAACCCCTAGCAGTGAGAAATCCAAAGACATACTAAATTGTTATTTAAGTATCAAAAAAGGACCTTCTCACCTCCTTTTACAGACAACCATTGTAAAATAAAGACTTTACTATTGATAAAAGTCTTTTCTTGTATGTAATCATAAATGGATATATTCATAGCTACACCAGAGCCTACATATCTCAACCCGTAATCAAAATTAAAATCTAATGCACAGCATACCTAGAGCTGAATGCTGCTGTAGAAGTCAGAATTTAGAAAATAGAATGATATTTTTAAGGTTTTCCATAATATTGATGAAATCAACCCATTAGCTATATGCTTTAATTGAAGTGGCATAGATTTTCAATCTCTGCAGAAGGCAATTCACCATGGTCCTATGCTGCTGCTAAGTGACTTCTGAGATCTCTCCTCTGTGACCAACATATATCATTTAACTGACTGAGACAAGGTCAGGCAATAACTTATGTTACACTTAGAGTTAATTGACTTCTATATTTAGATTTTTCAGTTATTCCATTGTAAAAAGTACTGGCCTAAGAAATGCCATTGCCTAAAGCCATTCTCCAATACTTGACAGAGATAAGCATTACATTGGAGAAATACATTTTCATCAGTGAAATTCCTTTCCACTTTTGTTAATATCATTCATTTTTACTCTTTTCTTATTTCTTCAGGAAAATTTTGGAAAACTATGGAAAATTTCTGCAGGGTTGTCCACCACCAAAACAACTGTAACAGAAAAGCAAGATAAGTTAAGTTCTTGAGAGTGACAGAAGTTTTAGAGATGACAAAAAAAGTATGGCTGGATGAGTCAATCCGTGCCCATGCTGTCCTATTTGGATTTATATTATAACATTAAAGATTCATGCCTAACTTTGGGGAACTACTTGGAGAAGAACTTCCATATAAGATGGTGTAAAAAGGTAAATGTTTAGGCTAGGCTCAGTTCTCAAAGACTTGTGGAGCACACCTTAAACCGAAAGACCAATAACAATTTAAAGACTATGCCTATAATGCACATGGTTGTCCTGTACATACATGTCTGAGTTAACACTGAAAAAGGAGATCACAGAATCTTCTAGGTTGGAAGGGACCTTAAAGATCATTTTGTCCAACCATCAACCTAGTTTTGACAAAAATAAACACCCACACAACAAACAAAAAACAACACCATCACTAAACCATATCTCCCAGCACTACACCAACCCGTCTTTTGAACACCTCCAGGGATGGTGTCTCAGCCACCTCCCTGGGCAGCATATTCCAATGCTTTATAACCCTTTCGGTGAAAAAATTTTTCCTAATATCCAGCCTGAACCTCCCCTGGCGTAACTTGAGGCCATTTCCTCTTGTCCTCTTGTCTGTGACTTGGGAGAAGAGACCGACCCCCACCTCTCTACAACCTCCTTTCAGGTAGCTGTAGAGAGCAATAAGGTCTCCCCTCAGCCTCCTCTTCTCCAGGCTGATTCCCTGACCGAGATAGTGATGATAAAGTCAACTAACAATGTCTGATGTAGCAACATAATCTAATTCAATGGATCCTGAACAGTATCACATTCTATTTAAGAAGCCTTTCTGAAAATAATGAAGTCAACTACCTGCCAGCACCTCCTGGATTTTTTTCTTCTAGGTATTCAACAATTATTGTTCCTAAAAGAGAAATAAAAAACTTTCAGGCACAACTTCTCAGCCAAATATTGTCTAATATGTATTTGTTCACTAAAATCCTGCTAAAAGGTAGTTTTATAAATCCATTAAAGCAAGCAGCTTTACTGTTAAAATTGTGATATAGAGGGACTACAATACCTAAAACTCCAACTGTATTGCCACCCACCTCTTGAAAGTAGGTCAGTCATAGGAAGATTGGTCAACCTAGGTCAACTCAGGGAAGTGGTTGGGTCACCATCCCTGGAGGTATTTAAAAGGTGGGCAGACTTAGTGCTTAGAGATATGGATTAGTGACAGTTTCTGTCAGCGTTAGGTTGTTGGTTGGACTAGATGTCTGAAAAGTCCCCTCCAACATAGGCAATTCTATGATTTTAAGATGCTTTCTGGCCTGATCTTCTACCTCTTTTTCTTAAATGCTGCCCCTCTGAAGTTACGTAGGAACATGAGAATTGTATCTTTTCTGACTAGCAGTGAAGCTATTTCATCTCTATTATCTGTAAAACAGGTCCAAAATAACAACTCTATCTGTAGGAGAGCATTTTGACTTTACTTCCACAGGGAGTATGATACTTAGATTGCCTAAATATTAAGGATGACAACTGAGAAATTTGAGTTACTATATAGATATATCTTTATTATTTTTATTATTTTAAAGCCTCTGGGGACGTTTTCTTCTCTGAATGTGTATTAGTTTTTATCTGGTCATATGACTAAATACTCTTCAAACTATTATTGAAATGTTGCTATGACCTTCACGGTCAGCTTTCCTGCATTATATTCTTTACAAGAACATGAACATGCTGGCATTTATGAGACCTATAAAAGCCTACACATGTCAAGAAAACTAAATTGAGTGCTATTCTATATAAATGCTCAGAAAGGGAGAAAAATAAATAAAAACAAAAATATAAAAAAAAGATAAACTGAGAAAAATCCAGACAGGATAATGGAAGATAGTACTGGGTTTCTAAGAAGACTTAAACTGTTCAAATTCACTGACATATTCAGTTACTGCATCTAGTTACTGACATATTACCATGATTTCTTACACCTAACATGTAGATCCTTTCAAGACTATGATGATATCATAGCTCATTGACTGTGTACCTCATACTGAATATTATTTAAGAAGAATGGGGATCACTACAATTGGAAAAATAAAATGAAAACCTATCTATTGACAAGGGGCATAAATCCTGCTTCCATGAATTTAGCATGAACTGTTGTTATGGCCAAATTTTTATATCAAAGCTTTGAGTCATTTATTTCAAAGGACTCTGACAGACAATTGAGAAGATCCTGAGGACTTGACTATGCACCCCTAAGAAATTAGGTGCCTAAATACAACACTGTAATTGACATGTCCAACACTGCAAGTGTCTTTGATATAAAGGATTTATGACCCTCCAGAGACCCATAGGATCCAGATCACTAAATAGTTAAATAATTGACTACAAATAACTGACTAGAAACACCAAAAAAAGATAAGTCTGAAGAGTATCTGAATAGAATAGCATAGCATAGCATAGCATAGCATAGCATAGCATAGCATAGCATAGCTCTCTTGGAAGGGATCTACAATGATCATTTATTCCAACTGTCTGATCAGTTTGGAGTTGACGAAAAGTTAAAGCATGTTGCTAAGGTCGTTGTCTGAATCCCTCTTATCCCAATGCACTCTATGTATGAATCCAGGCTGCTCTATAGGCAAGAATGGAATATTTCTGAATATAGAAGTGAACTTAACAGTAGCATAACAAGAAAGCCAAGCTAGAAAGTTGGAGCCACACATTAGTGAATTATGCTACATCAGTATGCCTACATTAGTAAATTAAATGTACTCAGGGCTCTTCTCTGGCATTGAGATTAGCTGGCACTGAATGGCCTGCTTCCACCCTCTTAAACCCTGATATACTCCAAAGCCATGTGGCTGACTGCAAATGGCCTATAGGAATAGTCTCTAACATATGCTATTTGTGAACTGCCATCAGGAGATGTTTTATTCTGTCTTACTTAAAATATGCTGTGCATCTTTGGGTAGGGAACTTTTCACAGTGGAAAGAACTGTGATTTAAACTCTCTTGGATGATAACAGTAATGCTGTAGCTGTCATCCTGACAACTAGGTGGTGCATCAGCTTCCCAGAGCTGCAGCCAGAAATGGGGACCAGAAAATTAATAGAACAAGACTTTGTTTTGCTTCACTTTAGGAAAAAATATGTAGCATGTAGCTGGAATAATTTTAAGGAAGGCAAGATCTGTACCAGTTATTTGTCAAAACTATTTTAAAGGCTAAGGTAGAAAATGTTTCACAAGTCAGAAGAATCAAAATTTTTGGTAACAACAAAAGATAGAAGTAGACTAGACCTTTCATAAATCTTCTTTATATTTATATTTTCATTTGTCAAAAAGTAATTCCTTGCATGTCTGTTGTTTGTAGACTTTTCTCAAACCTGTGATTATGCAGAACAGCTCTCAATAAGGTTGTGCTTTTTCTATTTCACACAGGAAAACAGTTTTCTTTAATAATTTTTTCTTTAATCCTAAAATAGAAGGTGAGAACAAAAGCTAGGGAACAGCAACAACTGAAACCTCACTCATCAAAAAAAGAGTTAAAACCAGGAAAGAAACAGAAAGGAAAGAAGCAAGTCTTTGTAGCAATTTTGAATTAAGATATTAAAGAAAAGGTGCTCAACATTAGAATACAACACTGATTAACCCCCTACTTGAAAATATATGGAAATACAACTTCTTAGTGGCAGTACTCTGATCTTTCCATGACTTTAACATATTGCTGGCATATATTTTGTTTTTCATCCCAACAAAAAAAGAAATGGAGGGGGCAAAGAAAATGAATGTAATATAAAATGCACAACAATTAACATTTCTAATTAACTTATGTGCCGTACTCCATGTAAAGACATGAAAATCTGTCTTAATGTTTGTCTTCATTTAAGATGTGTTGGCTACAACAGATTCGCAAATTCAAGCAAAAGATATCAAGAATCTTTGTTTTAGAAACACAAACTCGGCATCCTTCTGAGGTGACTTTGGTCAGAGAGTAAGTGCAAAACATGAAATCTTGCCTGAAGCTACAGCTTTTGAGATTTCATATTACAAAGATCATGTAAACCTTGCTCCCTAAAGGATGGAAAATTTATAAATCACATGAGAAAGGCCAAAACCATTTCAGGTCAATATTGTACAAAACCTTTGAAATTCTTTTGTTTTCCAGAAAATGAAATTGCCGCTTTTTTGTCTGTTCTCTGATCACCAAGACTGTTCAGTACAGTTACATAAACAACTCAAAAATTTAAAGACCGAATGGTAAATAATATCTACCGTTATTTCAGCCATCTTCTATACAGAGTGAAATAATAATATTGGTAAAGGCCAAAGAGAATACACACACATGGATCTAATAATAGAATGGATTTATCTGGTATATTTCCATTGTGAACACAGAGGGTGTTTACTGGCTTCAAAACATTTTAAGGTAGTACTCACACACAGTTAGTCCATTTGAAGGGAATCCCTGCTCCCTAGAAGTACTTCCTCCCCAAACATTAGGTCAACGGGTTGTGGTAATTCGTAACACCACACAATCTGAGGTTAAATTTTAAATCTAAAGATTCCACGATAAAATGATGATAGAAATTACATTGAAATCAACACCAAGCCCATTTAGTGGTGATGAATTTTTAAATTTATATATCCCAAGCTTTGAAATCTACATTATAGTTGTGTCTGAAGAGGACTTTGTTCTGCTTCCAAGGCTCTCTATATAAATATGTGCTCTCTCTGTGAATATATATTGTCTCACGTATCTTCTCTCCTTGTTTCTTGTCACAAGCTAAGTGACCATAAATATAACTTTCCTAAATCTCACATTAAAAGAAGATTAAAAATGTAGGATTCTTATAGTCAAGTCTTAGGCAAAAAGTTGAAAAAAAAGTTTTAAAGGCTCTAAACAAATTGAACTAGTGAAAATTCAAGTTTTGGTAATTTGGAAAAAAAACATTGTGATCTTTAAGTTGTTTTTTTTTTTTTTTGGCTTTTTTAATTGAAAAAGTTATATAAAAGGGATAAAAAATAAAGTAGGATAAGAATCAAAGCAGTTACCAATCTAGAATCACAGAAGTTGGTCTGCAGAGGAATAATACTTGGTAGCCTGTTGTCCTGGTTTCAGTTGAGATAATTTTCTTCCTAGTGGTTACTGTGTTTTCAAATTTGGTATGAAAAGAATGTCAATAATGCATGTTGGTTTAGTTGTTGCTAAGTGGTGTTTATACCATAGAGAGAACAGCAGAATGGCCAGTGGAATTTTCTGTACAACAGACATCACGCTCAATATCTAAACAGGTGATTGGCCAGTGAGTGTGAATCTTCAATCACTGCTTGGGTTGGGCTAGCAACCAGTTCACTAGTGGCAAGAGTGACTTTTGTCTTGTATATGCTTTCACTACTGTTCTATTAAACTGTCTTTATCTCAACCCAAAAGGTTTTATTTTGCCTTTCCCCTGCTTTTTTCCCTCTTCTCCCAACCTTTCTGAGGGGCAAGGGGGGGGTGAGTGAGAGGCTGCGTGGTCCTAGTTCCCGGCTGGGCTTAAATCATGACACCTGTTCAAAACAGGGAATACGTTTCAAAATGTAGTATTATTTAATGTACCTGAGGAATGGTTGGGCCCCTATATGTGGAGAAAACCCAAATCAGCTAATCAGAAAATACAATGAAGTATCGTGTAATTCAGCCAGATTGAAATGCAGGGATTCATACATAATGGTTAGAGAAAGAAATTAATACTGCTATCAAAAGGAAAATAATAAGCAGCCAATAGTATTACGACAACGACCAACAGTCAAGCAATAGGGCCATTAACAATTGCAGAACACAGCTAAAGGCTGATTTTCAGAAATACCATACATTCATTTTCACAGAATGGAACATGACTTCTAATGCCTAAACATCAGTGACTTTTATAGCAAGCCAGTAAATTACAAAATAAGTAAGGAGTAGGAAAATTTTTAAAATGCTAAAACAGGAGCAAAAGAAAAATCCTATATTGTTTATGCTGAGCACAATTTTGAACACTGCATGTTGGTAGCTTTGTTTAGGTTTGTATGTGTATAAATTATATCAGTTTTAATGTGTATATACATCAGAAAGAGGAATCCAGAATTTTATTACTCTTTAATACATTTGTGTGCTTCTTTCTTCCCCAGACTTCCTTAAATGACCTCCTATTAAGGAAAGAAGTAGCGCAGATTTCTGCTTATGTGCCACTTTATGTGGAAATAAGCACCCTCTGGCTCTTTGATCCCCAGTATTTATCATTTGATCCAAACGTCCACTACTGAGCTTTTGCACAGAATTTTTGTCTGCAAGCAGAGCACTGCACACAGCCAAAGTATCACTGCTTCTCAAATCTTGTATAATTTTTGGTTTCTATCCAATAGTATAGATTGCTTGCAGACTGACAATTTCTCAGATTATTGCATCTGACTGTCCCACCATGTAAAAGAAAAATGGTTAGGAAGTAACAGAGAGCAACTAAGAGATTAATAAAATTGCTCGATCTTGGAGAACTAGTGTTTTTATGAAGGCTGTCCGCTACATAGACTCTAAACTCTGGTGTCAGGCATGCTGGGTGGTGTACTTCACCTGTGAAGGTTGGTTGCTACAGTTTGTTTCCTTCTGAAGTGTGAAAGATTGATGAGGTATGAAAACCTTATTTTTTCATCAAGTGAAAGCTGTGCCATCACCCTTCATGGATGAAACAGTCGACAATGCCTTTTATTTCAGGTAACATGAGAAAGTGTTTAATTTTTCAGTGTATGCTTTTAAAGAGGGAAAATAATGTTGGCAGTGGTGAGGATTATTGAGATCATTCTTAGAATCCCATTCCTGGTACGTAAGCGAGGCATATACTCTCTTTGCTCTCAGTACACCTCTATTTTCTTATTCTACAAGACAGAAATTCTGGGTGCATACTGGGTTATAGCCTTAAGAATGAAACTATAAAACTCTGTAATAAAACACTACTCTTGTTTGGTGTATTAGGATACCATCAGTAACACTCTTGAAATCCAGACCATTTTTTGCTAGTCTTAAAGGGCAATTACCACGCTGCCGATCATGTTCTCATGGCACAGTCTTTTTTTAATCAGCCTTCTCACTCTGTTCTCTGTGCTTTGTCCCATTTGTATGATCTCTCGAGCAGAGCAGGAGCCTTCTGTTTAACTTGAATTTCACATTGCTCAAAAACCTACCAAGTTTCTAGTTTTTTTCCATGCTTTCTAGTTTCTTCTTTTCTCTTCCTTATCCAGAGCAATTCTGAGCACATCTTTTAAATGAATCAATCTCAGAGACTAAAAAGTTTAATTTAATTGTTCATCCATTCACTGGAGGGGATATGACTCCTTGCCAATAAGACCTGAATGAATTGATGCTACATTTAGTCCATCCCCTAATCACTGTATTTCTTAAAACTGCAAACTTGCTTCTTGATTTTTAGAATACTCACTGCATTCTAAATGGTCTTAGGCACCCAAGAAGCCATTAGACAAAAGGAAGTACATTTTCCATCTGGAATTTCTGAGTGCAGGCTTCTCTGTTCACTCCCCTCCTTCTTTATTTAAAGCAAAAGGCAAACAGAAAACAATTTAGAATTTCATGTTATCCTAATTCAAGGGCAAAGATCTGTGAAGTTCTGTGCAATGTTTTAATTCATGGAAAGGTTTTGCAATGCATACCAATTCCAGTAGAAGCAATATAGTTAGCTTACAGTAAGATTTGTAAAGTTCTGGTCATCTAAACCTGAGGCTCTTACCAATGGAAATGAAAATCATAGAATCACAGAATGGTCTAGGTTGGAAAGGACCTTAAAGATCATCTCGTTCCAACCCGCTGCAATAGGACACCTCCCATTAGACTAGGTTGCTCAAAAAGTGTGTGCAAGTTATTGATCAAGTCTGGTGTCTATAACATAGCACCTTTAAAACTACATCAAGGAGCTCTGTTTGGGCCAGTAAACCTCTGTTCTAGAGAAAACCCGATTAAGTTTTCTGAGCTGATGGATAGTTATTCTTGGCTTTCTTCAGTAAACTTGTTCACAGATGGCATACCTTTCTGTTCATCATACTTCATTGGACAATGTAGAAATGTCAGTAACTAGATGCGATTGGGTTAGCAAGCTGTTTGGAAACGTACTATTCTGTGTGCAGTGTAAGAATATGGGGGGTGGGTAGGTGTTAAAATTTTATTTCTGTTGTCTTTATATGCACTCAAATAAACCAAAAGCTCCTCTTACACAACACAAAATTGATTTTCCTCCCAAGTTGCTTTCTGTAGATGTTCTGGGCTTCCCTCTACAGAAGGTGCAGCATTTCAAAAAGATACATTAAAGAGAGGGAGGTATTTTTGGAGGGGAGAAGGGAAGAAGGAGAGGCAGTGAAGCAGACAAAGGCAAAGACACTGCGAGTGCACTAGTAATACAAAGAGAAGGATCTAGTCTTTCTCTGCTAGTTTTGCCAAGACAGACATTACTCAAAGGAATAACAGTGTAGCAATGATTAGCAATGACTCTGATGAGTTAAAGAGTTGTCCTGGTACCTTCAGATCACTTCTACTCGCAGTTTGCTACTGTTACATCTCAGGAAAACACTACCAGCTCTCTTCAAAAAACTTACTTCTTCAGCAGAGTATAGTGACCATTACAGAACATATTGCCTATTGGAGTGCAGTGAAAAAAGACCCATTGAATAAAATTTAAAATCTAGAACCTGTGCAATTTTTTTCTTTATTTCTGACCATCCCAGGAGTGATCTGAAGTACATAGGCTTTTACTAAATTCACAAAAAACATGAAAGTGGAAAAGGTCAATAGATTCAAACTTGGAACTCTTAGCTAATAGAAAATAAACCTGCCTTTCAATAGGACTCCCTTGAAGTTCCATCAAAGCATATTAAACACTTAATAATGCATAATGATACCCCATGCACTGAATAAATGTTGGCTTATCTGGTTTTCTGCCTGTTACTTGTTTACAGATTAATTTATTGACCTAAGTAATAACTTTGCTTCCTATGATCAGTGTAACCACAAATTACCAATATGTTTGTACATTTGTTGTTTATACTAGAGGGTAGAGCAATGCAATGTACACTGTCTGTGCCTCACTAAACTCCAGCTTTTTTAAGGTTCTTCTTTCTTTTTGAAGAATAAATCTTTCCTTAGTGCCACAGTGGATCTTCCTATAAAATGAGTTAATAGAGCATATACATGATTTTGTTGGTATCCAGCAGATATCTGCAGGGCAGAACTGCAGTGGAAGATATTAATATGTTGGGGTTTTTTCCGTGACTATAACTTATTTTCCTAGAAAATAATCTATAAAAACAGGAGCCTCCCCTCAAGCATAGTGTACTCTCTGCAAAAGCACCTCACTATTCACTTGGCTAAAGAAGAATTGACCCCAAATTTACTATCTCTGTGCCCTCTAAGTAATTCAGAGATTTGAGATCAAAAAAGATATCCATGGACCTATAATTGAGAATATCTCAATGGAAATACAGAAAACTTGTGAAACAAAAAACTCTGTACCTTTAGATTCCAGCAAAGAGCAAGGTCTGTTCTTTTGATGAGAAGACTGGTGCTGTATATAATGTAAGCACCAGGAAAATGCAGAAGTCAAGTCCTATCTTCCTACAGCTGCCAACAGCAAGGAGTTGTGAGACAAGCCTAACAGAATGCATTTCTGTGAGGCTGAAAGGAACCAGCTTGAACAAGGCACATGGCAGTAGCAAAGAGACAATGACCAGTGGTGAACAGGCACCTGGATACACCAAATAATACTCTGTTCTTAAATATATATGTTTCAACCTGAGGAATTCTTGCTATTAAACAAACTCTCAGAAGCTAAAACTGAGAAATATTCTTTCTATTGCCACCTCCCAATGAAACCATATGGTTTTAATGGCCAATTATTCCTTAATTTATGCTATCTACATTCTACAATGATGGCAATTTGATTTTGCTCTTGCTGGTATTAGAAACTTTCTTTCAATTCATTAACTGTAATTTATATAAAATTGTAGAAAAAGTGTTTTGTTAAGTGGGCAGAATTTACTTATAGATTCTCAGTTACAGAAAGAAGACAACAAAAGTACACAACTGGGAATTCAAAACATTCAATCTTATATAGGTACATATATACTGAGCTCCTTCACAAAGACTTAGCATTTCTTTCTCTCACTCTTTTAAAATTATAAAAGTACATGTATACATGCATATGCATCACTTTGTAAAAAGTAAAAAAATGTTTTGTAGATTGTTTCTAGGGAAATTCTAAAGTCTAAACTATAGATTAAAGTAAAACAAACAAGCAACAAACAGAAAGAACACGATGGATCTGGCAAGGTAAGAGGTACAAAAACAAAGTAATTAATCATGGACTAATCAGATGCAGATGCCCCTGCAGTATCATTATAAACATTTAGCAGTAAAATGAATGATTACTGACCTTTCTGGATGGATTTGAAGTTAGGTATATTCTTTAATGTGCTTACATATTTATATATCTCAACGAATTTGTATTTCAATTAAATAAATATGTGCATACACATATATCTCCAGGACAAAAATTACAGCTATTTAATCTTTCATCTTGTTTATTTTGAGATGGAGCACCTTAGAAAAGGAGCAGAGAGGACAACATCAGAACGAAGAGTGAACAGTGGTTTCTCAAGGTAGTAAACCAAAACATCTTCCCAAACGTACACTAGAAATTAGTAGATTTACAGGGTCAGATTTTATTTTAGGGAGACAAATTGTTTGGAAAAAATATTTTTATGTTTTTGGAGCATCTTTAGTATTCCAGGTGGTGGTTGTCATCCTTTCACTTTTAATTTAACATGACACAATGCAGTTTATTGTAATTTGGCCAAAGTTTAATGATATAGATTGTAATTTTCCATGTAACGATACTTGATGTTATCCAAACAATGAAGATGAAAGCACAGACTGCAGTTTGAATCCATCCATACTCATAACAAAGGGTGACAATCTAATTTAGCATCCTTTGTATATGCATTCAGACTCAGCATTTAATTACCTTGCAACATGGTATTTTTACAGAGATTGTGCCTTTTTCACACACAAAGTAGTTGCTACAAAATCAAGACAGGACTGTGAAGTAAATTAGGATTTTTGTCTGAACCTCTGCAGAAGTTAGATTTTATGCAGTGAATGAGTTAGGACATTGCAGAAGGGTAAACAATTTTTGTCCAGATAATGCAGATGATCAGCACTCTGGTGAATTCAGTTCAGGTCTGTTTCCGTGATGTAGGGCAAGTAATGTAAATGAACATTTTCTCAGATGCACACTGACTGTATATTTCTCATGTTCTGAAGAACACTGAGAAATGAGGATCCAATTGGCAGACATACTGAATGCTTAGCTGTTACAATTGTCATCTGGTAAAGCTGTACTTTGGGAAGGGAAAGTGCCAGGAAGTAGCAAAAAAATCAGAAACTGGACATTTAAACTTAGTGAAAAGCTTTAGTGTTAATATTTTTGAGTCTTTATTCTTCATTCATTCTACCTCCATACTCACTGTGAAAGTGACTTTAGTAAATGGCTATGAAGCTGTGAAATTCCATAGACACAATACAGTAGAAAAGTGTATGAGACAATGTTAACTCTGTATTTAATATCTGAACAGTATGAAATAAAATAGGACAAAAGCTATACATAGGGTGAGAAAAATGCAAAATCTCCTTTGAGATATATTCCTACAGAAATAATGTGGAAAATTTTATAAATTAAAATCTGAAATTAAACTTCCCTAAATATTCTTTGAATACAGTTTCATGTTTTAAATGATAAGAACCTGCAAGAAGAACTGGTGTGAGTCCGATTCTATATTCCAAGATAAGTGTTTTTGTCCTTTTTTGTGGAGTTACACATGATCATATTATCATATTATAATATTGACAACAGTCAAGTTGTACCGTCAGGCATTTTCCATTGTTAAGGTGAATCAATGAGGAGCAGAGAAGAGGAATGACAGAAGTTCCTGTGTTCTGCTCCATTGTTGTCTATTTCACACGTACGGAATAGGTCCTATGGAACAAGGTAAAAACAATAAAAACCACAATGTATTCCACTCTCCAAAGGGAGTAAAAGTATAGACTAAACTTACTAAACTTAGAAAGTCTGCAGTCTCAGTGAGTATTGGCAGCATTTCTGTCATCAGCATTCCAACCTTACTAAGTTCACAATTAGATTTTAAAGCACTGGTTTTACAATGCAGTACAGCATAAGCTTTGAGTAGCTTTTCTGTGTAAAATATAGCCCCAGCTATTACTCACAGTTTTATGTCAGATGTCAATGAGTCAACATTTTTAATGATTGTTCTTCTTGTTACTGGCATATGTAAGTACAAGAAGCAGTTCTATGTGTCTTTGGTGTTTGTTTCTGCATGTCCTTCAAGATTACATAAAAAGGGGATATTCTGTCCAATGCCACTGTTGAGAGTGATGCAGTGATGCAGTGGTTAATCATTATCTCCAGTGTATGAACACTGAGCATTCCCACTAGAAAGACTTTTAATTTCAGGATGTAATGGAACCCCTGGATCCAAGCAGTGATGTTGCTGAATGCCCTGAGAATACAATCTCAGATCTAGATTAAGAAGCCTAATTTGTATTTTAAGGTAAAAACACAAACACGTGTGTATGTGAACTAGTAGCTGAACTTCAAATTCTTGTCAATGGAGACACATGTTTCAATTCAGTTGCCATTTTCAATGCCCTACTACAAGTTTCCTTCACTCTCAGTCTGATTCTTTGATATCATTGGTCAGCTGCTTCTGTTGCAAGAGCATTTGCTTGGAAAGTTTCATGGTCTGATGGTTGTGTAGGTAAGAGATCTATCCAGCTGCTTACACATAAGAAGCTGGTGTGACTTTTATTTCTTAACTCTGTGCAGATAACCTTCTTTGTGAATACAGACTAGGCTTGTGTACTAACATTTCGAAAGTGGAAGTTGTCAGATGAAGACCAATACCTTGCCAGCCTCCAGATGCTACCCAGAAGGGCATGGATATAAGTAGTATCCTATATGTGAAAACTCCATATCTCCTACACTTGAACATATAAAAAATGTATATATAAACCAATATGACCAGAAGACAAGATAATATTTACCCTAATTGTCTAAAAAGTACATATATAGAGAGATTTATATACAGTTGCCAGATGCATGAGATACACCATAAAGATAGCTGTCTACTTCATCTCTGCTGAAAAACTTCCCTTTTATTATTTTTTGTTTGCTTTTTTCTTCTCTGAAACAATAGAACTAAACCTTTTATTCCAAGCTATTTGTCATGAAGCAGCTCTGCGCTGGTCAGACCCCTGCAAAAAGGCAAATTTTCAGCAATTCTTTTACTTTACTTGCTATCTTTGTGATTTATATGATCAAGTAAATTTCATAGCATTTGTTTTTTAAGGCTTCTTTCAACTCCAAGCATTTCCTAGGCTGTATACATAGAGAGGTCAGTAAATTCAGCATGAATAGTGAAGCTGCGAGCTGTGCAGTTCATACCAAACATGCAGCAATAAAATCTTTAAACTGTAGAACTGCATACTCTGTAGAAAAGATTCCACATATTACAAAGTAAAGCTATTACAGAAATGCTTCAGAGAGTTTTTAGAGGTGTTATTGGTGCTGTTCTCTGAATACAGTCATCTGTAAAACTAGTTTCCCTTACACAAAATCTATCCACAGCTACAGGCCTCCAAGGAAGAAAAAAATATAAATTAGCTTTTCTGTACACCATGATGTTCAACACTCTTGAGCTGATATTTACGAATGCTGTGGGCATAGACCAAACTTGTTTGCATCCTATTCAAGGACAGCCTTGATGTGTCTGAGGTGCTGTGTAGCTGCTTCTCCTCACTTTGCCCCCTCCCCAATAGTTCTGCGTCAGGCCAATTACCTGATATGATCTTCTGTAGTAAGGGCAGGAATACAAAAAAGGACTGGAGCTGGAAAGGCAGGCATACTTGTCAATGGCTGTACAACACTGTGGTCTATGTCTGTTGGTGTTTTTTTTTAATTATTATTATTATTTTAGAGACTTAGAAAAAAATTATGATAGTTCACCAGAAGCACAAATCATACAGTTGACTGTGGCAGGGTAGGAAACCAGGAGATGAGGTTTACAGAGTGGATTGTCACCTCCTTTCACTCTGTCTCCTTGGAAATTAGGAAAAAAAATCAGTTAGAGAACTTGACTTCATGTACAGCTATGGAGTAGCTGTAGGTTTCAAAGTTCCCATGTCTTCTCTTTCTTGCTGATGTTAATGGTGATGTTAATGTTATTCCTGTGTTGTGTGTATTTGTAAAAAAAGCATTCTTGTTTCATTATTTCTGTGTGTGTTTTGTAATGAACTTTACAATGTACTAGTACCCGGAAAGCTGTATCAATTTCTGGGCAAGTAGAGAAGCCCAGCAGCAATGTGTGATCTTTGTTGATCTACATGTGTGATAACTTTTCATCTACAGACATTTACCTTTCCAAAAGAGACATTTCAGTGTCAAATTTTAATTTGAGGGGCATAACGAGAATCAAACACAGCTGATCCGGATGCATAGGATTAAACAGATTATCCACAGAGAACACAGTCTTCATAGAATCATATCATTTATGATTCTATGATTCTATGAAGACTTCCAATGCTGCTTTGCACTGAATTTTTTCTATAGCTAAATGTCTAATCCACTTATTAGACATTATTAATCCACAGAGGAGACAGCAACTCGAAGCTCAAGAGCTATAAAAAGAGACTTCAGGGAGTTAGGAGGCTTAGTAAAGGATCTGGGATGCAGTTGATTTTTTTGGCAGGCTGCTGAGAGGAGCAGATGGATCAAAATCAGTCAATACATGGCTCCATGGCTGGTGTTGCCACCATAAATTTGGGTACCTTGATAGTGGGTTAGCCTATACGGCACCGGGCTTGTTAACAGGAAATGGAAGATGCCTCTCTCAAAGGGGCAAGACTGTTCTGGCCCAAGAGATTGCGGGGTTAATTGAAAGTCTTTAAACTAGATGTGAAAGGGGAGGGGGGTGATAACATCAGGCCTGTCCTTGAGGCTCCCAAGGCAAAGGGAATCTGGGAATCACAGATAAAACACCACGATGGAAGGCCATCTGAAGAACAGCACAAAGGAAATGGAGCCATTCCAGCCAGTAAGTCAGCCCCATTGGGTGCCCAGCTGAAGTGCCTTTACACAAACACACGCAGCATGGGGAACAAGCAAGAAGAGTTAGAGATGTACACATGCCTCCAGGACTACAATCTTATTGGCATTACTGAGACCTGGTGGGATGGCTGTTATGACTGGAGTGTTGGAATGAAGGGTTACAGACTCTTCAGGAAGGACAGGATGGGAAGACGGGGTGGGGGTGTTGCCATCTATGTCAACAACAAGCTGGAGTGTGTGGAGCTCCACCTGGGAATAGATGAAGACCTGACAGAGAGTTTATGGGTCAGGATTAAAGGGACCACAGGGGCAAGTGGTGTTACAGTAGGTATCTGCTATAGACCACCAGATCAGGGTGACAGGACAGATGAGGCCCTCTATAGACAGATAGGAACAGCATCGCGCTCGCACACCCTGGTCCTCATGGGGGATTTAACCACCCCAATATCTGTTGGAAGGACAACACAGCAGGGCACAAGAAATCCAGAAAGTTCTTAGAATGCATTGATGATAACTTTCTTGTTCAAATGATCGAGGAACCAATGAGGAAAGGAGTCGTGCTGGACCTTGTCCTTACTAACAAGGAGGGGATGGTGGGGAATGTCAAGATCAAGGGTAGCCTTGGATGCAGTGATCATGAAATGGTGGAGTTCAAGATTCATAGGGCAGCGAGGAGGGTGTGCAGCAAGCTCGCTACCCTGGACTTCAGAAGAGCAGACTTTGGTCTCCTAACAGATCTGACTGGGACGATAGCATGGGAAAAAGAACTGGAGGGGAGAGGGGTCCAAGAGGGCTGGTTGGTATTCAAGGATTGCCTCCTCGAAGGTCAGGAGAGGTGCATCCCAAAAAAGAAGTCAGGCAAAATAGCCAGCAGGCCTGCGTGGATGAATAAGGAACTGCTGGACAAGCTCAGGACCGAAAAGGAGGCCTATAGAGGGTGTGAAGCAGGGATGGGTAGAATGGCCAGAATACAGAGAATCAGTCCAAGGGTCAGGAATGAGATCAGGCAAGCGAAAGCCCAGGCAGAACTAAATCTAGCCAAGAACATCAAAGACAGTAAGAAAAACTTCTACAGATATGTCAGGGACAAAGGCAAGACTAGGGAATTTGTGGGCCCTCTCCGGAAGGAAACGGGAGACCTGGCCACCTAGTATATGGATAACGCTGAGCTACTGAACAACTTCTTTGCCTCAGTCTTCACCGGCAAGGGCTCAAACCACATTGCCTAAGTCACAGAACGCAAAAACAGGGGCTCTGCAAATGAAGAACTGTCGACAGTACTCAGTCTTCACCGGCAAGGGCTCAAACCACATTGCCTAAGTCACAGAACGCAAAAACAGGGGCTCTGCAAATGAAGAACTGTCGACAGTACGAGAAGATTAGGTTTGAGACCATCTAAGGAACCTGAAGGTGCATAAGTCCATGGGACCTGATGAAATCCATTCACGGGTCCTGAGGGAGCTGGCAGATGAAGTTGCTAAGCCGCTTTCCATCATATTTGAGAAATTGTGGCAGTCTGGCAAAGTTGCTGCAGACTGGAAAAAGGGGAACATAACCCCGATATTCAAAAAAGGAAAAAAAGAAGACCCAGGGAACTACAGGCCAGTCAGCCTCACCTCTGTGTCTGGCAAGATCATGGAGCAGATCCTCCTGGAATCCCTGCTAAGGCACATGGAAAATAAGGAGGTAATTTGAGACAGCCAACATGGCTTCACCAGGGGCAAATCGTGCCTGACAAATTTGGTGGCCTTTTATGATACTGCCACACACTTGGTGGACAAGGGCAGAGCAACAGATGTCATCTACCTGGACTTGCACAAAGCGTCCAACACTGTCCCGCACGACATCCTGGTCTCAAAATTGGAAACTAATGGATGGATGGACCACTCGGTGGATAAGGAACTGGCTAGATGGCCGCACTCAAAGGGTTGTGGTCAATGGCTCAAGGTCCAATTGGCGGCCAGTGATGAGTGGTATTCCTCAAGGGTCCGTACTGGGAACAGTGCTGTTCAACATCTTTGTTGGAGACATGGACAGTGGGATAGAGTGCACCCTCAGCAAGTTTGCCGATGACACCAAACTCGGTGCGGTCGACACACTGGATGGAAGAGATGCCATTCAGAGGAACCTCGACAGGCTTGAGAGGTTGGCTTGTGCAAATCGCATGAAGTTTAACCAAACCAAGTGCAGGGTCCTGCACCTGGGATGTGGCAACCCCAGGCACAAATACAGGTTGGGCAGAGAATGGCTAGAAAGCAGCCCTGAGGAAGAGGACTTGGTGGTGTTAGTGGATGAGAAGCTCAACATGAGCCAGCAATGTGCATTGGCAGCCCAGAAAGCCAACCTCATCCTGGGCTGCATCAAGAGAAGCGTGGCCAGCAGGTCCAAAAAGGTGATTCTGCCCCTCTACTCTGCACTCGTGAAACCCCACCTGGAGTATTGTGTCCAGCTTTGGAGTCCTCAACACAGGAAGGACATGGATCTTTTGGAACGGGTCCAGCGGAGGGCCACGAAGATGATCAGAGGGATGGAGCACCTCTCCTATGAAGACAGGCTGAGGGAGCTGGGATTGTTCAGCCTGGAAAAGAGAAGGCTCCGGGGAGACCTTATAGCGGCCTTTCAATATCTGAAGGGAGCCTACAAGAGAGTTGGAGAGGGACTCTTTGCCAGGAAGGGTATGATAGGACAAGGGGAAACGGTTTTAAATTGGAAGAAAAAAGATTCTGATTAGATATCAGGAAGAAATTTTTTACTATGAGGGAGATGAGGCACTGGAACAGGTTTCCCAGAGAAGTTGTGGATGCCCCATCCCTGGAAGTGTTCAAGGCCAGGCTGGATGGGGCTTTGAGCAACCTGCTCTAGTGGGAGGTGTCCCTGCCCATGGCAGGGGGGTTGGAACTAGGTGATCTTTGAGGTCCCTTCCAACCCAAACCATTCTATGATTCTATGAAACAGTCAGGGTACTGGCACCAAGAAATGGATAATTCCAAGGTTCCAAGATACTAAAAGCTTGACCTCTTCCAATTGCACTCCAGCCCTAGCCCCAGAGTACAGGGGGCGGCAGCCTCTGTTCAATTAAATGGACATAGGCAGGCTTGTAAATACCAGATTACTTTAGGGATTTTATAAAAAAAATCTACTTAAGAAATATAAAATTTAATAACAATATAGAAAGCAGAGCAGTATAGTCAAAATACAGAATTGACTCTAAAGAAAAATTATTTCTTTACATTTTACATTTGTCTTTGCAGTGCAGTTAGGTTTTTTGAAGTATTCTAATACTGACCTGACTAACATTTGTTTGCAATGATTTGCTAAACCCAGGGTTAAATACAGCTTTACCTGCATAAACTTAATTTTTAGAGAAATCCAAATACATTTTATGAAATGTTAAAAAAATATAATCAGCAATTAACCTACTCTTGATGTGTTTGTTAATTCATATGAAATATAAAAGTATAGTACATTACATTATCAGACACATTCTTTTATTTATCATCTTGGTCTAGATTCAAAACCTAAATACAGGTGTTAACATATAGATGACTGCTTATGAGTGTCATGGTTTGGGCTGGGCTGGGCACTACATTAAATGACAGATGCTCTCTTTTATTTCTCTTTCCATCAGAGAAAGAGTAGCATCTCACTTCAGGGAGATAAGGATACGAGAGAAGGAGACTTATGTGGTTAAAAGAAACTAAACTAATGCAATATTAATAATAATATAATAAAAAGAGGATATAATAATATCAAAAAAGAAAAAAATGACATTTATACTATATATACAAAACTGTTTTGAGGTCCCAGGATGACAGTCATGTCACTGGCAGGCACTGGGGAAGTCCCAAACTGGAGTCAGTGACCAATGGGAGCTGGATTCTGAATCTAGATTCAGGAACACACAGATTGGCATGAACAGAGTCCTCCTCGGACACCAGCCATTGAAGAAAGGGGGCTGACCCTCAACCTTAGGTTATACTGAGCATGAGGCAGACAGGATGTCACTGTTAGTGAGTTTTGAGTCACCTGTCTTGTCTGCTCCTCCCTGCAGGTGTGATCCCTCTACACTTTTCTATTTCTCATCCTCCAATGGGACATATAACAAAGTTAGCTGACCTCCATTTTTATAGCAATAACTACAAGCAAGAGACTCTCTGCATACCATTCCTTGGTACAAATTATAAACAATCAGCTCTTATCACTGTTAGAAGCAAACAGCATCTGAAAAAAAAAAGGCTGTTAGTTTAAGAGAGTTCAGTTATTTAGAAGAGGCTTAGCTGATGCAGTTTCCTAAAAAGGACTCCTCCAGTGCCATATACAGCTTGGCTTCTCACAGGTGGTCTATATGGCTACAAGTTGCTTGTGCTCTCCATTATAACTGCCAGGGTATCTGTGAGCATCTATGTCCTGTTGTATCACAGAACAATGCCAGTAGCCTGTATTGGGAAACTGGATCAAGCACTCTGCATCTACATCAGGGTAAATTGAAGAGCTCGCCAGACTCTCCTGGCTGCCTTGATTGAATTTTCAATGACTGTAACAGAAGGTTTGATGACTTGTTCGAGCTTAGACACCAAAGACTTGCTGTGTTCACAGAAGCAGAACCATACTGTGCAGGCTCTGAGGATAACTGTAGCAGCTACTGAAGTGGCAGTTGATGGTAAAAAGGATACTACAATGGCATTAAATGGCATTGGCTACCTATATTGAGACCACTGAATGAAGGCTCAGCATCTGAAGCTGTTGCAATTAAAGATCAAGATGATAGAGCAGAGGCTGAATGGACTCAATTCCCAAACACTGTAACCATGAACATATTGTAATATGAGGAGCTACACAATTTCTGTCTCACTGAGGAGATTTCATGGTCCTGAGGAAAAGTTGGGCAAGTGAGTGCAGCAGTGTGGTTCCAGCCATGTGTCACGTGGCCTTGGGGCAGTGTTGTGGGTGCTCTCCTCACAGATTTGCTGTGCGCTGGGGCATCTGCACTGGTGTCAGAGCTGTCTGGACTTGGCTGCAATTGACAAAGGATGTGTCATGCTGTCCTCCTTCCTGGGCACCCTGCCACTACCCACTACCAAAATGCTGCAAGCCCTGACTAATACAAAAGTTGAACCTGGAACTCCCACTTGATTACTTTTAAAGTATTTCTTGTTCAGGGAAATATACTGATCAAATAAGTGCTCATGTGGCATAAACTGAAAGAAAGCTTACTCTTTATAAAAGTCTGTGAGCTTGTGCACAAATACTCTCTTTCATATGTATATATGCATATATGAATATGCATATCAGCAAAGAGCCTTAATAGAAGCATCTCTGCATCTCAGGACACGTGATATCTGGAATTAAGACCTTAAGATTTCTCTGAATTTATATGATTGTTGTTCAAGTTTAAGTCTAGTTGCAGAGGGAACATAAGTCCACCTTAAGTTTTATAAATCAGATTGAATCTGAAAGTTAGAGAGGTTAAATATGGTTTTCCCTCTCAGCTCTCATGTTTATGCATAAAAACTAAAGCAAACATGACAAAAATCAAAAGCAAAGGTTTCTTTTGCTGATGACCTTTTACACCAAGTAATGGCTTTAGACAGGTATATAAAACAAGACAGCTGGAATTTGTTACACAGAATTGTGCATCTACAATATTTTTCAAACTCTTTGATATTTAGGACTTCATATAACAGATGACCTTACAGGAACTCCTTTCATTATAATCCATTGTTAGTTTAGAAAGTGGTGCACTACTGTAGTGGCTCAATTGTAAAGAAAATTCAAAATAATTAATGAAAGCCATATTTTTGAAATAATGAATTTTTTTGTCTCTTAAAGCAGACCTCTCAGGGATCTTTGACATAGATTTCAATATTTATAGCACTATATGTTTGCCTAGCACCTATCATACTGGGTTGTGTGCTAGCTGAATCATCAAGGTCCTACTGCAATATAAAAATGTAATATGAGAAATACCTGTAATTATGTAAACTCCTGTGACATCTAAAGACTCAAAAGAAAGATGGGGCACAACTCAAAATAAGGTCAGGCAGAAATAATAGTGGTTAGAACTGATCTATAACACTTCTTCAGCATTTATTGAGAAGGTCTGTCCTTCAGCTGTCAAACTGGCCCTCAGAGTCCTCAGGATCTTCTCAAAGACATGTTTAAATTTGCCATTAAAGAGTGATTCTATTTTAATTTTGAAATGAAGTAGTAAATGCTAAGCAGTGGAGGTACCTTCACCACAGAATACTTTATGAAAAGGTTCATTAAGTTCTTCACTCCTTCAGATCTTCAGAGCAGATGATATGGTTCACATCGGCTACACCGGAAATAATGAATCTGGTTCCTAAACTTTTGAGTGAAATTCTATAGTCTGTATAGTGCAGGTGCTCGGGTGATTAAGTTCCCTCTTTCATCTTCAGATTTACTGGGATTCAGCTAGAGTGAATGGTGCATCTGTGGTCAAGATACATGTGATTACTAAAACACACTGTACTAAGGCTGCCTTAGATCAGAACATGTTAGTCACTCACAATGCTGAGAAGACAGCATCATTTTTCTTATAATTTCTATGCTGTTAAAAAATACAACACTCAAAAAAATAAGAGTAGAGAGGTTACAGAAGCATTAATCCTATAGGCCAGTAGGACAAGTATCTTCACAACAGGGACACAGCATAGTTATATATAGCAGTCTTTCAATAAGCAACAACAATTAAATATATTATTTTACCCTTCTTCATGTGGAAGTCTGTCTCGGTTTCTTTCAGTCTTTCCCATTTTCACCCCATTTTCTTTCCCCTTTAATTAAGAAATCTTATGCCTGTTAGTGTAATATTAGTGCTTTCTCACAGTTTATCTCTTTTCCATTTGAGGGATGGGCTTAAAGAATTTAATTTAGCTTGTATTTTAGCTTTCTCCTAATCCTGAAAGCTACTGCAATCTATCACTATGACTATTTGTCGGTTTTGCAATGACAATTATGCCTTTATTCAATACTGGGTCTCTTCCAAACATGATTTAAATAAGGTTAGATAAATCTACCCAGTCTGTAGGCTAGTGGCAGGAATAGTCAAAACATAAAGGTATTCATATATATTCGGGTAAGAGGGGCAGTGGAGGAAAGTAGATGAAGAAGGAAGAACCAAATGAGGTTCTTTGACCTAAGTGTGGGTCATGAGTGCAATATATATTCCTTTCAAAAGGGGAAAGGATAAACTGCTTATGATTATCAGGGGTGCCACCATCTGAATTGTGGGACCATCCATTGGGCAGCCATATGAATCATAGTGTTCATCTGAAGCCTTTCACTGTGATACTCAGGGGTTTTTGTTCTGCTTCCTCTTACCTACTGTGTTAGTGGTTCCTACTCCTTAGTACACTTAGGTTTAAATTAGTTTCTCCCTGAAACTATTTTCTGTTTTTATCCTGACCATTGTGTGCTATTTCTCCCCTAACAACAGAGGAATGATTACCCCACCTGAAGGAAGCAACTGAAGGAGTCACATGGGTGTTTTCTGCTACTTCATTCCAGAGGGACTGGTGCCTTCTGACACTTTGGGAGTGAGTTGGTGGAAAAACAGAAGCTTCTGTTGGCCAAAACATTCTTGAGCTACTGTTGCTCCTTGGAGTTTTCTGTGATAAATTATAGCTAGAGTCTATCTTAGCCTTCGAGGGTCAAAATAATTGGAATGAGGCACTTCCTGCCTCAGGACAGAGTTTTGTGAGGTATTGTACCTTGCAACATGTTAGCAGTACATGAGAAAGAGAAGGAGATGACCACTAACATTATTTACCTAGAAGAATTGTTTTTCTTACTCCCAAAAAAGCGCTTGGAAAATCCATATTCATATGATGACAAAAATTCAATAAGAACAAAAAACTGAACAGGGGATACTCCCACAATTTGTTACCAATTTCATTATTTATTTGTCAGTGAGACAGTTCACAGTCCAAATTCAAAAGGAAGACAAGCAGAACTCAGCAAATAAAAAGTGGCACAAGCTAGTATGGTGAAAACTGATTAGGGACTGCTTTCTCAGTAAAAAATTTACTTTGACTGTAATTTATTCATGAAAAGACTCAGCAGTCAACTTTGGTCATTTCTGTTTATATTTTGGTTGTGAGATGTTTCTCCCATTTGATTATCTGCTCATTCAAGCAACATACCTAAACATGCCTTGGAGATATTTTCTGTTAAAACCCTTGGCTCTTGACAAAGTGAGATATTTCATCCTTCTTCTCTGAAAATATATTATATAAAATAATCTAGAAATGAAAGAATATTGACAATAAGCCCAAACTATCTGTAATGTAGTAATTCTACAGAGTTTTGTATTTTTTCTCTTACGTCTGATCTGTTGGTGCTTTCTTCCTTTAATGTATTTGTCTCTTTTAGCCAGTCCCTCTTACAGTAATCCAAGAGGGTTTCATCCAAGAAAAGACGGGGATCTGTGTTATTATTGGATGAATAACAACAGATAAAGGACTTAACCTGAAGGATTCACTTTGGCCTCTTGCCCTGCTAGACTAGCACACAGTCACAAAAGCAATTCTAAAGGGGAAACAGAGGAAGGGAGGAACAAAAGCAATAACTGCAGAGAAGGTGGGGATACATCCCTTTTTCAGACTCTGGTAGAACAATAAGACAGGATAGTCCTATAATGTGGCCAGTCAGGCAGAATATGTGAGTACATCCTCAGGAAAATGTCCCAAAAACTGAAGTTTAGGGAGTATTCAATAAGGACAGCATCTTCTCTCCCTGCTCTATATCACACAAGGAAAATGCACAACTACATGTTAAGAAACTGTTTTGCTATGCAAAGAAATAGTGGAGAGGGGCAGATCTAGAGGCTAATTATTAGGCTTTACCGAAGGGATTCCTAATCTTTTTTGCTCTTATGAGATCAGTGTTACAGTTTTCTATGCATCTCTGGGCATAGTTCAAAGACAATAATCTTTTCTCCATTTCTACTTATAAGTTTCAGATTTACATAAGGGTTATGATCTCTGGCTTGGAAACTGGTATCGTTCCTTCTCCTATCGTATCACTTCTACTAGCTGTGGGTCAGGTAACTAGTGCCCAGTCCAATGCAAAAGGAAACAGGAAGATTCCTGCATCTTTAGGACATAATCTCCCCTGTTGTATTTTCCATTTGAACTTTCAGTGCCTGATGGTTCTGAATCAAGTCTCCATAAAAAATTGAAATCCTATTCACATTTCTTGCAGCATTGTTTTTGAATGGACTCCACCTGTACAAACATTCAGAGGTAAAAAATCGATTATGATGGCCTTAGACAGGAGACAAGATGGATCTGAAGAGTTAACTAAAATGTAAGGGGCACAGCTTTTGTCTATGCTCCATGTTCCATCCCTCAGATAATTTTTCATTTTTGGTAGATCTAAAAAAAGAGGTAGACTAAAAAAAACCCAAAACTTACTGTGTAGAAATAACATAGACCAAATTACATGTGAATGTGCAGAAATACCATTTTCAGACATTTGGGAATGACATCATGTGGTTCATTATTTGGCCAGGCAGTATAACCAAAAAAATGTTCTGTTTTAGTTGTACGTATATAAAATAACAGACAAATAATAACTCTTACAGGTAGGAACTTAGTATCTTACTATTTAATGTATGGAACAGAAAGACACCAAAATATCATGGATGATTAATAGGACATATTTTTGTATGAAAATGTTTTTGTTGCCACTGAAGCAGTTCCCTTGGGTAACTCAGTGTATACACACACATATTTAATTCTTGATCCAATGTTCTCTGACCATAAGAAGTTAGCATGCAATAAAGAAGTATAAACAGGTCAGTTGTGGATAGCTTAAAATTTTGAAGTAACTCAAACAAATATATTAATTTGATTTTGGTTTTGCAATCCGAGTTTCCTTAATACCTCTAAGTGCTTGATATACAAGGAGTTTACATACTGCTATTCCAGTGGTATTCTAGATATATATCACTATACCTATGCTGCAGACATGCATTCTACCTGAGGCAGACGATACTAATTTCTCAACACAGATTTTCTTCTTTCTCTTTGTTTTTTAACCATTCTTTATTCTATGTGCAGCAGCACCCCTTGCTGTCTAGAATATTAAATAGCTTCAGAAAAGGTGGGGGTTTTTGCCCTGTCTTAGCATCTCTAAGCTTATATTCAAGTGTGATGAGACATCCTAGTCAAAGAAAAACTGAATCAAACCTATTGAGTTCCTTTTAAACAATACATTTTTACAGTACTTGTAATGGCAAAGGATTAAAAAAGAGAAAGGAAAAAAAAAGAAAAAGCAGACTCTGGATTTGAGTTAACTATACATTTTCAAACAGGTTACACTAAACATGTATGGAAGTCTGAAATAATTTTGGTGGTTAAAAAGTCATGTTGCAGGGTAGCAATATCCAACAAAAAGTGTAACCTTGAAGTTCCTTAGCCATAAATAGTCTTTATCCCCACAAAATAAACTCCAACGGTCACATTCTTAGTTTTTTACAAGAAAACCACCTATTTACACAAAAACTTTGGAATCATACATATATATACCAATTTATCAGTTTTGCCAATACTGAGTCAAAGAATTTGTAAGTGGCTAAAACACAACTCTAGTGTCCCTGCACTCTGAGACAGCCCTGTGGTGTGAACCAAAGCACAGTGACAGGGTAGAATCAAGAGATGTACTTTAAAACCACTCTCCTAATGCAAACTAGACATTAATGCAGATGCAGTGCCCGCAGCTTTTCTTGGCCCAATTGTTCAACTGTTTTTAAAGGTACACAGCAAAACTGAGTACTGTATTTCAGATTCATTATTGTTAGGGGATTATTTTCTTTTCAAATTATCATATGTTCAGCTAAAAGGTTATCTTACCCCTCCAAAAAAAAAAAATTATAGCTTTATCTTATGAAATGGCAATACTAATCACACAAACCTAAACTAATATCCCACAGCCGCATTTACTATTCCACTCTACTGTTTACAAATTTATTAGTACAATCAGTACTTTTTGCTACTACTTTGCTCTGAGACATTGTTTTAAGTTCAGTCAGCTATGCTTTTTTAATCATTCCACAAGTATCGTTTGTATACCTTCCTCCCAGTCCAATTTATCAACAGTGATTTATCTTTATTACCAAGTCTTCAATGAAAATGTTGAACAGACCCATACCCAATATGGATTTCTGTGAAACACCATCTAAAAGAAAATTCAGTAATAACTCACCTGTCCATTAGGCAACTCATGATCTACTTGTGTGATTCAATCCTTTCATTAGAACATCATATGGTATTAAGTCAAATACTTTATGTAATTTCAGCTCTATTTACCAAATCCATAATCTTATCAAGCCTGACAGTGAAATCAGATTTGCTTGACAAGATTTATATTCCAGTAAATCATGTTGACTACCAATAATTATATTCTCACTATTTAATTCATTATGGTTTAAATTTTGTATCAGTTTATCTCCAATATTGTCCAGGACTTATTCAAGACCTTTCCAGACAATTCCCAGTGCTCTTGGATGGAACTGGTCCAGAGTTGCTGTTTTAAATTTGTATATAAGCTGTGGCTTATACATATTCAAAGTTCGATAGGTAAAGAGAACAAAGTCAATTTTTTGCAAAAGAAATTTAGCAGTGGAATGGGCTGCTGACTGGTCTTTCCAGAGCTTTCTTCTCCCATTATCCACTAGCTGCTCTGTAGCACAGTCTGCAATCAGATTTCAGGACTACTGTAATTCAAAAACCAATTAGAGAATTTGATCATTTGAGGCATTTCAACATACAGTCATTTTCAACTCTCCGTAAATGGCTGCTGTTGTAAATTCCATTTTTATTGGGGATCAAGCTGGGGAAGATGCAGGTCACAACCAATATTTCTTAGTACATCTTTAATTTATTAAGCTGTTATTACCACTAGAATCCAGCTGTTATTATAGAAAAATCATATAATAGAATCACTGAATAGTTTAGGTTGGAAGGGGCCTTTAGAGGTCATCTAGACCAACCTCTCCCTTGCAATGAGCAGGGACATCTTCAACTAGATCAGTTTGCTCAGAGTCCCATCCAACCTGACCTGGAATGTTTCTAGTAATGGTGCATCTACCACCTCTCTGGGCAATCTGTTCCGGTGTTTCACCACCCTCATTCTTATTGTTAAAAAATTTCTTCTTCATATCTAGTTTAAATCTTCCCACTTATAGTTTATAAAACATAATCACTAATATGAGAGTCTAATAAATTCAGCTTAAAAAAAAAAAAAAAATGAATAAAATTCCCTTTGATATCCGTTCTATATAAACTTCCAGAACCAGCTGTAGCACTGCCAAAGCCTTACCATAGACCTACTTGGACTTCCACGGCAAATCCCCTTAACAGTAACTTTGCCTAAGGTTTATGGAGGCTGGAGTAAATAAGATACTGAAGCAAAGTACCACCTCATAACACCTATTGACTTTTAAAGAGTATATAAGCATCTGTCAAAAATCTAGTTCATTGCTGTCAATCAAGAATAACCCAAGACAAATCTCTTTAATGCGTATAAGCGATCCTGGCCAGCCCACTTGTACATGCACAGCTTGATGCTCATCAGTGTGCAGGTATGAAGAACTGAATGAACAAAATCTATGTCAGAATGAGTGTGATTAGGTGAAACCAACTCACTTAAAGGTTTTGTAAATAAATATTGTCTTCCCCTACTCTAGGATCTCAGACTGAATTTTGCTACATTAATTTCTTATATTATTCCTATAAAATTGAAACTGCTGTTTCAATATAAATGCTGTTTTAACTGCTGATATGAAAAGCTTTGATTCAAAACCAGGATAGGGTAATCCAAAATTTAGATGATTTCATTGTCTTGCCTGCCATGCATTGTTCATGTGGAAGTTAGGGAGATCAGACAAGTAAACAGGATAATTGTTACTCAGACATACACTTAAGAAGACAGTGAGAGGACCAAGAAGACCAAGTACCAAATTTCTCCTCTGCTGCCAAAGAGGAGGGCACCTGAATGGTGAGCAAGTCCGTGCTCAGTGCTCATCATGTGATATGTCGATCTGCTTACATATTGATATTTTGCTGTGTTTCTACATGATATAATCTCATTATTTAATTTTTTTTATGTCCTTGCCTGTGTTTCCCTTGATCCTGTAAAGCATCACTTGTTTTAAAACTCTGCACAGAGACTTTTCTCATACAGCTTACCAATTTTTGCCTTGTCTCTAGAAAGCCTAGTTACTTTGCCAGGTACTAGGCATGCACTGAAAGGTCTTTATTAATGCCTTGCAGTCATGACATGCACCAATTACACATTTCAGATGCTATACTGAACATTTTATGGTTTGAATATTCTCACTTTACATTATGTTTCACGTGGATGATGTGAGAGCACATATATACTGGTGTGATACACCTAGGTTAAACTCTGTTTCGGTTATCCCAGCCCTCCATAATCCAGTTGCAAGCAGTTAATTACATGTCCTCTTCAGCCCTTTTCCAGAGTGCATCTGACATTAACTTTCTAACATAATCAGATCACAGCTGAGGAGGTTAGACTTCTTGCTTTCCCTGTGTGCAAAACTAATACACACGTTTGAAAAAGAACTTTTATCTTCACTATACCATTTGACTTGAATGAGGAAGGAAAGAGTAGTGTGCTCCCAATTATACTATTTAGATGTCTACTGCTGCCATTAAATGGAGTTTAACCATAATGTGGGTAATATTTAGCATCCAGGTGTCATTTCTCATCTCTGTGCATTGTGCTTTGTGCATGAATACTTAGGATATTTCTGCTAGATAGCTATATTATCCCCACTGCACTGATGAGGAGATTAAGTCAGTGAGGCCACTTCAAAAGAATTGACTATTGGCACAGAATAAGCCCATAACAGAATGACAAAAATATTGATCCTGATGGAAGATATTTTGGCCTCTAGTAAAAAGACAAAATCCCTGCATGACAAAGAGGCTCCCAGTTGAACTATATTCTTCACAGAAGCTCAGTTGCTTTATATCTTTCTATATTCCATGGGGTTTTATCTTCAGTTTTTCCTCTTCATCTTGTAAGTCTTTACTTCTGTAAAACCATTGTTGCTCTTCTTAAACATATGGACTGTGGACACATAATTGTCAGAAAGTTAGGAACTGAAACTGTCAAACCTAGGCTTTGCACAACCTGTAATTGAGAAAATTAATTATTGCTCAGTGAACTCCTTTGAGCTACATGGAAATGCATACAAATTGCCAAGTTACTACCAAATGGGCCAAAACCCAGGACTGTAACATTATGGTTAAAATGTGTGTGTGTACTTAAAAACCTTCACAAGCACATGAGTAGCAGCATAGTTATCAGAAGTGTCCATATGGTCTAACATAGTCAGACTCAGTGCGTGTATTCCTCTGCATGTGCATAGATAGGAGCTGGTGTTAGTTGTGAAAAATGAGTTTTAAAATGAGCTAGCAAAATATTATCATTTATGCTTTAGAGGGAAAACGTTCCTGAATACATAAATAAATTTTCAGGCTCTTAGTTTTTTTGGCACTTTTGCTTAGATAGGTGAACACTGTATGAGTAGCATTTATTAATTTCTGCACTGTTTATTTACTTACACTTGCAACCGAACTGCTTTTCAAATTTTAATTTAAATACTAAAGTTCGATATAGCTAAAATATATTAAGACTCTGGGCAAAAAGGTAAAAAAGACTGTCAGGGTTGTATAGCAACCTCAGAAGTTTTGGTCTGTTATCTATATTAAAAAAGAAAACCCATGCAAGGTTAACACTGAAAATTTCATTTAAGCCTTTACATTCAGAAAGTTCATGTTTAAGACTGATTAGCTTGGAATTGTAGCTAATTTACTTTGATGCTGCTGAAGCTTCCTATTTCTCTGGTTTCTAAGCACACCAAGTGCTACATTGTGCTAGTTCAGAATGATTAACTACGTCTAGCTGAGGGAAAATAAACATTTTTTAACAATTTTTCTGCACATTTAAAATAATCTTTTAGTATTGTCATGTAAAAGTGGTCATTTCTGCAAAGAGTTACACGTGACATAGTTTCTCAAGAATGAGATGCAGCATAGCTCATCAGCTGAGCATTATACGGGCACAAGTATAACAGCATATCTGGAAGGGGAACAAGTGGGTGAGGGAAATAATTAATTAGGCTCTCAGATATGTCCCCAAAAGATAAAATGCAAACAGAGTACGGGCACAAGTTGGAACATAAGAGGTTCCACTCAAATATGAGGAGAAACTTCTTCACGGTGAGGGTGACGGAACCCTGGAACAGGCTGCCCAGGGAGGTTGTGGAGTCCCCTTCTTTGGAGATTTTCAAAACCCGCCTGGATGCAGTCCTGAGTAACATGCTCTAGCTCTAGGCAATCCTGCTTCAGCAGGGGAGTTGGACTAGATGATCTCTATGGTCCCTTCCAACTCTAGAAATTCAGTGAAATACCTAAACTGGTGAACCCAGCTTAGTATGCCAAACAGCATAAACTAATTTCTCATCCAGCACACCATGTCTGTATGTCAGCAGTAGTGCTGGATGAGTGCACAGCGGAGCTTATGAACAGAATGTGTTCATTTCTTGTTGAAATCTCACTTTGCAGGACCTTAGGTCAGCCCTGGATTTTGGAGGAATTACTCTCAAGTGTGCTGGCTGTTACACATTTGCCCCTTTGTGCCTCACCAGCTCAAGACTCTCTGATTCATGTATTACCCTCAGTTCATGTGCTTCTCACGCACAGCCCCCAGCATGTTCTTTTTGAAAGGCTATAGCAACTTCTGTCTTTCAACATCATGAGGATGACACCACCAGTTCAGAAAAAATTCTATATAGCGCGATACCCAATAGTCCATCCATTCGTGCCAAAATAAGAACAGAATTATGTAAATGCCATTTTTGCCTTTATATTACACAATGTAAAGAAAGCATTTAGACGTGTATTTATTTTCAAGGATCTTCTAGTTCTGGGCTGCAGAACACTTTTCAGTTAAGGCTGAAGAATTTAGTTGTTTTTATATGTAAATGGTTCTTGGGAGCCACAGTACTTTAAAGTATTCTCATTCTATCATGTATCATAAAATAAGAAAATTATACTAATATAATAAGAAGAATGAGACTTGTGCTTACTGAATGTCTCAGTATTATCTCTCAGGTATCCAATCAACTAAAAAAATTGTTTATTGTAGTGCACGCTACCTACCCTGTCATTAAGATTAACTCTTCATTGACTTGCCTACTGAAAGTGCAAAGACAAAAACAAAAAGGAGAAGTCAGAGGAAATAATGTTTTGAATTTCATTTACAAAAATGCTTTATATGGATATTAAATGTCTATATTTATAGATTGTGGCCCTTTTTTTTTTTAGTGTTTCAACTGTTTGTTCATGGTGGATTTGTTTTTTAGTCTATCATACAGAACAAAAAAAAAAGAATACTTTATATCCAGTCAGTGGTGTGGAAGCTCTTTGATTATATTTATATATTTTGTTGTATATCTTCTGCTTGCCAACATACAAATTCATTTATGCAGCTGCTTATATAGAATTTATATATAATCCTATGCATACAAATTTATTTCAGCTAGCTGAGCCATGTCTGTAGAGTCTTGAATGTAATAGTTTAATAGAAAAGTAATTGGTTTATCTTGAAATGAGCTCTCCTGTGTAATATGACAATCATTAAAAAACTCCCAGGTAAAAATCTGGAATTCAGAAACAATTAATCTAGCTGAAATTGACAGATTAACATTGACCAAGTTCTTCCAAAATGCCCATGCACAAATTAAAATTTAGCTTTTGCATTAATAAATTAATCTGAATAGTGCTTTCACTTTAAAATAATACTGCTATATTTTAGGTGTCTGAGATTTTCATTTTCAGGTGAAGTGTTATAAATCACAGAACCATGCTCTGTTCAAGGAAAGATCGAACAGTTTACCATGAGGGAGCTCAATATCCTGTAGTAATCTCTCAGAAAGAGGCACTTAAACCCCTTTTAAAGGGCACAGAAGTCAATAGACTCTTAAAAAAGTCAATGAACTTTGGATCAAAGCATACAAATAAAATTTTGATCAGCCTAGTCACTACAACTCTTCCCATTGATTAGGAATTCTCCTTGATATTCTGCCATTTGAACTGTGACCAAGTTTAAGTTTTCCATTGTGTCTGCAGCATGTGAAATAAGTGATAACTGAAACATTGTCAGGCCATAGTGTTCAAATGAAAATCTGAAAGATTATTCTGTATTCTGAATGGTGCTAGATACCTGCATCCTGCATCAGGCTTACTGTATTGCATAAAGTCTCAGGTGTAGAAATTGTTATGTTTTTAGCTTTATACAGAATAATTTGAGTTATTCTGGTAAAATTGCTTTTATAGAAATCTGGAGTCCTATTAGTTCTCAAACTATGCTGTACAGAAGTTATATTAAGCAGGAAGCTCCAGTCCTTGTCTTCATAAAAAGAGCTTGACTCTTGGCAGGGGAGTTAAATTCTGTTACTGTAAATATATGGAGAATTACACAAACCTGGCTAATTTACAAAGTCTTGATAAATCGAATTTCCTGTGCTTAATAAAGGTTTTCTTAATCTCCTTCATACCTTTGAAAGAGTTCATTCATACTATGAGGGTTTCCACTTTTTGTTTAAGTACGGCTTTTTGTGCTGTGGTCTTAAAGATCTGGAATCCAGCAGCAGACAAAGCAACTAAAAATTATCTTCCTACCATGTTTACACATCAGCATTCACATCATTCTGTCATCAGCATACGAGGAAGAAGAGGCTATTGATTTGAATAACAAGATAACAAAATGCAGGTCAGAAACCAAATAAACCAATTGAAAATTGGAGAAAGTAAAAATACAAAGAGGTTGCTGAAGAGCAGTTGGATGAAGAACATATAGCTCTATGGACATAGGTTGATCACAAGTTTGTTGAGGAAAGAGCATATGTCCCAGGAGGAGATTAAGACAGACTGAATAAAAACACTGGGAATTAGGGCAGATAAATTTTGAAACAGCACAGAGTTTGAGATGGTGAAGAACAAAGAGAAAAGATGACAGCAGAACTGGCAATAACTGAGGACAGGATATAATAAAAGACGTGGAAATCTAAAGAACAATGGAGAGAGTAAAGAAAAATCTAGAAATTAGTCAAAGTCTAGGAGGTAGTGAGAAAAAGGATATTTGGAGGTAAGGCCAGGTGAAATACCAGGAGACAGTAAAGAGATTTAAGTAGGAAGAGAACTGAGAATATGGGAATCACAGTAGAGACAGAGATGGATTAGGAATTATGTGTCAGTTATAGGAAACTATAGTTGTTCTACAGGAAGGGCAAAGAGCCAAGGGCTGAGATAAAAAAAAACGTGAGAAATTGAAAGCAAAATTGATCATACGATGATAACGAGGTTGGAAATAGTAATGGAGAAGATACTGAAGTTGCACCCCCATAGACTGGAAGGAACAGAAGGAATCGTCTATGGGACAAAAAAGTATACAGAAATTTCCAAAAATTGTGTCACATGATGACATGACATACCTCCGTGAGTCCAGCAGTGAATTTAATTAATTGATAAAGATTCTCTAGTGTATTATATAGGCTTGGTACAAAAATATTTATTTTTGAAAGCAAGATATTTGGAGTACATCAGGGTACACTGAATAGTTTTAAGACTGAAGCTAAAATATTGACTAGGTGATCTACATCATTTGCTTAAACATTTATATCTGAGGTGCCATAAGGTATTCAAGTCTACAATGGGCTAGTAGACAGGACATACAATCTACGTGAGACTTGCTCCCACTCTGAAACAGCACCTGAAGTCCAGTCAAGGTACACTAAAGCCTGTTAAATGGAACCTATCATGAATATTTGACATGCAGCTGATCTCAGTTTGGACACACAGTTCTACCAAGGCAAAAAGTTACTGTGTAAACAAAGGTAATTAGAAATAATTAATGGTTTGAATACAGAACATGCTGCATATTGTTTTATCATTTTATATAGTAAAAACTCATTCTGTGAAACAATTAATTATACTCATTCTGGCCTTAATCAAAGGGCCAAGGAACTAATTTTATACAGGTTTCAATGGGAATCAGCAACCAAGACTTGAGAAAACACATGGAATGATGTGGAAGAAACAGCAATGTGAACAACTGTTTGCTAGTGAGCACCACCTTTTCTGGGCCCTGCATGATTCAGATTCTGTGTAAATGTGACTGTGCAAATAAGACCGGGATGCAAGAAAGAGAGATGAATGCAGACTGCACAGACAAGTTACTTTCTGGTATCTGTTATTTCAGAGTTCCCTCTGATTTTTGATTTTCTGAAAAATAATGGGGGTTGATTCCTTCCATGATTGTTTTTTATTACTGCATATACAGAATGTTTCCTTTGACCACTGCAACAAGAAAAGTAACAGGAATTTTTCTCAAGCCAACACAGGATGGGGGAGCAATATTGTGTGAAATTCACCTTATCTTGCTGATTACTTGTGTAACAAAGAAATACATTGCACTCCTGTGCTACCCAAGAACAAAGATGTCACTCCAATATATTGAGCTTGGGTTAGTCCTTTCTTACCACATCACAGGAAGAAACCTATTTATTTAGTCTTATTGTCAATTGATAAAACATGTTTCCAGGCCTTAAGAATTATTGAGAAGAACAAAACAACAAAATAAACCAAAACAAAAACAACAAAAAAACCCACAAGAACATAGAGGTTTCAAGAAGAAGCTCTCTGCCAAAAAGAAAAAAGAAACAAGGAACAGTGAGTACCTACTTCATCTAAGCAGACACTGCAATACTGTCAGGCAGAGAGAAATGTGCATGGACTGCTAAAATAAACAGTCTCAAGACAGAGAATTGCTGTAGTTATATCCCATCAAATGTACCTTCATAACAGTGCCAGCTTAACTAAATAAACAAATTACTCTGCAGTCAAAGGGTTCCCTCATCTGAAAAAAATGTGCAGTTATCTCTGAAGTTAAACATTTCAAAATTTTATGAATTTATTTTTTTGTTTCAATATGCTTTGATCAGTAGCTGACTGACAGCCATTTTTGTAATTTTAGGAAAGCTAAAGGGACTATGTGAGGAACACGCCTATAGTTCTTGAGTGGTAATAATACTAAGTGCACCCAGTTTTACAGCATTATTCTTGAGGCTCAGGAGTTCAAAAAGCCAAGTAAATATGAAGCAGAGTTCATTTAAATGAAGAATTTCTCATCCTTTTTATTCAAGGCTTGTTGACTTTGGTTGAACTTATATCCAGCGGCACAAGATCCTAGGAGACAAAGTGTGTCATCAGTTTCGTACTGCTTGTTGGCATCATGATTAAATGCAACTCATTTTGCAGAAGCTAGATTTCAAAGCAGGTCAAATATTCCTCTCAAGAAAGGACACAGCTCACTTGGTAAGTGGGTTATAAGCAAATAGTATTTGCTCTAATACAGGCAAAAAGGCCGTATATCTTCAGTCAAAGATGAAAGTGTGCTAAGAATTTGCAGGAGATCATCTGGGGAGCAGTGACTCTGTACAGGGCTTTGGGCGTCATGATGGATAACTCTGTGCACGGAAGCACAAGAGAGATTTCTAGGAAAAAATTGAGGTTATTTACTGATGACTTTGTGTTGGTGTCCCAATGAGTGGAAATTCTAAGCCCTTGTCTCATTTCAACACCCTGTAGTTTTCCCATTTAATAAAGTTCAAAGTATTTCTTTTCTTGGCTTGTTTGTTGTTAGAGTCATCTCTCTAAACATTCACAGGCAGACTTATCAAAGGTAAAATTTGTTTTGAAAAAGTTAAATTATGAGCTATCAGTATAGCTCATTTTTCTACTAAAACTAATCAAAATTGTATAATACAGACAAGTGTCAGCATCACTACAACAGTGATCAGATCACCTGTTGGAAACAAGTTGTGCAGCAAGTAGGAGTCAACATCAGCTTGGGAAAATATTATAAAAAGCTATTCTTTAATATCCTTTTAGCTTAGAAGACTGAATTTCATATTAACTCATTGAATGATTATGATGCCAATTGTTTACACAATACTATATTATAATTTTGTTAACACATTCATGGTTATTCTAAAGTCTAATGCCAACATTTTATGCTTATGCTTATGATTTAATCTTCTCCAGTCAAAATAAATACTGTTTTGTACCACATTTCAGGCTTTCCAGGATTTCTTGTCTTTTTCCAGTTAATGGACTGCTTTAAGACTAATGCACTTTTTTTTTTTTTTTCTTTCTTTCCAATAGAGCTAAGCTTTTTCTAGGCTAGCATTTTTCTATTTTAAGCTGGTTCTTTTCTTTTTGTTAGGTTTTTAGAAAACTAGTTGAAAACTGGAACAGTCATAAGACAGAGCTCAGCCTTTAAAAAATTAAGAAAATTTACTAACCAGCAGTCACTGTTTGTTTCCATTACATATTACTCTTCCTATTGAAGTAATGAGCTTATATTTGTGGGGCACATCACAAGCCATGATGGCAGATTCTTCAGTTTTCTCTTGCCCTTGTCTTTCTGCAGATCACAGGTAGGCATTGTCACTTCAAATGCAAATTGGGCTGTTCCAGGAGATATTGTTTTAGTCATCCAGAAAATTATATTTACAGGTTCAAGTGCCTCTTTGAAAAGGTTACCATAACATTTCAAACTGTTTTTGTAATTGGCTCTGTACTTCCTTCAATCACAGACAGTACTACAGATAGTCTTCTTCCAGAAGTACATGATTAATGTCTCCTAGTCCCTCATATGCATTCAGTTCTTGGACCTTCTAATTTGCATCCTTCAGGAAAAGCTTCCCTTCTGCTTATGATCCACACTGAAAAGATTGCATAGAAGAGGAATTAAGGATCAGCTCGTAGGCAAGAAACAGCAGAAGAAATTATAGTGAAAGCTGACCACAAAACAAGATCAGAGTGGCTTATGTAACAATAAAACCTGTAAATAGTGTACGAGTTAACCCTGCACTGTCCAGAAACATGGTGATAAATTAAATTCATCCACTTGTAGTAACTCAGGTTTTTGTTTGCAATTACACAGTAAGAGATGAGCTCTCCCCTGGATACATATTCTGGCACTGAACTTGGACTGAGTTTCCCAGCTGCTGCAGCAAAAGATCTTCCCATCCTTCCAATTCAACAACCAAATCTTGAGGACAGTTAGCCCTGAAAGGCCAGGCATTTGTTAATGGGGCTGGGCACTTTGTGCCCCTTGCCACAAAAAAGACATTGAGGCGCTGAAGCACTAGAGAAGGGCAAGAAAGCTGGTGAGGGGTCTAGAGAATAAGTCTTATGATGATAACAGGCTGAGGGAGCTGGGGTTAATTAGCCTAGAGAAAAGGAGGCTGAGGGAAGACCTTATTGCTCTCTACAACTACCTGAAAGGAGGTTGTAAAGAGGCGGGGGTAAGTCTCTTCTCCCAAGTCAGAAGCAATAAAGACAAGAGGAAAGGGCCTTAAGTTGCACCAGGGGAGGTTCGGATTGGATATTAGGAAATATTTTTACACTGGAAGGGTTATTAAGCATTGGAATGGGCTGCTCAGGGAAGTGGTTGAGGCACCATCCCTGGAGGTATTCAAAAGATGGGCTGACATAGTGCTTAGTGACATGGCTTAGTGATGGCATTTTTTATCAGAGTTATGTTGATGGTTGGACTAAATGATCTTATAGGTCCCTTCCAACCTAGACAATTCTATGATTCTATGATACTAATATTTCTTAAAATCTTGAAAATTAAGAGAATTTTACTCTTCAAACTCTTATCTCTATTATGTTTACAAGGTCTGTAATTTTTTCAGACAGTTACATCACTCTGAATAATTCCTAGTCTTCTGTGACTAATATTTTCAATAAAGTTATTTTAAAGTTAATTCTCTGGAATATTTTGGTTTCTCTGGATTGAAGATTTCATCTTATTTTGTTCTCAGCTCACATCTTGGGGTCAACATGGGTCTCTTACTGTAAATGACATATATAATGGGACTTAATCCTTTAATGTTATAAATTTAATTAAAGAGTGGACTGTCAGAATAGTGTTATGAATTAAAAACTTCTTTGATTTTCCTTCTTATAGTGATCATTGCAGTAATTCTAAATTTTAGTCTCTGTTTTTGCAAAAACTGCTATGAAAACAAAATCAGCTCTCTTAGAAGCACTGAGAAGGAAGAGGCAAAAAATTAACCTTTCTTCCCAGTTCCATCTTTGCATGAATACACCAGAGATGGGTCTGCATCAGTTCTGAAAAATTTCTTTGCTTGCACAATTTCAGCTGACTTGAATGGTAAATTTTATCTATTGCTTTCTTCTCTCCAGTAACTTTAATTTGCAAAAGAGTTGACCTTGCCTGTAGTTTGGTTACAGCCCATTGCATTTGTGACATAGCCTATGTTCAGGATTTGCATAGGCTAATTGCATTCCCAGATCTCCACCCTCCCAGGTATTGTCTCTCCGAAATTTGTCAAAACAAGCTTTTGCTTTAGTTTTGGATTTCTTTAATTTAGTAGCTACTTACAACTGTACCTGATTCAGAAATTTACATAATATTTGCATAATGATTTACCCCTGTATCTGAGAGCAATAATATTCATCATCAGGTCTTCTGGCATGTATATACTTCAGCCTATCATTACCTAAAAGGGAGTTTCTGTTAGTAGCTAGGGAGGTGGAACTAAGGAAATTTTCAAATCCCAATTATTCCTTTGCCATCTGGCAACTTCCTCAGTATTGTTTCAATCATCTGTTTCATTTGTTCTACTATGCCTGGTGGCTTAGTTCATAAGAAATGTATTTTTTTGCTGTTGAACTCTTACCATCTTTGAATATTCTCAGAACAGCTGTCAGATTCAATCTTAGGCAGGACTATCTAAAGAGAAAATGCCCTTTTCACCACAACTGCAGCTGTGTCTTGCTTATCAGTCCGCTGCAAAAGAAATGTTTCTACCTTATTTCAGAGTATTGAGGGAGGAGACCTACAATTATAAGTCAAAATTAATTTTCTTTAGGTTTTTCTACCACTGGACCCACAAAATAAATTTGAAAGCATTCTGTCATTCTTCATATCTCTGAGAACCTGAGGGACTTTTTCTTCAAACTTGATCACTTGCTTGGAGAACCATTCAGGCATACCTTTGCACATATACTTTTCAAGCCAGAAGCCCAAGCCAGAAGCCCAGTCCTTTCCTTTGAAAAGTCTTTTCCTAGATGCCGTCCAGTGAACGTGTCATCAGCATAATACCACACTTAGTTTCTAAACTGAGTTGATACTATCTATATAGGAATCTTACTTCCTTCAAGCAGGAGTAACTCAAGCATTGTTTGTATTTTACCTAAGAAGCATCTCTACTGGGTCTTTTTACTTTACTTGGCTATCATCTTCAAACATATGAGGAGATGTTTTAATTATTTTGTCTTTTTCTCTGTCTTTAAATTACTTGTTTCATTTTCATGTGGTTTCTTATTGAGAGTTTCTAACAATACAGCCTCTTCTGTGGATTTTAAATTTTTGTTTAAAGTTTTCTCAAGCTCTTGTTTTACCACCAGATCTTTCATCTACTTTAAGTAGAATACAGTACCATGAGCTTTTAACCCTTTCACCATGAAATGTTTCTTGAGTCTAGTAAGGTCACAAATATACTGCAACAAAGGAATAAATGTATAGAAGTGACTCATCAGAAGTATGCTTATGAGCATCCTGTGTTGACAAGAATTGTGTGAGTGAACTGCATTTCCAAGCACATTGTGAAAAAAAAAAGTAAGCATTCAAATGCTATGAAAATATTCAACTGCAGGTGATGGAAATCAATTCTACAGTGAGCTGAGTGTGGGACAGCTGAGTAATGCATGCTTCAAGTGCTTCCAGATGTGTGGGTGAAATGGTTGGGCTGTCAAATCCAGTATGTCTTTTCTTGAATGCAATAACTGGAGCCATTATAAAACATTAGTTTGCGGGCACATCTGCGTGTGAGAGTAGTGATTCAAAGTATGGTTCACTCTTCTCCATCTTTTCCTTCATAGCAAAAACTGGATGGCTGTGTGGGTGTTACATTACAGAGTCTGCTTTGGACCAGTCAGAAATGCAGAACGTTTGATGTTCATTAGTATGTGTTCCTCCCACACTAAGAAAGCTTACTTTCCACACTGGTCAACAAGCATAAAATCTTAACTTCAAGGCTAAACTTCTACTCCTGTCCTGGGCTGTACCTGCAGTTGAAGTCATTTAGAGAATTTGTGTGCCTCTCATTCCCTAGCCATTTAACCTGCTTTTCCTGTAAAAAGTGCAAAGTTTCGACTGAGGCCATTGGGAACTAATTCTCCATAGTACCTATTAATAAAAAAAAATAACGTACTGGTAGTTAAATCAGAGTTGTTTCACCATGCCTTCTTTTGCAGGATTTATGTTCTGACCACCTTTACAAGGAGGCATAGCAAAAAAAATCCTTCAGTGCTTGTAGCTGCACTTTTGCTGAATTATACAAGGCCTGTTTCTTCTAGGGATCCTGGTAGATTTTCCAATTTCTCTAGCTTGTCCTCCTTTACTTTTATGGCTAAGCCTTATGAATTTTGGTGACTTCATTTGTGCTTGTTTCATTTCACAGTGGAAATGGAAGAAATATTCAGAAATCACCTGTGTAAACAAGTAAGGCATGTACTCAATACCCAAGAGAGCAGAGATACAATTTTTCTAGCACTTTCAGCCAAATGAACAGAGGGGAAAAAAAAAATCTTTGCTTGTGTATAGGAGTGAAAAGTACTCAACTATGAGATCTAAAATCGTGTTTAGATCAATCATCCTAACCATGGCTGTAACACATGTAGTTGTGACTTGGTTCAATTTTCAGTAATCATCTGTAAAGCACCATGAACTGCCTGCTTTTCCTAGGTTAAACTGTGAAATTAGTGACATTCTTAAACTATTTTTGTTACAAGTTTCTAAATCAGACACCATGAAAAAGGCGAGGCTGCTGCAGCTCCATGCCTTCAGGCCCACTGCTGAACGAGCACTGCCTGCAGCCACACGTGCACTTGCTATGCAGCACATGTAGATGGACACACGGCAAACCCCCAGGGCAACTGCACTGACGTGGGCACAAAGAGCACCACAGGCCTCTTCTCCTTCACCTCACTGGCTACTCAGGATGAAGGTCTCTTAGTGGAAAAAAAATGCATGTATATACACACATACAGTAAGGGTCTCTCCAGTAGCTAGACTTAAGATGTTCAGTAGCTGGACCCAGTTTCCCAATTAACTGGCACTTGGACATACAGGCTTCCTCAGTTGCAGTCCCACTCCAGCTGCTGGCACAGCCTCCCCTTACATACACACTCACAAAAGTTAACCCCTGCACATGCACCCACACCGTACATGCCCCAGGTGTCTCCAGTGCTGGCCCCTGTCCCACCACCCTCCTGTGAATGGGAAGGGGGGGATGGGGAACCCTCTCCTGGGAAAAACATCTGAAAAAGAGTTTAGTGAGGAGACAAAGGAGGCTGTGCTGGCTGGCACAGGCACAGCTAGGTGCATGGACTGACCAGCCCCTGCTCACACCCCACTGGTCCCCCTTTACCTTCTCTTTCCCCACATTGTACCTGCCCAAACTGCTATGATGTCTCCTTTTCCCACCTTCAGTCTTTCCCTAAATACCCTGGAATGACCTGGGGTGCAAACACCACTTTACAAACACCACTGGTCATACACAGCAGCACTGTGACACTGATTACTTCCTGCTGGCACCCCATGACTTGCCCTGATATGTTTCACATTTGTCTCTCCTTCTTTCATACTCCTTCTGTCTTTAGTGTTTACCTGCAAAAATTCTGCACGCAGACTTGTGTTGGGTTTACATGGCAAGGTTTTGGTAGCTTCCTGCACGTCTGATAGAGCTGATGTCAGCCTGCTCCAAGACAGACCCACCACTGGCCAAGGCTGAGCCCATCAGCAATAGAGGTAGAACTTCAAGGATAACATATTTAAGAACAGGAAAAAGTTGCCACGCAACAGCAATTCCAGCTGGAGAGAGTAAGATTATGTGAGATCAACAACTCTGCGGATGTCATGTGGAAAGAAGTGAAGAAGGTGGGGGAGTAGTTGCTCCATGAGCTGGAGCAGAGATTCTCCTGCATCTTGTGGTGAAGACCATGGTGAGGCAGGCTGTCCCTCTGCAGCCTATGGAGGTTGGAGCCCATTAACTTTGGAACAGATCTCCACCTGCAGCCTGAAGGAGGCTGTGAGCCTGTGGAGAGCCTTTACTGGAGAGGGCTCCTGGGAGGACCTGTGGTCCTGTGGAGAGAGGAACCCATGCTGGAGAAGGCTTGCTGGCAGGACTTGTGACCCCATGGAGGACCCATGCTGGAGCATTCTGTTCCTGAAGGACAGCACCCCATGGAAAGGACCCACTCCAGAGTTAATGAAGACCAGGCAAGAAACCCTGGCAAACTGACATGCCGCCTAAAGGGCACCAGGAGGGTGGACCACTGCCAAGGTGAGTGCTGCATACTCATCATGTTGGAAGCAACTGCTGGTTGTCTAGAAACATACCCTTTAAACCATGCTACTGCCCAAAACACCATCTTAGACCTTGAAAGGGAAATTTTTGGTGACATTGTTCCCCAGAAAGAATTGAATCAGAAAATGGGACTAATTTCCAAAATAACCTCATAAATTCCTGGGCAAAGAAACATGGCACTGAGTGGGTGTATCACATTCCCTTTCACGCACAACTTCTGGAAAAAAATGAGAGATATAATAGACTGTTAAAGACTGTGTTGGGAGTGTTGGGCAATGGGGCATGGAAGCATTGGGTTACAAACCCAGCAGAAGCCCCTTGGCTGTTTAACATCAGAGCATCTGCTAACCATCCTGGTCCTGCCCAAACAAAACTGCTACATACTGTGGGAGAAGATAAGATCCCTGTAGTGCACACAGGGAAGTAGCTGGGGAAGATGATGTGGATTGCTCCCTCCCTTGCGAAAAGGCAAACTCATTCATGGGGTTGTCTTCACCCAGGGACCTGGGTGTACCTGGGTAATGCAGAAATATGGAGAGACCCAGTGTGAGCCTCCAGGATATTTAACACTGGGGGGGAAATGATGTGTCATGTAAGTTCCCTATTGCAGAAAGTAATGTGGCAGGAACAACCTGAACCAGCAAAGACTGAATTTCACAAGGAACCAGACAAGTGCAATGATGACCCAAACCAAGCTGGTGTTAGTGCCCAATGATTGAACATACTGCTTCTCCTGTCCTGGACACCCACCTTGACAGTCATATCCTGTCCTTATTAACATCTGGAGGACTGGAAGAAGCCCATGGAATGGGAATGGGAGAATAACATCTACATGTTAAAGGACATGGGGTAGCAGATAATGAGAATGTATAAATGTCTATGTTGGGTATAAAAATCATTTAATTACATAGCTTAAGTTGTAAATGTTGGTAAGAAAGGATTTCAGTAATGAGAATTAAATGCAATGGGATGGCTAGAAGATATATATGTACATAGTAAATTAAGTGGGACTTAAGCATGATGCAAATCATATAACGGGTGGAAGTTGTATTGGGTCTGGCTGAGATGAAGTTAATTTCCCCCATAGCAGCCCTCATGGTGCTGTGCTTTGTATTGGTAGTTAGAAAGGTGTTAATAACACACCAGTGTTTTGGCTGCTGCAGAACAGTGCTCTCACAGCATCAAGGCGGTCTCTCCAATATTCCCACGTCACCAGTAGGTTGAAGATGGGCAAGATCTTGGGAGGAGCCATAGCAAGGACAGCTGACACAAACTGACCAAAGGGATATTCCATACCATAAGATGTCTGCTCAGCAATAAAAGCTAAGAGAAAGGAGAATGAGGGGGAAGGACATCCATTATAACGATATGTGTCTTCCAGACCAACCACTACATGTAATGAAGTCCTACTTCCCAGGAAGTGGCTGGACATTGACTGCTGATGGGCATTAGAGAATAAATCTTCTGTTTTCCTTTGCTTATGCATGTGGCCTTTGCTTTTGCTTATGCTTTATTAAACTGCCTTTATTTTGACCGACAAGTTTTTTCCATCTTATTTTCTCCCCCTGTGCCATCCTGCTGAAGAGGACAGTGATAGAGAGGGTTGGTGGGCACCTGGCATCCAGCCAAGGTCAATCCACAACATATGCTGGCTAACCCAAGTAAGCTACATTTCTTCTAGGTCAGAGTTTTATCCTGTGTGTTTTTGGAGCTGTTATAGTGTCTCAGGAGCAGTGAACATAAATTCAATATGACCTGGAGGGAGAAAATCTGAAGCTGCACTTGCAGAGTCATTGGTGTGATGTATTGGTATTGTTGTCTAGGAGACCACTGGTGCTTGGGGAAGGTAAGTTTCTGTGGAAAATTGCAAAGCTTATTTTGTAGATGGCATCACTGTACACAATTCTTCACTAGAACTCCCTTATTTGCTGCAGTAATGCTTGTGTGTAGTTCAGATTATTTGAGCAACTGCTAGGCTTAAAGAGATATGAGAGTAGTAAACTTCCTTTCACATGTTGATAGTACTTCTGCAGCAAGGACTCTCAATTTCTGATTCTTAAGGGGAAGAGAACCATAGATTTTATTATGCCACTGCCTCTTCAACATGAAAAAGGAAATCAAGTACTTAATCAAGACACTCAGTTCTTCCTTTTCCCGTTTGTGAGGAGAGTTGTTAACAAATAAGTTAATATATCCAGAATTTCCAGGAGCACCAGGTGTATCATACTATTGCTATGACCAGCTGATAGCTGGGTGCTATTTTTTTTTCAGTATCTTTAGAGTGGGCCTTTAAACCCCCGGTGTAAAATATCAGCAAATGCTGATGAACTGCCAAATAAAGCAAATTAATCAAATCATCAGTATCAACAATAACATGAAAACTGGGACAAGGTTTTAACAAGTACCACTTGTAAAGCTACCAGATAATTTTTCTTCATAGACACTGCACTTTAGTTTGAACATCTAAAATCTGGATACCAGTCATAAATCCAACTGGAGGCTTAACATTTCTGTTAAAGAGGAGTGAAGCTGATGAGTAGGACTCCTCTGAGTACTGTAATCAGAGAAATTATTCTATGATGAGGAAATGCCTTTAATCTTAAAGGAATGCAGAAAAGGAAGGGTGCTAAGACTACAGATGTGATGTGTCTTTGTCTATCAGCTAGGAAATGCTAGTTTCATCTGACTAGTGCCTAGATTGCTAATAGCACCGTAACAAGCATTATGTGGTATAAGCATCATATAAGTATCATGACAGCAGAGATTGGTAGTGAATGTTAAAGTAACTTGAGATGTGCTGAATGTCTCAAAAGTAGTAGCATTTGCAGCAGAATATGCTGGCTCTTACTGCCGAGTTTGCTGTATTACAAATATTTGGTGAGTAGCTGCAGGGTAGAAGCATCCTGACAATAGGTTAAACAGGACCACTATCTCAGTTTCACCATGCTGTATTAGAGATTGTAAGTCACATGAACCCTCCTTGGGTGAACTTTTGGCATCTGTCAAATTTTGGAGTAAGAACAGGGCATATTTCAGTCAGGTAGCCTCAGGCAACATGCTGCACTCTGCAGAGTGGCGTGATATTTTGTAATTTTCACATATATTAGATAAATCATGTTAAAAAAAAAACTTTATTAATGATTCATTTGGTAAAAATGCAATAGTTTGGAGGACAAGCTTAAAATGTATAGTTATTTTCCTATAGTTCAGCCAACTATAGGAACCAGTTTCTGGTTACTATGAGCTTCCAAGAATTGTTGATGCAGTTTGTAATTCAGAGCAATGCAGCTTGATTAAGATGCATTGCTTTTCTCGACCTGTGCTTTCCAAAGGCTTTGTGCTCTACTTGAAGTACAAGGCAAAAACATTTCCTTGTATCTCAGTGGTTTAAAGCCTTGGTTGTAGTTGTTCGTATTGGTATGACAATCAACAAAGTGACAAATGCTTCAAGGATGCTGTAAGGTTTCAACAAAATCACAAAGTGATAACAAGTGAATGCTATAGTCTAGGAAGACAAAATAGAGGAAGCTATAGGAGAGTATAGGGAAACCTGTATTCAATAGTACAAAAAAAACCCCAGCAAAACCACAACTCTGTTCCACTGCAAACATAAAAATCTCTCTCAGAAATTATGTGAAGGTAAAAACTTATTTCGTTACCTAGCATAAGAAAAGAAAACAAACTGAAATCTCAATGAGCAATGTAACAAGAAAAGCAGGGCATGAATAGCTGAAGTACAGTCCAAGAGGAAACTGTCTAAACATTGTAATCCAATAGCAAACACATTTGATCATGTAATACAACTGCTAAATAACTAATAACATCTCAATAAATATAAACAATATGTATTAAACATCCTTGCGCACAATTCTCATTTTTCAAATGCAATTAAAGGAACCATTAAGTCAGTAGGAAAAAGATTGTCTAAGAGAAACAGGATTTTGGCTTAGATCAAAACACACTCATGAATATCTCACTAGTTTCTAAGGGAAATTTGCTTGATCTTTAATTTTGATTTTATTATCAAAGCTATTATATAGATCTCTTTCGAATACAACTGAACAAATGATGAGTTATAGTTCTCTATTAAAAGCACTATAGATTAGTTCTCACAAGGACAGGTTCCAAGCTCAAAATAACTATGTCAGAAACAAGATGAAAGCTGGCAAGATGCAATGTCACCTTTGGAAACAATCCAAAAAAGTTATTATTTAGCACCATTTTATCTCACAATAACCAACTCATATAGCCATAAATTATAACTATACATGATACATATACATGGCTGACAAGTTGGGGCACAGATCTGCTGAAAAGTGCAAGAGAAGGGGGCCAGCAGTGTCCCAGGCTGCATTAAAATGAGCACAGCACTCCTTACTCAGCAAGTCTGGATACTGCCTATGGTTTTGGGCCCCCAGCACATCAAAGACACATGGGCAAATTGGAGACCAATAAGGGTCCTCCAAGGCAGAGGGGGCTGAAGCACTTGCACTGTGAGGAGCACATGGGTGAGCTGGACTGGGTCACCGTGGAGAAGGGGCAGATTTGGGGCATCTAACAGATCTCCAGCACCTACGAGAGGACATCAAGCACATAGAACTAGGCTTCTGGGAGGATCAGAGTTAACAAGAGAAATATGTTGCAGCAAGAGAGCTTCAGGCTGAGTATAAGCAGAAACTTTTATCTGTGAGGCAGTAGAGCAGGTTGTCCCAAGAGGCTGTGCAACCTCTGTCTTTGGAGGGTTTCATGCCCCAGCTGGACGAAGTCCTGTGAAGCATGGTCTGATCCTCCTGCTTTGGGCAAGGTGCCATGCAAGAGACCTTCTGAGCACCCTCCCAGGATCAGTTATCCTGTGGTTCTGTGATTCTCTATATACACAAACTGATTTTGGCTGGGATAGAATAATTCTTCATAGAAGCTAGAATGGGGCTGTGATTTGGATTTGTGTTGAAAACACTGTTTTAGCTATTGTTGAGCAGTGCTTGTGTGATGTCAAGACTTTTTCTGATTCTCATGCTGGTGTACCAGCAAGTAGGCTGGGGATGCACAAAAATTTGGGAGGGGACACAGCCAGGACAGCTAACTCAAACTGACCAAAGGAATATTCCATACCATATGACGTCATAAGCAATAAGAGCCAGGTGAAGAAGAGGGAAGGGGATACATTGGGAGTGATGTCATTTTTCTGCCCAATTAACAGTTATCTATAATGGAGCCTTGATTTCCTGGAGATGGCTGAACACATTCCTGCCAATGGGAAGCAATGAATGAATTCCTTATTTTGCTTTGCTTGCATGTGCAGCTCTGCCTTTACCTATTAAACTGTCTTTATCTCAACCGTGTTCCTGGGGAGATCCCAGCATCTGTACATCTGTGGTCCATTGTCTTTTAAACAGAAAATAAACTGCACTTTTTACAGACACTTGTCACGGTCAGTGAAAAAGTGCTTTACTATGTATGCTTTTTCAAACTCATTCAGTGGTTTGATGAGACAGCTGCAGTATTTGCAGTCAAGGGACAAATTCCTATTAAGTTAATGAAGTGGTTTAGTGTTATCTATATATTTTGGATTTCAATTATTTTCTGCTAAGGGGCATCAAGCACTCCATGTCTCCTTACGTTGAGTGAAGAAACTTCACTAAAGCAGCAGAATTTCTCTGTCATTGCCATGAAGTGTATGCTGTATAAACAGAAGTTACCTGGGCAGAGCAGTTTGAACTGTGGCAGTTCAGTCAAACTGGTTGGAGAAATCCCATCCTTTTCCTGAACAATAAATTACTATGTGCCTTGAGAGAAATCTGGTTCCCACAACCTTTTCCATCTTGCCTCTGAGAGAAGCTCTCTGTCCATAGCTTGGCAGTCAGCATCATCTTCTCATTTTCTCAATGCATGGAGCCTCCACCACTCTCACAGAAGGAGACACAACCTCTTTCAGATCCTGCTTCTTGATCCCTTCTTCCTCCTCCCCTTGCGAATGCTTTCTGATCCTGTCAAAGACATTAGACCTCTGGTTTAAATATTTTATGGAATACATTTTAATACTGCATTCTCAATCCAGTAGGTTTTGGGTTTTTTTAAGTCAGGTCTGATAAAAGCAGTCTCTTGGTCTTTTTATTTGTTTGGTTTTGTGTTTGTTTCTTTTTTTCTTTTTTTGCTTTTTAAGTAGTAAATACTGGAGAAATAGACCAAATAGTTGATAGGTGGGTGATTTGTTGTTGACAGTTTAATTGTGTTTTAAATCTTAGTCAGTCATTCCTCTCACTCCCCTGATAATTGCCCTGCGTCTTTTTTCCTTCCCCCACTCCTTTCAAAGAAACAGCAAATAACACTAAAATATAAATTAGCTTTCAGTTTTCTTAGTGTTAGATTGCTCTTTATTTTAATTATATTCAACAAATCTGTTCAGAGAGGAAAGCATATATTGTAATTAAAAGAAAAATAAACAAATTTTATTGTGACTATAAAGCTGGTCTTACTACTTGTTCTAAAGTAGGCAAAGTTTTCAGACAGAGTAGCAGGCAACAGCCATTGTATTTTAAATATCAAAGTACTGTAAAAACAGTAGGATGCCATAACCATAGAGATAAGGTGAGCGATTCTAAGGGATGCAATACAAGCAATAAAAAAGAAGTAAATTGCACAACACCTGAACATCGATCAACCAAAAATCCCAAAGAAAAAGAATATTTGCAGACATGAAAATGACTGGTTACAAAATTAAAGATGCAGAAGAAAAAAACCCCAACTTTCAACTGAAGAACCAGGAAAGCAGGGAGGTTCTGAATATAAAATAAATTTTATATAAATAATAAAATAATAAAAAATATAAAATAAATATTACTGTTATTGTTGAAGATCTGATGTTAGGCAAACACATGTTTTTAGTGCCAGCACTAGGAAGATGAGGTTGTGTGGATTCCATTCTTACTCTCAGTGCCAGTGGTAAATGAGGTAAAATATCACGCTCAGTACTGCTAAAAATTAAAGCAACAGAAAAGGGGTGATAAGTCAAAAAACAGACTTGCAGGTGCATCTTGCTCATTTTAATGGGTCATTCTATGACCTATGAACCAACTGTTAGATCCATTTATGAACAATGTTAAAAATTGCTAGTGGAGTTTTCATTAAATCTGTATGTTAAACAAAAAGTATTTTCCTGTGCAGAATGGAAATTTTCTTCACAATGAAAAATGCTGTCTTTGTCTTGTGGAAAGTACTGTTATTCTCTCCCATTTTTTGTACCATTATCACAGAACAATTAAATGTTGAGGTATGAAAACTAAGCGTGCTGCTATGCATGTAAATTTCATTTAGAAGGGTGCTCTTGATGCTCTGAAAGAGTTATATGAGGGCCTGCAAGGTTTTGTCCTTTTTTTTTTGTAGTTTTTTGGTTTTGTTGTGATTCAATTTGGTTTTTAAAATAATTGTGCAAAAGTGGTGTCTTTTCATGTAAACTGCTACAGATTTTAGTACAATTCATATGCAGCTATCCAGCATTTTTTAATCTGGATCATTCAAAATGATAAGTCAAATAGAGTGTTGTTTGAAAATTATTTGGGTTTCTAAATATTATATAATGTACTAAATATTAAAAATTTATTTAAGACTATCCACTGACTAATGGCAGGTTCTCACAAGTGTGGGAGGTGTGGTCTGGTTGCACCTGTTTTTTCCAAGGACAGGATAAATAAATCTGGCTGTTTTATAATTTAACTAAAAATTTCAGTGTTAATTTCTCCTACACAATCTGCATGAGAAATACTGAAAATTGTGCTTTTTGACTCCTCGTGACTCTTTCAGTTTTATTCATGATTTTTATTGTTCCTACTCCCTACCTGGCCTCAGTCTTGATAGTCTCACTTTAAAAACCATCACGTTTCAGCTGTAGACCGTTTTGTCCCTATGCCTTCTGAGTTTGTACAATCCACTGTTTCTTTGAGCTTTCAGCTTTTTCAGATGGTGGTAGCTAATAGCATTCTGTAGTCTTTAAAATGAGTATTTTCATCATTACTTTTGAAATAATGTCATGGCACATGTTCAACATAAGCTAGTTTATGTTGGACTGCAGATAGCAAAACTCTGTGTTCAGGCCACCTTTGTGCACCATACCCATAAGGGAACTTGTTTACTGTGATGTTCAGGTAACTGACTTGAAAACAATAATTCAAAAGATGGATTTAAATATGTATATTCTCTATTCCCCAAGAGGGGAGCCAAATAGACATCTACACTGAATTCACATGAGATAGTTTGAAGGCTAGGACATCCAAGTCTTTTAGCAGGTGTGCAGTATTTTTCCAATCTCTTGCAGGGGAAGCTTGAGCTTTTATTTGGACCCTTCCTCGGATTAGTTGTTTAGTTGTGCATCTGAAAATGAGAGACTTTCATCATTTGTGACTATGTTTTAAGGAGACAGCCTTGCCAATGCCTTGCATAATTACAAAACCAATTAAAACTGGTAATAGAACTAATTAAAATACTTTGCTGGGAAGTGGTGAACTTATATCTATAAAACTTTTCAACCTAAAGGGATTTGATTTTCTATATCAACATTTACCTTCTATACCCCAGAAGCATATCGCAGCCCTCAGTTTGGATTTACAGCTAATTCCTTCTGGTTTTCTCTTCTTCCTCACCCCCTCCAGTGAAACCATAGAATCTATGTGTAAGACTGAAAGGGAGCCTAATGCTATGATCACTCATGCAAGCATAAGAAGACTTGTGGTTTCCTCCCTCATACCTAGATTATTCCTTCTTTTCTTCTATTCACCAATAAGCATAAAATTCATAAACTGCCTGGAGAATACCATTTCAAAGTCAAAAGAGCTGTGTCATAAAATGTTCATAACTGGCACCTGCCAACTAAGGAAAGAGGCTAGGACATAAAGTATAGAATTTCAAAAGTAATTCTTTATTCATGGTTCTTTTACGTTTTAGGTGTACAGATACAACATGATTTGATCAATGACTATTTAACACACACTACTGTGCTGAAAAGCAACTAGAACTCTATGGCATTGTCATCCATCTGCTTCTTTCCTGATCTAGATGTCCCTAGACTTGCTCTTGCTGTGGTTACTTATCTATAATGTCAGATAACGGGAGGGTTTCACAGAGGTGTTGGAGTGGTTAGGATGCTGGCATTATCTTGGTAGTCCAGGAACATCCTTTGATCTTCATGGACTAATTTAAAATTCTGAGAAACAAAGGTCCTTATCTTCAGGAAGGGTGCTGTCCTTCTCCTACTTTCCATGAGCTGGGGCCCTTTAGTCATACTTAATCATGTCTATGCAGTGTACACTGTAAACTATACATATATTAAGAAAGTTAATATAATTTCATGCTATGAAGACCAGTTTGTAAACTAGTTAAGGGATGAGATTTTCGTAACATATGTATGTTAAAGCAAGAGAGAAATGAACAATTTACCACAGTTGTTTGAAAAAACAATAATAAAAAATCTTTTGCTCTAGGAAGCTCATGCATTACGGTTTTAAACAATGGTATGTCTGATTCCTAGCAGAAACCTGCACTTTGCCAATTTTGTACTTTCTGAATAAATAAGTGGAAACTGTGAAAGAATACTGACTTGGAAAATTAAACTTGCTGCTGGGCCTTCAAGCGTCTTGGTGTCTTAGCTGTACTGCTTCCATCATCCACACAAAGTATACAGTTACTTCTTCAGGACAGGGGTTATTCCCCAAAAAAATCAATAGTTTTCTCTGGAAATAGTTACATCTTCACATTGAGTGAAAGAAGATAATCTAAGGTAAGCAACATTGACAACACATGACTATTGTGAAGCTGTATGTTAAAGACATTGCTTTATCTGTACAAGTGTTTTTACCTTCAGACAGCACCCTGATAATTGGCTTAATTGGGTAGTTTAGCATCTTTAGCTCCAGAGTAAAAGAAAGAGTATTTTATTTAGTCGCACACAATTCCCGAACCTTTCCACTGTCTATAAAGTATTCAGTCCACTGTTGTAACTGGCAAACATTTCGTAATATGCATCTCGATTTTCTGTTTGAAAAGCTGTATATCATTGTAACAGTCTGTGGAAAAAGGATTCATTACTGTGGAATTATATTATGTGAAATTGCCTTACAGGAAAAAAATATAATTTTTTTTAACAAGATTACTTTAGACAATTGCATTTGTTTAATAAAGTTATGTAGTTACCTGACTCCAGAGATTCTGCAGCTTTTTTTTTTTCCTTTGCAGTAAGTAAAGACAAATTGAGTTTATGTAAACAATAATTTAAATTTAGGATATTTCATTAAGCACAAATTTAGGGAAGAAAAAACCACACACACACCCTTTATCTAAATTGATAAGATGTAATTACTAAGCCACTGAGGAATTTAAAAAAAAAATAAAAAAGGGATGTTCTAGATTACCAGCTTCAGCTACCAGCTGATTTAATTCAATATTTCTCTTTTCAAAACTCATGAGTTTTAGGATAAAACTCCACAGGTGGTTTTGTGTTTCTCTCTCCCCACCACTTACATGAAATCATAGGGAGGATGTTTGGAGTGTTATTATCCTGTTGGTCAGGTGTCCTTCCAATTGCTAAACTAAATGTGTTCCTGGCAAGCCTATTTCATTTATTCCTGTATCAATAATACCTGTTAGCTGAAATGGTTGTTTTCTAAACAAAAGAAGATCTTTCAAGATATATCTTTTCTTTATAGGGCAGAATTAGCTATATCTTTATAGCCAGATCAACTACTAATTAACCCAGGCTAGCATGTAACCAAATGTCCAGCTTCTGGGATAAAAGGTGTCATCAAATGGTTAGAGTTGGAAGTGACCTTAAAAATCATTGACACCCTGCCATGGGCAGGAACACTTCCTGCTAGACCAGGTTACTCAAAGCACCCCCCAGCCTGGTCTTGAACACTTCCAGGGATGGGGCATCCACCACTTCTCTGGGCAACCTGTTCCAGTGTCTCACTACCCTCACAGTAAAGAATTTCTTCCTCACATCTAACCTAAATCTACCCTCTACCAGTTTAAAACCATTACCCCTTGTCCTATCACTACATTCCTTGGTAAAAAGTCCCTCTCCATCTCTCCTGTAGGCCGCCTTCAGGTATTGGAAGGCCATTATAAGGTCTCCCTAGAGCCTTCTCTTCTCCAGACTGAGTAACCCAACTCTCTCAGCCCATCTTCACAGGAGAGGTGTTCCAGCCCTCTAATCATTTTTGTGGCCCTCCGCTGGACCCATTCCAATAGGTCCATGTCCTTCCTGTGTTGAGGGCCCCAAAGCTGGACACAGTACTCCAGGTGGGGTCTCCTGAGAGCAGAGTAGAGGGGTAGAATAACCTCCCTCAACCTGCTGCCCATGCTTCTTTTGATGCAGCCCAGGATGTGATATTAGGAAAAATTTTTTCACTGAAAGGGTTATCAGACATTGGAATGGGCTGCCCAGGGAAGTGGTTGAGGCACTATCCCTGGAGGTGTTCATAAGACAGGTTGAAGTAGTGCTGGGAGGTATGGTTTAGTGATGGTGATGCTTCTTGTTTGTTCTGCGGGTGTCTATTTTTGTCAGTTAGGTTGACGGTTGGACAAGATGATCTTTAAGGTCCCTTCCAACCTAGAAGATTCTGTGATTCTGTGATCAGCCTTCCGGGCTGCCACTGTGCACTGCCAGCTCATGTTGAGCTTCTCATCCACCAACACTCCCAAGTCCTTCTCCTCAGGGCTGCTCTCCAACCATTCTCTGCCCAACCTGAATTTGTGCCTGGGATTGCCATGTCCCAGGTGCAGGACCCTGCACTTGGTTTGGTTGAACTTCATGAGGTTTGCACAAGCTCACCTCTCAGATTTGTCCAGGTCCCTCTGGACGGCATTCCTTCCCTCCAGAGTGTCAACCATGACACACAGCTTGGTGTTGTTGGCAAACTTGCTGAGGGTGCACTCTATCCCACTGTCCATGTCTCCAACAAAGGTCTTAAACAGCTCTGGTCCCCGTACCGACCCCTGAGGAGCAGCACTTATCACTGGCCACCACTCGAACATTGAGCCGTTGACCGCAACCCTTTGAGTGCAGCTATCCAGTCAATTCCTTATCCACCAAATGGTCCATCAAATCCATGACTTTCCAATTTTGAGACTAGGATGTCATGTGGGACAGTGTCAAACGCTTTGCATAAGTCCAGGTAGATGATGCCTGTTGTTCCGCGCTTCTCTACCAACACTGTGGCAATATCATAAAAGGCCATCAAATCTGTAAGGAATCATTTGCCCTTGGTGAAGCCATGTTGGCTGTCACAAATCACCTCCTTATTTTCCACGTGCCTTAGCAGAAATTCCAGGTGGATCTGCTCCATGATCTTGCCGGGAACAGAGGTGAGATTGACTGTCCTGTAGTTCCCAGGGTCTTCTTTTTTTCCCTTTTTGGAAATAGGGGTTCTGTTTCCCCTTTTCCAGTCAGCAGGAACTTCACTAGACTGCCACAACTTCTCAAATACAATGGAAAGTGGCTTAGCCACTTTGTCCGCCAGCTTCCTCAGGATCCGTGGATGGATTTCATAACATCCAATGGATTTATGCACCTTCAGGTTCCTTAGATGGCCTCAAACCTGATCTTCTCCTACAATGGATGGTGGTTCATTCTCATAGCCCCTGTTTTTGCCTTCTGCAACTTGAGTAATATGGTTTGAATAGATGGCCTCAAACCTGATCTTCTCCTACAATGGATGGTGGTTCATTCTCATAGCCCCTGTTTTTGCCTTCTGCAACTTGAGTAATATGGTTTGAACCCTTGTCAGTGAAGACCAAGGCAAAAAAGTCATTCAGTAACTCAGCCTTTTCCATATCCATGTATCCCGTTTCCTTCCAGAGAGGGCCCACATCTTCCCTAGTCTTGCCTTTATGCCTGACACATCTATAGAAGTTGTTTTTTTTTTTTATCCTTGATGTCCATGAACAGATTTAATTCTGCCTGGGCTTTAGCTTGCCTAATATGGTTCCTGGCCACTTGGACAGTTTCTCTATATTCCACCCAGTATACCTGTCCCTGCTTCTACCCTCTATAGGCCTCCTTTTTGGTTTTGAGCTTATCTAGGATCTCCTTGTTTATCCATGCAGGCCTCCTGGCTTTTTTGCCTGACTTTGTTTTTTGGATGCACCTCTCCTGAGCTTGGAGGATGTGATTCTGGAATACAAAGCAGCTTTCTTGGGCCCTTCTGCCCTCCGTTACTTTTTCCCATGTTACCCTGCCAATCAGGTCCCTCAAGAGGGACCCCAAAGTCTGCTCTCCTCAAGTCCAGGGTAGTGAGCTTGCTGCCTACCCTCCTGGCTGCCCTAAGGATCTTGAATTCTACCATTTCATGATCACTGCAGCCAAGGCTACCCTTGAGTTTGACATTCCCCACCAGCCCTTTCTTGTTGGTAAGGATGAGGTCCAACAAGGCTCCTTTTCTCGTTGACTCATCTGCCATTTGAAGAAGAAAGGTGGTGTTGACACATTCCAAGAACTTCCTGGATTTCTTGTGCCTTGCTGTGTTGTCCGTCCAACAGATATCAGGGTGGTTAAAGTCTCCCATGAAGAACAGGGTCCGTGAACACAATGCCGCTCTTATCTGTCTATAGGGGGCCTCGTCTGTCCTGTCGCCCTGGTCAGGTGGTCTATCAAATTTGCATATGTCTTTCTCAAATGAAGGGAAGTGGAAAGCTATAAAATAATGATTTGCTACTACCTTTCACAACAACACCAGTAGTATTAATTATCTAATGAATTACTTTTCCAGAGACATCATAGGCTGTATGATGGCTCAGTCACTCCGAGAGAATTTTCACTCATCTGGCATTTGTTTCCATCCGAAGAGCTCCCACAAAATTCCCTCTGTAAACCCATATTCTCTTATGCATAAAAAGATCTAATTGTCTTCATAACATGTATGACTGATACAGGAGAAATTTAATAGAAAAATGTTTTCCACTTAGGTATTGCAGGCGCTATCATGAGGTCAAACTTTGATTTTTTTCCAAGGTCATTGAGGAAAGTAGTAAATAAGACTAACCTTAAAAACAAAACATTGGAGACTCTTTTCGAACCTTCTCAAAACCCAAGAACTTTCCTCAGAAAAAAATGCTTTCATCTTTCATTAGTTGTCTGTCTTTCACAGTTTAACTACAAAACCACCAGCCGCTACAGATCACTTACTGTACCAGAAGGCCAGACAGAGGCCGTCTTCTATATTCCAAGAGAAAATCTGTCTTACTGAAGGCACGTTTGTCTTTTATTTTTAGTAAAATCATAGTTATTTCAGCCTATATTCTGTTTATATCTTTGAATAAAATATCAGTGTGTGGGTTAGGTTCTCCCATTATCCTCAGTAGAGATCAGAGATGAGAAGCATTTTCCTAAATACACGCATTTAGTGTTATTTGAAATGCCCTAACATATCTGAAACATCTAAAAGAGGCTGAGAAATATTTCCCAAGTTCTCAAGACTTCTGAAATAGAAGATGAAAACTATGCAGAATATATCTCAAACAGCATCAGACAATTACGATAAAGTAGCTGCATTTCATCTTTGTCATGGTAGTCACTGGGATATAGAGGGCAATTCAGCTGTCCAAATATTGGAGTCTACTTTATGATAACCAAATCAACACTGAATCTGAAGTTGAATATCACCCTCAAAAACTAATCCACTGAATTTATTAAGTTCTTTGATTATTTTTTCTTAAACTAATATTCTTAAACTATATTTTAGTCATATCAATTAATTCTTTTAAATTATTCAGAAGTAATCTTCAAAAAAAACCAAATCAGGCATCATTATTCCTAGTTCTATTGTCCAGATATTTTGAAGTAAGATAGTTGCTTCCTTTTTATTTTTTTGCTTTTTGTTTTTCTTTTTATGATACTTTAAAATAAGCAAAAGAAATTGTATTTTAGTGGTTTTTTTTCTGGTAGGTTGTGAAGACTTTATGGAAGATCTGTCTGTGAAAAATAATCTTGGCTGGAGAAATCTCAAGATGGTTCTTTTCAGATTAAAGTAGATGACAAAAATAGGACTGTAAAAACATTTGCAATTCCAAAAAAGGTCACCTTTAAGAAACGATGGAAACTAGATTTAAGCTCTCAAGTACTATATATATCATATTTATTACTTCCTTATCCAGAAGTGACAAATATGAATCTTACACTGAAGTTTAAAATCTGCCAAATAAGGCTTCAGAACTGGAACAATAAAGAACCATTTCAGATTGGTCAGTAGGAGAAAGAACAAAAGAAGGGTTAAAGGACAGGTAATCAAGCTAAAGTTTGGTAGGTAGATCTTGCCTAGTATATGTGTTTGCTTGTTTGTTTTCCCAGATGATAAACCAAAGAGAACCAGAAAAGTGGATTGTTATTCGGTTAGGTCATCCTACAGATGAAAATCTGACAGTGGCTGCAAATTAAATAAATATTACCTTAATTCACAGAAGAAGTGGAACAAGCACTGGCTGACTGGAAGGTCCCAAAGAGTTGTGCTCAATGGATTTACGTCCAGCTGGCGGCCGGTCACAAGTGGTGTGCCTCAAGGCTCAGTGTTGGGACCATTTCTGTTTAACGTCTTTATTGATGATCTCGATAAGGACATAAGGTGTAACATCAGCAAGTTTGCAGATGGCACCAAGTTAAGCAGGAGTGTTGACTCCCAGGAGGATAGGGAAGCTTTGCAAGAGGATCTAGATAGATTGGATCACTGGGCCAATGCCAATAGAATGAGTTTCAACAAGGGCAAGTGCAGGGTCCTGCACTTGGGCCACAATAACCCCATGCAGTGCTACAGGCTTGGGGAAGTGTGTCTGGAAAGCTGCCTGGAAGAAAGAGACCTGGGGGTTCTAGTTGACAAATGGCTGAATATGAGCCGGCAGTGTGCCCAGGTGGCCAAGAAAGCCAATGGCATTCTGGCTTGTATCAAAAATAGTGTGACCAGCAGAAGTAGGGAGGTGACTGTGCCCCTCTACTCAGCACTGGTGAGGCCACACCTCGAGTATTGTGTCCAGTTTTGGGCACCTCAATACAAGAGAGATATCGAGGTGCTGGAGCGAGTGCAGAGGAGGGCAACGAAGCTGGTGAAGGGCCTGGAGCTTCAATCTTATGAAGAGCGGCTGAAGGAGCTGGGACTGTTTAGTTTGAGGAAGAGGAGGCTGAGAGGAGACCTCATCACTCTCTACAACTACTTGAAAGGACACTGTAGAGAGGTTGGTGCTGGTCTCTTCTCCCAGGTAATTAGTGACAGAACGAGAGGGAATGGCTTCAAGCTCCAACAGGGTAGGTTTAGATTGAACATTAGGAAAGAATTTTTCACCGAAAAAGTGATAGGGCATTGGAACAGGCTGCCCAGGGAGGTGGTGGAGTCACCATCCCTGGCTGTGTTTAAGGGCCGTTTAGATGCAGTGCTAAGGGACATGGTGTAGGGGAGGACTTTGTAGAGTAGGGTAGATGGTTGGACTCAATGATCCCAAGGGTCTCTTCCAACCTAGATGATTCTAGGATTCTATGATTCTATGAATGAGGTGAAATCCTACATAAATAGATTTCTGAGTGTCAAATAACTAGAAAAGAAAGCATAAACAGACAAACAGAGGGGGTGTGTTATTATTGTTAATGAAACATTAATTTCCTAAATATAATTTTATTTTATATTTACTTTATTTTTTTATTTGCATTATGATAACGCTTTACAAAGTGTCTCAGCTTACGTATATTTACCACTGCTTTAAACAGTAATAATCTAACATAAGAGCTATGTCAGATACTGTCTTATAGTAGATGTTTAGGGAAAGCCTCAAGATCAGAACAATTCTTTGATGTTACCTCCTTCAATGAATTCTGCTTCAAAATTTTCCTTGAACTTGTACTTTTTATTTCTGTTCATAGGACTAGAAGACAATCTGGCTGGAAGGACAAGTGCTCCAGCCCCAAATGCCGTGGGGGCCCCCTCCTGAGGTAGCTCCAGCTTGTCCACGTCTTTCCTCTGTTAGGGGCCCACAATTGGATGCAGCATCTACATGTGTTCTGATGAGTGCCATGTAGAAGGAGTTAATACCTTCCCTTGACCTATGATTTGGGCCCCTGTTTATAAGGCCCAGGAGCTGTTGAGCGGCTTTACTCCCAGGGCACACCATGGACATACATTCAACTCACTGCCTAGTACCACCCCAGGTCTTTTCTTGCAGAGCTACTCTTTGGCCTGTCCATCCTCAGCCTATGCTGTTATAGGAGCTCTTCCCTCCCTGAAACAGGACTCAACATTTTTCTGTGCTGAATTTCATGGTCAGGCAGGCCAGCTCCTCCATTCTCTGGATGGCAGCCATGTCCTCCAACATATTGACTGTTTGCAGATGACTGGTGTCATCTGCAAATTAAGCAAACATGCACATCATTACCTCCTCCAGATAAATTTGAGGAGTCATTTATTTGAACCAAAATCAATTTTATATAGATTGTTCTTTGTTTCAAGCAAATCTGCATTGCTTGCTGGTTTAGTGAGCCCATTGCATCAACTACATTTAGAAGTTGAAGGAAGCTACTCCCTGTGAAGATAGAATCATCAGATTACTCTTGCATCACTCATCATTTGTGATATTGAGAAACAATTTAAAATGGTTGCTCCATTTCTATTCTGTGTTTATTCAGCCTCCTCTATATAAAAGTCATAGTATATGGTTTTCAAGAAGTTACTGAAGTAGAAATAAGAAATGTTGTTCAAAGAATAGAAGTGGATTTCACGAGAAAATGGTACAGCAGGCTAAAAAGTCTTCACAAGCTTATTCAGATAGTCCTATATAGCAACACCATAAACTGTGTCAAAGAAAAAAGTATAATCACAGATGCTTAGCTTGATAGCTAGAAATTGCAATCAACTTTGCTCTCTTTTTTTTTTCCTTATATAGACAAGTAGGGTACATTTCATAATTAAAAATATACTCGGTTTGTGAGGCTTACACACTCCTGACTGTGCTGAAGTTGTCACTTTGCCTTAGTTTAATATCTTCTCCATTATTGTTAATTTTCTAGTCACTGGCACTCTTGGTGGTCTTTCTGACAAGTATTAAACAAATCACTGTATATTTCTCTTGGGATATTTGGTAGAATACTCTCAGTTTATCAATTTTATTATTTTAGGAATAGATTTATTTTACTTTTTCACTTTGATAAGTACGTGATGAGATCTTGCAAAACAAAGTGAGTGAGTTAAACCTTCTCCAGGGCTGAAAATTAAAAGACATGACATTGTATTTAATACATCAAAAGTTCTCTTCTAAGACTGTGAACTTGCCAGGTGTCACAGAGTGAGTCTTCACTGTATTGGTTGAATGTTTACAAATAGGAAGTTGAAGTCAATCACCAGAAAAGGAGTAAATCAGTTTTATTCTTAAGAGCATGGAGGCATGCAGAAGGCAATAATCACTGGCATAAATCAAACAACCCAATCTTTACACAATGCAGAGAGACAATTGGGAAGAGAAGACAGTGGGGAGACCTCATCTATGTTTACAAGTTCCTAAAGAGTGGGTTGAAGGATGATGAAGCCGGACTCTTTTCAGTGGTTTCCAGTGATAGGACGAGGGGCAACGGGCAAAAGCTGAAACATAAGAAGTTCAACTCAAATATGAGGAAAAACTTCTTTACGGTGAGGGTGACAGAGCCCTGGAACAGGCTGCCAGGAGAGGTCATGGAGTCCCCTTCTCTGGAGATTTTCAAGAGCTGCCTTGATGCAGTCCTGAGTGATGTGCTCTAGGCAATCCTGCTTAGCAGGGAAGTTGGACTAGATGATCTCTTGAGGTCCCTTCCAACTCTGTCAAATCTGTGAATCCATATATCTAACAAATATCTCAGTCAAAGACAGACAATTAACTGCGGTAGTAGTAAATGGCTTTTTTTCCAACTGACATTGCTTTCATGAGATGGTGGCATTTTCTCCATTCATAGGGATGATTTTGAAATTTAAAAGCAAAAACACTGAATAAATTTCTGAAAAGCTTGCATATTAATAATGTATTCCCATTAGATTCAATTTTAAGAGTAGAGTAACAACAGCTAATTTAACCTTGTTACTACAGTAACCATGCGCGTTGTCTTCAGTTCAATATTCATCTGAGTTAATTTTTCTCTTGAGTAATATTTATAAAATTAACCATGCTTTTTTTTTTTCTAAAAACAATGTGTTTCTAAAAATTTACATGTGGTCACACAGTTTCCGCCCTACTAATAATGGTGGAGCTAGCAAGACACTTCCAGCCCCGATGACATTGCTACTATAAGCAACTATAATTAGGCATTTTGCCTTTTTTACCATTTTCAGTTCACCTCTAAGTCTAAAATCATCCTTTAAAATTTGTTTGTGTAACTACATATGCTTGTCAAATTTATGGATTTCTATTACTGAAGCTGTTCTTTTTGCTTTTTGGAACATATATACAAGGCTTATCTCCACTGGTAAGAAGCCACGCTTTACGCAGTCAGTTCTTGCTACAAGACCTCTGCTTCATGCATTCCTTTCTCAAAAGTCTGTGAATATTAGCCAGAAACAAGGATTTGAACCATTTTTAGCTCTTTTCATTGCAGTTTTTCCCCTCAAATTTGGTAATGGTCTCATTCTCAATCTCCATCCTTCCTGTGCTTCTGTATAGGACGGTAACACAATGCCAAACAAATGGGAAATAACAGATTCAAACTATTACTTATCAGGTTAAAAGACATGATGAATGCATGTGACAGGAATTTTAACAAATACAGGCATGGTTTGCTCAAAATAGAGGGGGGGCGGGTGGGGGGGAAAGGTGTGTGTGGTGGCACAACCTCCACCAGGCCCTTCAGGCAACTTGGTACTTGGCACAATTTTCCCCTGGGCCACATAATAATACTCATGAAGCAGAATGTAACATAATGGTCTAACATGAAAGAAAGAAAAGGTAATGGACCAGGACACTATAGGAACCCCTTAGCGTACTTGCCCCCCATGACTCCTACCTTTTGAAAATAATAACTATAATAAATCACTCCTCACAATCTATGGATCGTGGCCAGAAATGGTGGGGGGGAGGAGGGCAATACCAGGACCCCAAGATCGAGCAAGTTCTGGGCTTGTGTAAGTGGTGGAAAGTGCCAGAATATCCCATTGTCTGAGCTGGGCCAGAGAGGAAAACTTCCTGATGAAAGTCAATTGTCTTGGATCCCACAAGTAGCAATTCTAGTAAGACACTTTGAGCTCTTTGGAATCACAGCAGGCTGTGGCTGGTAGCTCCCCTGAGTTGGAACACAGCTCAGGCTGATACCTCAAGGATTAGAAGAAATGGTCATGTCAACCTCTTTCGAGTCTTCACCCATTGAAGCATTCCGATGCGCTGTATTTACTCTAAACTCAGAAAAGGGGAAATTGTTAGTTATAGACTAGCCTCTCAGCCACATCTTCACTTATATGCTTCTGATACACACATTTGCTTTTACAGTGTGGATGTTCTTCCATTTGTCTGTGCATGCGTAGAAGTCAAAAGGGGTACCCACTGGCTCATTAGAGCCACCTGCTAATAAGAAATCTTTGATCCCAGCATCTGGAGAAGTGTGTGTGTGTGCGCACATGCACACGCACTTTTATGCTTGTGCTTATATGTATATGTATTAGTTTGAGATATATGCTTTTGCTCGGATGTGTATATATTGATTTGGGATACCTTGTAATAAGTTAGTGTGAATCTCATTATCTTTGAATCTGTAATTAAGTCACTATTCAATTATTTTGTTAAATCACTTTGTAAATCTTTAAATCAGTTAATGATTCATTAAATGCTGCAAGAATTCAGCCTCTTGATCTACTTCAAATCATTAATAAATTTTGAACCGTGTCAAATATTTCCATCTATGACAATGCATTGACAAGCATGTAAAAGATATATGCACTGTCTTTGAAGCCCAGAATGCAAATTGCAATATAGCTCTTGCAAATATTAAGTAATGCTGGAAGAGTTGTATTGAAAAATGTATAGCAGTACTGCTGGGTTCAGTTTTAAGCATTCTCAGCAAGAAAGATGTGTATCATTTCAAAGAGCACTTCACTGAGAATTACAAGGAGATGGTAAAATCAACTTCAATAAAAGAAAAAAAAAATTGGGAAGATAAGTCAGCAGAAGAAAAAGTGGAAGGATACATGATAAAAGCCTCCATAGATCTACAATATATAACTATTATGAATACTTCATATATCAAGCAGATTCAAAGTGAAAGTAAATTATACTCCCAGTCCACTGTAGACAGGAGATGAAGTAATTGGCTAAAAATACTTAAAGAAATGCAGTATTTTTGTAGGAGCTGTTAATCATTTAAAGAGTTTTCATGCAAAGGTAGTGAAATCTCTCTCATCACAGAGTATTTTCTGGTTGGTTGCTTTGGTTTACTTTATTTTTAATAAAAAGGTGTCAACAATGATTCTTAAATAGTTATTGCTGATCTTACTTTTGATTACGTGGGGGAACTTTTCCAGTCCCTTCCAGCCCGTGTTCTTTAACTTCATGAATCTCCTTAGTAGAAACTGAGACAGACTACTAATGTTAGCTTTCAGATACACTTCTGTCTTTATTCACTCCAGCCCACATATTGTAGCCACTGTTTTTTATTCAAATAAAGTATTTTTACCTTTTCTGTTAATTTTTCTTCCAAGATGTAACTCAACCAGCCACTTGGGAATTCTTATTTTAAGCTTATGTTAGGAGATATGAATTTTGTTGTTGTTGTTTTGTTTATTGGTCCCTCTACTAGTATTCTAACCTCTGTGTTTACTTCTGAAGTCTTTCTGGCGATATTTATTCATCCATAAGGTTTATGGCCTATAGGAATTTACTTTTTCTTTATCCTAGAGATAAAATAAATACCAGAATCAAGGAAAAGGGAAGTTTAACAGAATTTCATTATTGCTTTCCATAGACACTGGGTTATAACAGGTTTTGATCCTGGTTTTCTCTTTTCCGGGTGGGATGGGGGGATTTACAAGATTCACAACATCATACAACCATGGAAAAGCTTAGGTTGGAAGGGACCTTTAAAGGTCATGTAGTCCAACCCCCCTGCAATGAACAGGGACATCTTTTACCAGATCAAGTTGCCCAGAGCCCAGTCCAACCTGACCTTGAATGTTTCCAGGGATGGGGCATCCACCACCCAAAGGGGTGAAACCTGTTCCAGTGTTTCACAACACTCATTTCTTCCTTTTTTCTACCTTCTTGTAGTTTAAAACCATTCCCCCTGGTCCTATTGCAACAGGCCCTACTTAAAATTCTGTCCCAATCCTTCTTATAAGCCTCCTTGAAGCATTGAAAGGCCCTAATAAGGCCACTTTGGAGCCTTCTCTTCTTCTGGCTGACGAGCCCCAACTGTTTCAACATGTCCTCACAGGAGAGGTGCACCAGCTCTCTGATCATTTTTGTGGCCCTCCTCTGGACCCACTTCAACAGGTTCATGTCTTTCCTGTTCTGGGGTCCTCCAGAGCTGGATGCAGTACTCCAGGTGGAGTCTCACCAGACCATATTCCCAGAATGAAGGATTATCAGGTGGGTATGCACAATGTCATGTAGATGCTGACATTTCACATGAACTCATTCACACGATCCTGGCTTCGCTCTTCATTTCTTTTTCATGGCAGTCTCAGAACAGTCCTGCTCCTGGAAAACAGGAGCTTGTCTGCTTGCAAGGAGTTTTTCTTGGCCTGTATAAAGCATGTAGTTTTACTAGGACAGAAATGCTTGTTGTTCACACCTACATGCCTGATGAGTTGGTTTCATCATCTCACTAGATAACCCAATCAGGAAAGGTATTCTGTGTTTTCAGCTGTCGTCTTTGTCCTGCAAGAGTGTTGGCTCTCTCCACTGCAGTCAGTGGAAAAGATGTTACTAAAGACAAATAGTATCAACTTCTACCAAGTTTGTCAGACCTTTAGTGTCTCATTCAAAAACCATCAAGACAAAAATATTTTTAAAATATTTTTTAATATTTTTACTTAAGGTTTGTTTAAACTAATGTGGGGCTTTTGCTAATTCTCTGTGGAGCTGCCTTAAGAGTATCATTGTGTTTCATTTATTACACATAACCTCTAGAAAAAGGCTATCTACAGAATCTGAGACTTCATTTCAAAAGTAGTAAAAGACCTAATAAATCTTGGCACTGATGGTAAGTCCATTGTCTAAAGTATATCCATTTACCATTGATTTCCCATAGTGAAGCTCTGGGACTACATGAATGAAAGTAGAGGTGCTTCAGGAAAACCATGATGTTGAAGAAAATACACGAGTTCCACTTGCTAACATTTTTTTTTTTTTTTAATACAGCACAAAAAAAAAATAATCAGCATTGTAGGGAAATTGTCTGCAGGGTTAACAAATTTCCTTAAGTTTTGAATAGACTGATATGGATCTGGGCAGATGTTAAACTCATTCTTTTATTAAGAGATTATATGATAGTTTTCATTTTTGAGATTTTATTCATATCATAATAGCAGAGCATACCTTAGTAGTGTCCGGTGGAGAAAAAAAAAAACAAAACAAAATGAAACAAAAAACAAAACCAGAAACCAGAAAAAATATACCATAAGATTTTTAAAATCTTAATACTTTTTGAATAAGTATAAGAAAATGTTATGTTCAGCAAAGGAACCAGACCCTAAAATATTTAATTAAATAATTCTGACTTACAGTTTGCATATTGTCAATTGAAATAAATTGCATACTTTACTACATCATATTATTAGCAGTTTTCACATGGTTTTTGCTAGAGGTTCATTACAAAGCTAGTGATATCATTCTGTATATGTCTGGTTAATTTTACCTTCAGTTGCATTATCCAACAATACAGAATGTATTTTTCTCAACGTTACAGCCTTGATTTTGGATATTGCAATTTGGGTCAAAAAAAAAAAACAACAAAGAAACAACAGCATACTTTTGCCTGTATTGATCTTTACGAGTAATGTCATCTGTATGACAAATATATCTGCCTTTGCCTACCACTTCAGATACAGCAGGAAGAGATTACTCTTTAGTAAGGAGAGAAACATTCATTCCATCTAAAATACCAGGCATTAATGGGCTATTTACAGGGAAAAATCTATCATCAAAATAATTCTAGGACCAAAAATAAATAAAAAATTTAGTGGTATGGACAAGGAGGTTAAATTCAGGACATAGTCTGCTTCTTCTTATCTTTGGCTAATCAATCATTATTATACAAGCGAATGTACCAGATATACTTTATAATATTTTCCTGTGGAAATTTACAACAGACATGGATTTTACTTTTTTTTTTTTTCCTAGATAATTTTTTCTACATTGAATACATATTTTTAATGGGAATAAAAATCTTCTAAGTAGCTGTATATCTTTACTATTTAATTTTAAAATAATTGAAGAACAGAATAGGGACAAAGCTAACTCCACACAACTGCATAGACTAACCCAGTCCAGACTTGTGCTCACTCACTGGTCCTGTTTGGTGGCTTTATGTATACAACCTGTATGTATGCTCCATAGCCCAAAAACGGCAATTTGGATAAGTCAACAACAGAGATCATCTCATAAAACCCATGGTGTCAATGAGTCGGTGGAACTCTCTTGTGCATTTCCATTACTTCTTTATACATCCTGTGGCAAACAACGATCCCTGAGAGAAGTCAGCAATATTACAGCATAAGTCGTTGAAATACTTTAGTAAATATACATTCTTTCAATAAAAAAAAAAAAAATCATCATCATTTTAGCCTCTCACATAACAATATCAAAATATACGTAAAGGGAAACTGCAATTAAGGTGTAGTATTTCCAAGACTGTATAGTACCTGTAGGAGGAAAGAGTATGCTTTGAAAAGAGCTCACCACAAGACCCAGGAAACATATTATAGCTTTAGCAAATGTGCAAATTCCCTTCAAGCAGAAGATCAAGACTACACAGGATGACACCAGAGCTAAGATGGAAGTGAATGCCCAAGGCACAAATACGGAGATGCTGGGGAGATACGTAACATTGAGAGGACTTCAATTGAAGCAATCTCAGTCTCTGAGAGCATCCTAAATCTTGAAGGCTTATATTGCTAAGTAGTGCTAGCATCAGCATGAAAATATCATGAGATAGGAGATGTGCAGCCTCTAACACTGAACTCCTTTGTGGCACTCATTGATCTGTCACTTTTAAATCATAGAATCATAGAATCATAGAATCATAGAATCATAGAATGGTTTGGGTTGGAAGGGACCTCAAAGATCATATAGTTCCAACCCCCCTGCCATGGGCAGGGACACCTCCCACTAGAGCAGGTTGCCCAAAGCCCCATCCAGCCTGGCCTTGAACACCTCCAGGGATGGGGCATCCGCAACCTCCCTGGGCAACCTGTTCCAGTGCCTCACCACCCTCACTGTAAAGAATTTCTTCCTAGTATCTAATCTAAATCTTCCCTCTTCCAGTTTATAAACCATTACCTCTTGTCTTATCACTACACTCTCTGACAAAGAGTCCCTCTCCAACTCTCTTGTAGGCTCCCTTCAGATATTGAAAAGCAGCTATAAGGTCTCCTCGGAGCCTTCTCTGATGGCCTCTCTATGATTCTATGATACATGTATATCCTTTGACTGGCAGTGTTGGAAGACAGTCTTGGCAGGTTTGAAACAGAATGTCTGTGAAGGAAATTCATGAAGTTTCCTCTTCTACATCCACATTTTGGAGATTTTAACATGGCTACCAAATAAGAAATAGTGTTTAGTAACAAAAACATCCTTTTGTTACTCAATGGGTTAGGAGGTGATTAATTGTTTTTAACACAGAGTTTCTCTGCAGTATTTGCTACAACAACTTTGTATTACACTTTTCCAGAATGGTTAAGTGCTACTCTGTTTATTACATGGTCTTATTGAATTAAGTTGCAGTACTAGAAACATAGATCTTTAGAAATAAAAAGGATATTGAAAAGATATTTGTGCTGTGTGAACACACAATAAAATCAAACTTATGTGTTCAACGTACTCAGGCTTTTCTATACTGTAACATAATGGTCCAACTGTTATTATAGCTGGCTATAATATCGTTTATATCTCACTCCTAAGAAAAAGACCAAAAAAAAAAATAATCGGTAAGCCCAATAACCCAATGACTGTGTAATTTAGTTATTCTTTCTGATTATGAAGAAAAGAACTAAAATAAAAATTCTACTGTTTTGTTTTGCTTTGGCATGTGGTGTTCATTTTCTCCAAGATGTTGAGGACTGAACTTGAGTTTGGATTCCAAAGAACATGACAGCACTGACAACTTTTTAAAATATGTTTAAACCGAACCAAATTTGATTTCAGTGGCAGCAAGGTCAGTACCAAGATAGGTTATACATCAAGTTCTTTTTTTAATCTACAGACTTTATGGAGAGGTAGCTGACTGACAAATGTTGACAATTCAAAAACTGCACATGCTAATCACAGCAAAAAAACATTTTTCCTAGAGTATGTGGATTTTTGTTTTACATTTGCTTCTATTTAGAATCTGTGTTTACACAGGGATTTTGTAGTGGACTACATGCCTTTAAGACTCTATATGCTTTGGAATGAACAATAATTTGGGGGAAAAATTATTTTATCATATCAGTTACTCCTTGTGATGAATTACAAGGGAGAATCCTAAACCATGTTATATTTTAATATTTTAATGTATATATTTTCTTATTCAGATTATTTTGCATATGATGTAATATTTGTATTTACTATGATGTAATTGCATTTAGCCCTGATGACAACTTCAGAAATTAACTTTAGAGAGTAAGTGGAAGATCACAAGATGTTGTGTTTTTGAGATTTGCTAGGAAATGGACCAGGAAAAATGTTCAGAGATGAAGTAGCTTGCTTCCTTAAGGCAAAAATTGTATAATATTTATTTATTTGTATTTTCCCAGAAGTTAATTACATTTCCATGAGAGATAACAGTAACACTGTTCATTTTTTAATAAAATTTTAGATTTTTTTTTTCTCCTCCCCCAAGAAAATGCACAAAAGATGTGGTCTAGGATCTCTACTTGTTTATTTCAGGAACTAGGCCTGTAAATCGTGAAATACACTAGGGTGTAGTTGACCAGAAGAAAAATTACTAACAAAGTTACAAACAGCCTTAAAAACAGTTTTAGGAAGAGAACTAAATGTCTCATGAGATTATATAGCAGTATTCATTAGAGATGAGAAAGTTATTACTACATTTTAAATAATTTGCTTAATGTATGTATTTTGCTTTATAACTAATTAACACTATAACAGCAGCTATGATTGCCATTAACAGAAGCTTTGTGTTTGTATTTGGAGAGTCCCTGTTCCAGTGAGTTATTAGTTTTCAAAAATTAAACTTTTTCATTGTTCTTACAGTATTCACAGTTCTTCTTTCATGTATAAAGTGGTAGCTGAAATCTCTTCTTTTTCTGAAAAAAAAAAAGTTTTGAAATATAATAATATATAATAAATATATATAATTATATAATAATAAAAAATGTTTCTATAAATTCATTAACAGCAAAAGGAGGATTAGGGAAAATCTCCCTCCTTTATTGGACTCAGAGGGAAACATAGTCACAAAGGATGAGGAAAAGGCTGAGGTGCTCAACACCTACTTTCTGTCGGTCTTTAGCAGTGGAACTAGCTGTTCCCTGGATACCCAGCCTCATGAGCTAGAAGACAGGGAAGGGAAGCAGAATGAGAGCATCACTATCAAAGAGGAAGAGATCAGTGACCTGCTATGCCGCTTGGATGCACACAAGTCTGTGGGACCGGATGGGTTACACCCAAGAGTGCTGAAAGAGTTGGCAGACGTGCTCGCCAAACTGATTTCCATCGTTTACGTGAAGTCATGGCTAACTGGGTATGTCCCAATGGGCTGGAGGGTGGCCAATGTAACACTCATCTACAAAAAAGGCAAAAAGGAGGATCCAGGAAACTATAGACCTGTCAGCCTGATCTCAATACCAGGAAAGGTCATGGAGCAGGTCATCTTGAGTGCCATCACAAGCCACATAATGGACAACCAGGGGATCAGGCCTAGTCAGCATGGGTTTATGAAAAGCAGGTCATGCCTGACAAACCTGATATCCTTCTATGACAAGATGACCCGATTATTGGATGAGGGAAAGGCTGTGGATATTGTATACCTGGACTTCTGAAAAGCTTTCAATACTGTCCCCCATACAATTCTTGTGGAAAAACTGGCTTCACATGGCCTGGATGAGCATACGATCCGCTGGATCAAGCACTGGCTGGCTGGAAGGTTCCAAAGAGTGGTGTTCAATGGATTCAAATCCAGCTGGCGGCCGGTCACAAGTGGTGTGCCTCAGGGCTCAGTGTTGGGACCATTTCGGTTTAATGTCTTTATTGATGATCTCGATAAGGACATAGGGTGTATCATCAGCAAGTTTGCAGATGACACCAAGTTAAGCAGGAGTGTTGACTCCCAGGAGGCTAGAGAAGCTCTACAGAGAGACTCAGATAGATTGGATCATTGGGCCAACATTAATGGTATGAGCTTCAACAAGGCCAAGTGCCAGGTCCTGCACTTGGGCCACAATAACCCCATGCAGCGCTACAGGCTTGGGGAAGTGTGACTGGAAAGCTGCCTGGCAGAAAGAGATCTGGGGGTTCTAACTGACAAGTGGCTGAATATGAGCCAACTGTGTGCCCGGGTGTCCAAGAAAGCCAATGGCATCCTGGCTTGTATTAGAAATACCGTGACCACCAGAAGTAGGGAGGTGACTGTGCCCCTCTACTCAGCACTGGTGAGGCCACACCTCGAGTATTGTGTCCAGTTTTGGGCACCTCAATACAAGAGAGATATCGAGGTGCTGGAGTGAGTGCAGAGGATGACAACGAAGCTGGTGAAGGGCCTGGAGCTTCAATCTTATGAAGAGCGGCTGAAGGAGCTGGGACTGTTTAGTTTGAGGAAGAGGAGGCTGAGAGGAGACCTCATCACTCTCTACAACTACTTGAAAGGACACTGTAGAGAGGTTGGTGCTGGTCTCTTCTCCCAGGTAATTAGTGACAGAACGAGAGGGAATGGCTTCAAGCTCCAACAGGGTAGGTTTAGACTGAACATTAGGAAGGAATTTTTCACAGAGAGAGTGGTCAGGCATTGGAATAGGCTGGCCCAGGGAGGTGGTTGAGTCACCATCCCTAGAACTGTTTGAGTCATTTAGGTGTGGTGTTGGGGGATCTGGTGTAGGGGAGAACTTCGTAAAGTAGGGTAGATGGTTAGACTCAATGATCCCAAGGGTCTTTTCCAACCTAAATGATTCTATGATTCTATTTTCTGTGACGAGTTTATTGTGAGGCAGTGCTCTATCTATTAATGGATAATGCACCTCCCCTCTCCTTTCTCTTTTTGGTCACCAAGCAAAATAGACTCATACAATGGAGATATGTAGGAAATGGAATGCTGAACAAGTTGAAATACTATATCCTATTTCTAACAGTGATCATCACTATAAGATTCGGACAAAATCTTTAAGCCCATGGCTATGCAAATATAGAGAAACCCAATTCCTAAATCACATCCAGGTCTCTATTTTCCAAGGACAGCCTTCAGCTCCAAAGCAGGAGCTTTAATAACCTTTCCAGTGTTACAATTAGTTAAAATAGGAATGAATAGTTTTGGCTTCAGTAGAAACATCCTGTCTCCCTGAATCTCATCAAATATTGGTGGGGAGGTATTCTGTGGCTGAAACACAATACATGAATAAAATTGTGTCTTTGTCTTAATTTTAAATTGAATAATTTCAGTTAATTGAATCACTTCTTTCTACTTTTTTAAAACAGAACCTCCTGTGTAGATTTTTCACTATTTTATTTACTTTAATATTATTCCTATTAATTATCTCCCTTCTAAGGTAAATTATCATAGGCTTTTCAATCTCTTTTTATGTAGTTGTTTGTTTTTCCAGACCTTTGCATTGTCTCTAAGCAACTTGCTTCTGAGAAAAGGGTATTGTGTTATGGGTATAAAATATTCTGAATGAGGCATCCCTGTTGTTTTATACAAAATATTCATACGTTAGCTTTGAGCTTATTCTTCCTGTAATATAATTCTAGGTTTATTTTTGGACCACAGCTGCATAATAAAGGGAAATCTTTGCTGAGCTATTAGTAATAATATTCCATCCTTTTCTGAATTGATTTGGCATATTTTAAATTTTACAAAGAATATTAATAGTTTTATTTTCTAATTATGGCTATGTATGCATCAATATACATTATTACTGGATCCCATTTCTCTTTCTTTTCTAATCTTGTTTTGTCACAGTATGGACACGGTTTTTAGTACAATCTAGTCCTAATATCAGCTGGTATTCATAGGACTATTATAACATAGATATTAGATTCATTTTTTCAAAATATGGATTTTAATCTAATTAAAACCATTTCAAATTATTTCAAGTAGCAGCATTATTGTACTCGTATATTTTATTTTGATGTCACTGTAGTTTAAAATTAAGGAACTGTAATGTAAATAAAATTTATCTTACAATATTAGCTGTAGATTGATTATTGTCTTAAATTATGACAAAATTGAACAAGACACTTTAGACGCAACGAACTCTAAGCTACACGAGTCTGGTCGCATTACTCCAGGAAAGACTGACTGTACTGAGGTTGGTCACATTCTTATTATTTTCTTCAGTGTAAGTATAAGGTATTCTACAAGGAATGTGCTCTCATCTCTCTTCTGTATGCCATCTCATTGTTTATCTTAAAACCATACAGCACTGGTGGTATAATAAGCAGGAGGAAAAAAAAAAGGTTGTCATTAAAATCTTGCAGGGGAAGCCAAATTGACATCAATCTTCTGCTAACGCAAGAGGAAGACTGTATGTACATCAGGACAGACACCTTCCTCTTCCTCATTGCTCTTTAAGAATGACAACATGCAGCACCCCAACTGTGTGGTTCTTCCTTCCTCCAACTAGCAAGGGTCAAAAACATGAAAGAGCACAAGTAGGAAAGGAAGTGTTGTGTGAAAGTATTTGAGAGGTATGACAGAATGAGAAGCTATTTAAGAGTTTTGTGTCAATTGAGTGAGAAAGGAATTCAGGTATGTTTCCTGTGACTGAAAGGGTCAGTTTAGTTCTCTATGTTACTTTTCATAAACTGAAGTAAGCACTGGAAAAAAGTACCGTGAGATGGCACAGTGCAAGGGATGGCAGTAGGATTGGTTAGCGATATAAGGAGCAGGGTGAGACATAACTTCTGGTGCCCTAAGGGAAACGAGAAGCTGTCAACAAGTCAGAACAACAGGCCAGCTCAGTAAATGCTGAGCCTCCTTGCTCAATAAAACATAAAATTTGCCAATAGTGAATGGAGATCTCAGTGGGAGGGAGGAAATGGCTAGTCAGCCTCCACATTGCATTCCCAGTCAAAGAGACTGTACATTGTTATAGATGTAAGAATCAAATATCAAATATACCTTCCTAGAGTTTTTTTCTTCTGCTTTATTGAAAATATTCTTTGGTAACCCTTCAATTAATGCTTGTGAGGCATCAAAGCTTAGTTCATTTTGTACAAGAAAGCTTTTTTTCATTTTCTCAAGTTCACTGGTAGAGGTCTCCAACTATTTTTTTTTATAGTGATGCCTTTCCTTGAAATTCTATTTTATGTCTCTGCCACTTGATTGCTGTCAGAAAGCTACACTGCCACCAATTATATTTGCATCTTTTAAAACTTTCTTGAATCCTCTATCAGCATTCCCTTTATTTTGGCTAGAGCTAGAGTGCAGGATGAGTGGCCTATAATTGCCTGGTTCATATACAGTAACAAAATTGGGGGATGGCTGAGAGCTGGAAGGCACCTCTGCAGATCATCTTGTCCCACCTCCTGCTGAGAGAAGGGTCAGCTACAGTACGTTGCTCAAGGCCATGTCCAGTCAAGTTTTTAATGTTTCCAAGACTCCATAATACATCTGGGTGACCTGTTCCACTTTAACCACTATCAAAATAAAAGAAAAATTTAAAAAAAAAAAAAGTTTTCACAGGTTTTTGTTGTTTATTGCAAGTTCTGTGACACTGAATTCCCTAAAACATAAAGGAGAAGCAGAAGAAGCAGTGTGGCAAATATGGAAGAGCATTACCATTGAACATCAGGTCAGGAAGAAATAAATGGCTATTTCACAATCTAAATAATATTTGTCTTAAATTTTCAGGAAATACAGAATTCTGACTTGAAGACTCATTTGACTTAAGAGTCAAATGAGACTAGACTGGGAACTAAAACCAGTATAAAACCAAGAAACAGAAATAATCAAAGGAGATATCAGAATAGAAATGATCCAAAATAGAATAATTATCAAATGTAAATGTTGAGATTCTGAAATACTTTATGTCTTTATTCTGACATCTGTTTCACAAAGCTGACAATATATACCGAGAGCAATGTGCACTACGATGCTTTTTTATTAAAAATTGAGTTCTTAAGTTTATTTCCTGCTGTCAAAAACATCTTGGCAAATAAATTAAGATAACAGTTTGTAAATTTTGTATGCATGTATGTACAAGGTAATGAAAAAAGGCAAGGTACTTTATTGGTTTTCACATAAGCTTTATCTACATTTAAGAATCTTTACTAGTATAACAAAAGCATAAAGCTACCTCTTTCCCATGGAGTCTGAGATTATAATGGGAAAAGACTTATTTCATTAATGTAGTTTAAACCGATTTTCTGAATTCTGATTAAAAAAAAATATTAAATTGTCATAGAATCATGCAAGGGACCGTAAAGATCATCTAGTTCCAACCCCCCTGCCATGGGCAAGGACACCCCCCATTAGACCAGGTTGCTCTAAGCCCCATCCAGCCTGGTCTTGAACACCTCCATTAATTGTCTTCTGGATTTATTTGTGAGTGTGGTTACATTTACAGAAGATAATTTTATTCACTGCATTAGGTTTTATGCAGGCTTAGTCTCTGGTTTTATCATACTTCATAACGAGAGTAACGTGAGAATTAACTTATCATCAGCTACGTAGTGTAATATAAGTGGAGAAAGCTATAAAGTCCTGTGCAACTTGGCTGGATTCAGTCAGATACTCCCACCTGCAGTCTTAAGTAAATGCTAACACAATTATACCTTTGACTAAATTAAAACTGACTAAAGACCTCAAAAAGGGGTACTAAGTAGATGTGACTATTGCTGACTTCTAAAGTGTACCAGAGAAAATTAGGTAGTCCTTTCCATTTTTCACCTTAACAGAATGCATAAATAAATTCTGAAAAAGGAATACTAATCTCCTGCAGTTGTTCTTAAGCAGAGTGTTATAGTTAGGACTCCTTTGATTCCTTTTCTACCTTCATGTGGTTCTTAAGAATACTAAAGAAAAATGTACTAAAATTGGCATTCTTTACAGAAAGACGGATTAGAGATAAAGTGTTCAAAAAGCAGTAGACACTGCTAACTTTGCAACATTTACAAAGTAGCATTCAACCACTGTTTGAGGTGAATAATGGAACAGTGATTAACACTCATTATTAAGTGATACATATGGCAATAATTTAAAACACTGCAGCTCATTTCAGTGGAGCTTAGTCAGTTGAACAAATGATCTGATTATCCGGTCCCTCATATTTATTCTTAATATAGCTGAAATTATTTATCCTTACTATTTACTTGGTTTACTCCTTATACTTTAACTGGAGCTTGGTACTTGGTGCTCATGATGAAGTTCTAAAAATAACCCATGGTTCAGGAGGGGAAGAAAGAAAAGAACAATGTGCTAGAGGGAAAGTCAGAGAAAAAAAGCGTAGTGTTGACACAAATTGTGAGAAAAACTCTTGAACAGTCATATATATCCCATAAAAAAACCCATAGCAAACAAAGCAAAACAAAAAACTTTTGTCAAACATGTGTGATTTTAAGTTAATTTAAGTTAAATGTTACATTTAAGTTAAATGTTACAAATCAGTTGGGATTGAGTTGACTCTACTTTGGATATTTATTTAGATTTTCCTAATTTTTTTAAAAGTTATTTCCACAGGGATTTTACAATCTCAGTACACGTAAAAAGTAATTAGGAATAATACAGCTCTGTCCAAATGCAGGCTCTTCCACCCTTCTCTCAGTAGGGACTACAAGTAAGCATAAAACAGTATGATTAAGAAATTATTTGTTTTGTGGTTCAATGGGAGCTGAAAAGATTGAGCTTCTTTACCTTGTTTCTATTCCTATGTATATTTTAAAAAGTGCTTCAGTTAAGGAATACAAGCATCAAAACAAAAGGGAAGCAAGCTCTTCTTCAAAGTGCAGTAAATGTTTACTTACCTACTGTATACATGTGTTTCCATTTGATAAATACTGTTTAAACCAAGAGAAATCGCAGGCTGCAAAAATCTTTCTGTGTGGCACAGAAGAGAGAGACTGAAAGGCAGTTTCCAAGTCCTTATCTACAAAGGGAAAGAGATGATTGCCTTAACCTTTGTTATCAGTATGAGACCTGCTTTAATGCTCATAAGGCTCAAAAGGACTTATGAAGTGGTGAAAGGCTGAGCTAGATGGGTTGCGTCTTGCTGGCAAGCAGCTGGCTGTTCAACAGTGGAGCCTGTGCTGAGCCAGGAGTGAAACACTGCCTCTCACAGGCGTGGGATCAACACCCACTTTCTTTCCTATGGCAGCTTCACGTGGTTAGCATCAACACGTAAAACTCATTATGAACTATGCAGCCGTCAGTCCCTTCTTTATCACGCAAATATTGACATACTAAAAAGAAAAGAAACCTAACGTCCCCTTTCCTGAATTCTGAAGGTTGACAGTGGTCACTGTTAGCCCACCTAAAGAGATTCACCAAAATTCAATTAGAGTCTGCAGAGCAGAGTGGACTGTTTTGACTTTCCTTGAAGTATTTTATTATTTTTTTTTATTCTCAGTAAATGACCTCATAGTAGTATAGTACAACAAAAAATTAAACACCAATTTTCCAATTCAGTTTGTAAAGATTTCACTTTTTTCTGTCATAACATCCAAGCTAATGAGGTTTCACTCAGAATTTCTTTGCACGTTTTGAAATCTTAGTCTTTATATAAACCAGCAAACCGACATGTTACTATGCATATTTTCACTTCTGTACCTTCTTTGGTATACCTATATATTTGGGAATGTTTATCTTATTACAGGTAGAAAATTTAAAGGTACGAGAAACCACTATTAATTCTTTCTGTATCTTTGAATATAAGCCCTTTTCTTTTCCTTCCTCTGATGTGAAGTAGTGGGCAGATGTGACACACACGCTTCTTGACGTGTTTTATCTCCATGCACTTAAGACTTCTCATGAGTGAGGTCACCACTCTTAGCAAAACCAGAATGGCTTGAAGAAACTGATTGCTGGAAGGGAGTTACCCACTTGGAAACCTTCAAAAGGTCCAGAAAGTTGGGTTTAACACCATTCGTCCAGCTGTGTTAAGAGAAAGAGAGTGAATGTAAGTGGTGTATTTCTATAGTCAATTTGGAAACTTCTGGGATAAGGATACAAAACATCACAATGCAGCCTTACCTCAGCTGTCATCTATGTCAATACTCACTAACCTGTCTGTTCCCACAAAAATGTTTCACATGCATTTCATCCTTCCTAGATTCATACTTAGTTTTTCCAGTTTCCTTTTTACATTCTGTGTCATTTCTAGATACATATATATTTTTTAATTATATCTATATTATGGGCAGACAACGGGAGGAGGTATTTCCTTTTGTATATGCAGATGTGCCTTTTGACAACATTGTCCGGCTGCAGGATGGGAACATACAAAAATCTCCAGTCCCACTGGCTCATGCTCAAGACCCAAGGTACACTGTGGTAGATATTGACAAGCCATTTTAGATGAAGCATTGAGAATTAAGAAATGCCTAAGTAGAGACACTATCTACTTTTTGGTGAATACGTGAAGAAGTAAAATTTGGCATATGGCCTAGATTTGGCAAAGTACATAGCACCTCTGTTTATATCCCAGTCTGGCTCAAAATCTCAGTGGCATCTGAACTTCTTTTTTCTTGTAACAGAAAAATTTGTTTATACGGTTGTGTTTTTTTTTTTTCACTGAAGACATCCTAAATCTGCAAACTAGCAGCATTCAGATTTGTAACTCCTTCATACATTTTTTCCCTAAGGCATCTATATTCACTTCTCTCAGTACCCAAGAATAGACACTTATTATGCTTCTCTACAGATATGTGCATCATCAGTTCTCTTGGCTCCCTTTTTAACAAGTTTGAGATATTTCAAAAGATACAGAATCTATTTTTGGATTATGTAAAGGGAGAATAGGAAATTAAAAGGAAATGAAGAAAGATATAGGAGTATGAATTATTAATCACAGTCAATAAAAACATTTTTTTCTTTACTACTAATTCTATTTGTCTTAAAATATATATTTAATGTTTCTGAATACTAACTTACAGACCATCATTATCTCTTCTTAACATACGGGAACATTTGCACTTGATTATGGCTTAGCCAAATTGCATTCATGTATTTTCTAAAGGACTCAACTTTATCATAGTGAGACAGAGTATGTATGTTTTGATGCATTGCATATTCCTCCTAGGCTCTCACCAATAGCTATCAATAACTAATCAAAAATCTTTTAAACTAACCAAAAATATATTATTAGCTTCTATATCTTGATTGAATTTCTGTTCATGTATTGAAGTCTTAATACACCTGAATACATGTGTTCACTAACTCATGAACTTGTACAGATTCTCATTTCTCCTAATGTCTCTTCATATTTATGAAGAAATTAGGTATTGGTTTTAGTAGAAGGAAGAAAGTCACTACCTTACTCGTTTTTTTAAACCAGGGAAGCTGTGTAGAAGCCCCATACTACTGATAGTATCTTTCAAAACGTTTGGAGTATCATAGTTCCCAAGATCATTGTCAGGAAAATAAAAATATTTAAAACATGTATAAAACCAAGTCATTATAGGCTTAGTTTTAGTTATTCTTTTCAACAAGAAGAAACCCTCTTTCCAGATATTTCTAATAAATACAGATATTGATATAGACATAGATATGGATGCATATGCATGTGCAATGAGAAAGGGAGAAAAACTATTAAATAAATATGGAGTTCAAAAGTCATAGGAAATTCTAAGTAATATGAATCTTATATTTCTAAGGAAAATACAATGTCCACGTAGTGTTTTGTAGAAGAACAATTGCTATTTACCCACTATACCTGTTACACTGTGTAAATTTTATTCTATCTTTTTTCAAAGATTCCAGGTTCCCATACACACCTCAGAAATAAATCCAATGATAGATAAACTATTTTCTCCTGTATTATATACTTCTTTAGATGTCCATCAGGTCTGGCTTGCTTTGAGATACACTGTCCTAAAACATTGTTTATGTATATGTTGCTTAAACATTTTCATTTCTTTATTTTAATATAAATTCTTGTCTGTTCAACTGTTGTTTTCCTTTATACTTTTTTTTTCGTTACATTGTTCTGTCCTTTTAGTTTTCACCTGCAACAGAAATAGCTAGTTCTTTATGACTGTGAAGAAAGACCAACTCCTCATGTTTTCATCTAGAACCACACGTCGGAATTTGAATTATCTTCAGCTAAATTGCTAAATTACTAATTATATCAATGTTTAGACACCACCAAGTGATCTTTTTTTGTTTGCAGAGTTCAGTAAAAAGGAAAACATGATCTGCCAAAGCAAACAATGTAAAATTGGTGGGACTCATGGATATATAAACGTTCTTTTGCGATTTGGATTTTTACAAGTGATAAACTATGTCTGCATCCCTAATCTCACCTGCCACAGGGAGAGAGCCTTAAACTAGGTGCTGAGAGGTAGAAAGTGGCTTGTGTTTTACAGCTGCTTCAGTCAAACTAGCTGCATCCATACTGCACATTGTTGCCCAGCAGTGCAACCCCTATGACTTTATGATAAAATTTCTGCTTTGCATGCAGTTTTCTGAAGTTTCTGAAGTAATGTAAAGCTTAGCTGAAAAACACTAGTGTCATATTGCATATGGCATGGAAATGAGAGTATACTTTGCATGCTCTGGGATGTAGGATGAGGGTGCTTGTGGCTATTTGAAGGTACAGGCCTGCTGAGACCTTGATAGATCATTAGATGAAGAAGCAATACTTCCTGCAGTCTCCTCATGGTCATTTGTCACTGGATATAACCTGCCTGGGGGCATCACCCAGGCGTGTGATACCTGGTTGCCTCTGTGCATCTCAGGCTGCCCAGATTAATCTGGAATGAGCTGGATAACAAAAGTAACATTTTCTTTTTTGTAACATTTTTGACTGGAGCCAGAAGATGATGAAAACCACAGTAATGCTGATTCACTTGAGGCTTTGTGGCTCATGAATACATGTGACTGGTTCTGACTAATTAATAAAGAAAACAATAAAGAGATAAAACAATAGCTCCTCCTGTAAGCACACCAAATGTAATGTTGAGCACTTTGTAGAAGCTACAGCCCAAGGACAATCCATTGCACATCTCCAAGCTGCCAGGTAGAGACCTGACATGTCAACAGGTTGCAGTGAATGTCCTGTTCACCTGGGTCCACCTTGTTCCAGTTTGAACTCTTTGGGCTGGGCTCTGATATGGGTGTGCATTTGTGGTTTTTAGAAAAGGAATCATTATCCACCTAATATACCTGTCATGACAAGTAAGTAAATTTCAGATCATATATTACTGCACAGGGTGGTTGTAGCAATTCCCTGTGGCACCAGATAATGAACCATCCCCAGGGCTGCATTGAGTTGCATTTCCAGGAGAGCCTGGGAACAGGGGGACATTTGTAAAGCATTGACAACAGCAAGGATCCAAGGTCCCAACAAATCTAACAATGTAGGTCTAATCTTATGACAATAGGAAATTGGTATGTGTATTACAATAAGCAAACTAGAACCACATAATCACTTAGGTTGGAAATGACCCTTAAGTTGACCAAGTCCAACCATAAACCTAACACTGCCAAGACCACCACTAAACCATGTTCCTAAGTGCCATGTCTACATGTCTTTTAAACACTTCCAAGGATGTTGACTCAACCACTTACCCGGGAAGCTGTTCCAGTGCTTGATAAACCTTTTGGTGAAGAAATTTTTGCTATTATCCAATCTAACCCTCCCCTGCTCCACAGCTCCTCCAAGGCCCTCTGAGTGGTGCCTGTGTCTGTCAACATACTAATATCTATTGCTATAGTGTATTGTCAAGAAAAGTTGGTTTCAATAATTTCTGTTTTACTGTTTACTGTTTTTTTCTGGAAAATGTTTTTGCTCCCAGAAACACATTCAAATATAAGGATAGGTTCTATCTTTTACTCATCAACTCATCTGTCTCTCCTTTGTTAATGCCTTAGCCCAAGATTATATTTAAAAAAGATTCACTTCTGTATGGCTCTGTACTCAAGCATTCATGAGGCAGAAACCTGTTCTTGTTTATGCGAGAACTTAGCTGATATAGGCTGCATTTAGAGCCTTTGCTGCTGGTGACTTTATTAACATGCAAATAGCTCTTGATGTCTCTGCTCAAATTAACATTCCTATCACCTTTATCCTTCAAGATAACTGTTTCTCCTGGCAAAACATCAAAACTGGATGTCAGTATTTCCCAAGATTTTAAATCTAAAAAGACAGAGCCCATATTTACCAATAATTTCTAAAGCGAATCCCCAGCAGATGAAGCTCCATCTGGCATAGTTATTAACTACATTTTGCCTGCTCTATAATCACATTGAAATTCCACATCTCCACTGAAAGAATTGCATTTCTCCATTGATACATCTCCACCATACAGGAATGGATGATGCCAGTAATACTCCCACTTGTCTGTTCTGTTCCTTCTGCCCCTTTCTTTTGCTCTGGCAACACTCATTTGTGAGGAAAACAAATATTACCGTAATCAAATTTCCTTGAAGAAAGACATCTGAAAAGTCATTTCACTTTCCCCCCTTTTTGTCTTTCTCAAAAAAGAATGACTCTGAAAACAAAATGCCTGTCAGAGTCTCTACAGCTCAGGCTTTTTGCAGCAAGAACAGCTCATTTCTCCCTTTCACCTACCTGCAGCACGGCTGCCACTGCTTTTTCTGGACAACAGCGACCACAGCCTTCAAGCATATTTTACTTCTATTGTGTACCAATCTCCCCTCTGATGCTGCCGCTCCTCCTGCCGACTACATCCTCATTTCTCTCTCAAAGCTGCAGAATCTCTCTGCCAGATATAAAGGTAGCTGGTTCTTAGAATTCAAACTTGATGAATGATGCCTTTAACGATTGACCATTGCAGGCACTATAGTTGTTTTTATCACAAGAAATAGAATGCATCAATCTGTATTTGTTAACACTGCAGGACAGAAACCTGAATAGCTGTAGTCATTTTTTTACAGCTTATTTCAGTGTATTGGCAAGATTTGCAGTATATTTTTATATTCCATGACTCTTGCTAGCCCCTTTTTAACAAACTACATCACATACCTAATTTCTCTGATTTTTTCTATGTTTCTGTATGTACTTTCTCTGGAAAGAAATATTTAAAGGCCTTCACACTTAACACTTTTGATCCATAACTTTCTAAGGGGGCCATATTTCATTTGGAAACATTCAACTCCTTCGCAAGGCTTTCAGCAAATTTTCAGCAGATCAATAAGAGTGGTTATGGTCATGAACTATGTATAAAGGATATGCCTGCACCACCATGTCTGAAGCATGGTGTCAGTGTATCCAAACTAATGTTAAACTACCAAGTCTAGTTTCAGTGATTTGAAAGGGGCTACAGATTTGTTATTTGAGTACTTAGCCAGCTTTTAGTGCAAAGTTATCACAGATATGCCTAAATTACCCTTCCATCATAATCAACCCACAACAGTAACCGTAGCAGTGGTATAAACATGAATGGAAAGTGATGAAGTCATATATGCATTGCTAGTTGATTATCCATAACTGCATGTATTTCTGTAGCAAGGTAAGGTAACATTCCCTACAAAGAGGGGTTTTTTGGGTTTGAAGATTACTCTCACAGCATTTGCCTCCATTTAAATTGCACATACATCAAGGAAAGAGTAAGTCTTTTAATATATATGTATGTTCTCAGTCAAGCTCTTTTTGGTTCCAAGAGGCTTGATATGTATTTGTTTCAAAAGTATCATGGGATTCAGGACACATAGATGCCTACCTTTACTGACCTGCTGCCTGTGTTAACTCCAATTTATAAGTTAGGGTGTGAATAGCAACCCCTGTATACTTGTCTAAGGTCCTGGGATTGTGTGGTGCTTTGTTTGAAGATTTGAGGTGTGTTTGAAGGCTCAACTGCTCTGTCTTTACTGTGATGGTTGCTTCACTAGTGTGACTGTTGCCTGAACTAAAACTAGCTTGATAAGAGCAACACAGGCTGCATTGAGTGTGGTGTGGTCTAAGCAGTGATGGAATCTGACAACAGGGTTATAAAATGAAGCTTTATTGAAGCAGCGAAGAAGAGGAGCAACAACTCGCACATATGGTGACTCCCTAGTAATATGAGAGGGGCTTAGTTCCTTTCTGGTTTTTTGTTGACATGTGGTTTCCCTGAAATATACTTTAGGTTTGCAGTGAATGCTCTAATAAATATTGGTTCTTACTGACACAAATCACAGCACCGCTTAAATCTGTTAAAATTATTCTAAATATGTTTTGAGTCCAAGAATTTGAAACTCCCTACTAAATAATAAAGAACACATGGTGGAATTTCTTTCTTTGTCTACAGAACAATATATTGAACTTTGGTCTATAAGGTGAATTGAATTAGACATTTGTCCAAAGCATCCATCAAAATATATAATCTTCAATATGCATTGATTCCCAACAGAATCCCAGTGTAAAATAGAAAAATAAGAATTTACAATCACACACATGCATGCATATATGCTGCACCTTGTATATTTCCCCCCTCACTGACTCCTGCTAAATTTAATTTGTAATAACTTTGGATGTAAGTGGCTACATTTCAGTACTGCACTCCTGCAGGGATAAACTGTAGGTTTATCCCATGGAAGAAATTAAAAGAAATTTCAAGTGTCAAATTCCAATTTCAATTTATTCAAAACAATTCAGATGCATCTGATCTAAGTTAGCTACTTCTAGAAATGCAAGCTAACAACTTGTTTGCCATCCTTACTGCACTAACTCCTATGTTCAAAGGGTTGTTGTTTTTTTTTCTTCTTAAGAGCAAGGTGAATGCCAAAATATTCTCTTTGTGGGTAAGCAAACACTCTTAGTTCATGAGTATTGGAAAGATGATCAAACCATTCTGAGCATCTCTGAGAAAAGCCTTTCTCCCTAATCACCTCTTGTACTGAACTGAAGCTTTAAATCACACACCCGAAATGAAAACGTGAAATGAAGATTTAAATGAAAAATCAAATCAGAAATATTTTTCCCCTTCTGCTGTTCTTTTCCCTTACTTGTGTTTTGTTTGTTTGTTGGGTGTTTTTTTTCTTGAAAAAATAATGTTTCTTGCCTGAGAGAAGCTGATAAATTGTAGAAGCTTTTCCATCTGGAGAGGTTTTACTGTTCCAAATCTCCAGGCTCGCATTTGTCTTAATTCTCCAGTATATTAAAGGCATAAAGCCATTTTAACAGGCACTGTAGGATTATTTCAGTCAAGGGGAATTCTCTGATGATGGAGGGCTGCCATAGTAATGTATTTGCCTCCCTATACCCCTTTGGCATAGAAGATGTACATGTGTGAAAGGTTGTAATTCTGACTGCCCTGTTTTTCACTAGTTTGTGGCTGCTAAAATGGATTGTTAGAGTCATTGGCTGAGGCCAAAAACTGTAAAAGCACAAGAGCTGTTCAGACTTACTACAAGCACTAACATTTGTGTAAACACTAAAAGTCATTCAAAAACATGGGACCACCTTCTTCGCTGCTGCTTCCCTCCCCCACCCCCCCCCAAAAAAAATATCGGTACTCTTCTTTGGACATACTCTGCAATGAAGTATAGTGCAGAAAGCAAGATGGAATTGTGATGAAAAATATGTCCTTAATACAGCCAGAATTTTTTTAAAGCAAGGACAAAAAGAAGCAAAAAGGCAACTGAGATGTTTTGAGTTCCTAAGCTCTGGCTAGTACTATGACCTAAAGTAATGATTCCCTCCTCTATAATTCCACTACTGAAAGTATTTCTGTTATACTTTTGATGAAACTGAAATTAAATCATTACAGACATGGCAGATAATTTTTTTTCTGTCATTTGGAAATCCATATTCATTTCTTTCTGAAGAAAGGAAAGGTGTGGAATCTTTCTTATGAAAATTAATTGGGAGAAAATAATCTGTAAAATAATTATTTAGATAGACAATGATTATCCATCATATATTTAACATAATCAGCTTTTTAAAGACATCTTTTAATGGAAATCTGTTTGAGAGCAACTTACTGAGCATTAAAACCCAAAATGAGCCTTCATTGCATTGTCACTACCTGGTATGTATTATTACTTCTTGAAAGATTTCTGGAATTTTCATCTTGCATTTGTTTAAACTTGAAATATTTATTTCAAGAAAAAAAAAAATGTTACTGGGAAAATGCAAGTTTGTAGCTATGTCAGACAGGACTAATGATATGGCCGTGGAAACACAGGTTTTGCTGTGTTGTAGCAACTCGAGTGTTTTCCAAGTTATTCCACCAGTTTTGCAGCTTGCCTCTTGTAGTAATATCTGTGTTGTAGTGCTAAAGCACAGCACATAAGCCTCCTGGCTTACAACTGTTTCAAGTAGCTTTATGTACATGTAGACACAGAGGGTGAAAGAAAGAGCAATAAAATCCCCAATCTTGCAATTACAAATCTGATAGCTGATTCATGGGCCTTGGCTGAGCCCATTATCTCTAAAATGCTAGAAAGCAACAGAAATTTCAGCAGACCACTACGCAGAAGTGGAACCTGTCCATGCAGAACCAATTGCAGGATAAAGGCTATATACATTTTCAAGAAAGCATGCCTAACAGTCAGCTCAGTGAGTTGCTCAGTCAAAAGAGGTAGCTGTTTGTCAATTTTCTTTTCTATTACATTTTTTTCCAGCAAGGGAAGCTATTGATCTGGAAGACATGGACAGTGGCGGACTCCTAGAAAAAGAGAAGGTTGTTTGGTTTTGGTTTTGATTTTTTTCTGAGGGATAATGACATGGGATTTGCAGTTATTTGACTCCATGACACCACAAACTGTTTAGAAAAATAGACATAACTTAGAACCTACCAGATTTCATTCATTCATGGGATTTATTTTATTAGAACTGATACTCGTCAGCACACAATATATAGTTCCGCTGCAAAAAGCTCATCTTAATATTTTGCTGAGATTTGGGTATATTACATTACAATTTATTCACAAATCCCAGAAATGTACATAGCCTTTTCTGTAGACCAAAGAGCAAATAAATAAATAAATACATTTAATATACAGATACATAATAGACATATAATAAGTACAGGTACTTGTTTCAGGTAATTGATGATAATAGAACATCTTTGTATATGTTTTCAACATCTCCACTCAAGTTCAAATCCAGCCTAAGTCAGTGGTACTTCTTACCTTCTAAATAGTTGCAAGTCATTTCCATCTCATTTGGCAGCTCTGAAGGAATTCTCATCTCAAGAGACCAAGGCGGGAATAAGCTATGAAGATTGAACTGAATATTCCCTGAAAGAAACAATTCTTCCGTATTTGACTTGAATACGAATTACAATCCCACACATTCATTTTTCTGGAATTGATTATATTTCAGAGCCTAACTTCTTTTTCAGTTTAATTGGGAAACTATGGTCCACTGAAGTACTTTGTTGTAGTTTCTGCATAAGACTTCTTCCAGGGCCTCATATGCACATGTAGGTGAATTATTAGGGCTAGATGATGGATTTTCAGACTGTTGACAGACATCTGATTTATTTCTTTACTGTAAACAGAGCTAGCAGAAGTTCCCAGTCTCATAACAGTATTGACTGATGTCATGTTGCAGAGCGTGAGCCACTCAGACCAGAACTGGATATCAGTGCAGTGATAGCAACCATGACATCACCAAAGGCAGAAAAGGGGTGAGTGAGCGGGAAGATAATGATGTTATTTTTACATTGGATAGGGGTTTCTTGCGTGAACAGTTTTTAAATGTCACATTGTTAAAATCATTTTGCAGGAACATATCTGACTAAACACGTTGTTTCATTGGAAAAGGCTGTGGTGATTTAGCAGATTTGATAAACTTTTCAATAGGTCATTGAGGTCAAGGAATATTCTGGTTAAATATAGAGAAAGAATAAATAAAAAAATAAATAAACCCAACCAAACAACACCTCCCCAAAAAACCTAAAACCTAGAAAACCTGAAAATAGTAAGATTCTTCCCAAATTAAAAGAATTCATTCATTACAAAATTCTTTTGCTTAAAAGCAACATTTAAAAGCAGCATAAGAAAAATAATAGCTGTTTCAGAACATGTTCTTGTCATTTTATTTTACTTAATTTTTCAGACTGTCTAGCACCAAGCTAATGAATTGGAAAATACATAGTGCTATGCAGTATTATAATACCTGCTAGCCTGCCTAGGCAGAAACTTCAGCCTCTGCCTATGCCCAGGACCATGCTTCTGACATGCTCCATGAACATATGGGTGGACAAGTCTTGAGGTTGCTGTTCAAGCACTGTTTGCAAAGCAGTCTAGGTAGACTGAGTGAATCCTGTGCAAAGCCGCAGTGATCACAGTGGGATTTGTTGACAGTCACTCAGGGAGTAAGCAAGCTATGAATTAAGCTCAGGAAGAAAAGCCTAAGAAAGAATGGAGCATGCTTCCTTAAAATGTCCGAGTTTTATTTTTTAATGTCCAACTCTTCAGGGAAGTGTAATGATAGTGAAAAATAACATGGATTCTTTAAAGTTCCCTTGGAAAAAGAAACATTCTACTTTTCTTGGAAGCAGTTCTTCCTACTGTGAAAAATTTTACTGAAACTTTCAGCTCCAAAAGACACTGATTTTTTAACTGAAGTGGCTAGTAAAAAAAAAAAAAAAAAAAAATTGGACTGCATTTCCTGAAAGCTGTTCTTGTATGTCACTATATCCACCTCTCTTCTTTTCTGGACTATGACAAGGACAGTGAGACACACAGCTTGCTTTTCTGTTGATTATATATTTGCCCTCCACAAATACAAATTGTTTTCTTGCTTTTTTTAATGATAATTCCATTGGGTTGACTCACTACTACAAGATTATTTTCTTAGAAAAACCTTGTTAGATTTTACCCTCTCAGCAATGCTAGAGTAGTTGATAGTACATCAAATTGACACTGCTTAGAGGGAATTAAATATTTTGAAAGTTAAGAGAAATCTGTACAGGCCAGCAAAATGATTAACAGCCCTCTCAACCTGATCTATCTTCTTTGGTGTTTCTTTTGGAGGTAATACTTTGATGCCAAGGGTAGCCCTTTTCTGACAAGAGGAGTTTAATTTTGTTATTATGAATGTCTGTCCTTCTCATGTTCCCAGCCTCTAAAGATGCCAAGCATCAAATATGGAGGGCAACAGATTTTAGACATACTCCTCCCCAGTAGGAAAGATATGGAAAAAAATAAGTGGAAATGCAGTAGAGAGTACTTATTCTATGAAAATACTGAAGTGTTTTGAAGCAACAGAGTTCAGGAAAATTGGGACATTCGTGTCATCCCAATCCAAATGGGCAATTACGTGCATAAAGCCAAGAGTAACAGCACAAACACTGGGGCAATACAGACATGCCACTGGCCTGAGCCGAGTCAGCTATGACTCAGTTGTGAACAGTTCATTCATTCCATCATTTTCACAGACACAATTACTGCAATATGGTAAAACCCCACATTTAAATAGTTCAGATATTTAATACCTCATACAGGCAAGATAAAATTTGAAAATAAAAGTTGAGGGACAATATAAAATACCCCACATACTCCATATTATCTATAAAAAAGCAACTTGGGCCAAAAGCAAGCACACTCTGGGCTGTTGTTCTGAAGCATTTTTCATTAGCAACATTTTCTTTATATTGTTTTGATCACACTACAAATGTTGAATAAAGTCAAAAAACACTGGGTCTCAAAACACTTTTGTATGGCACAAACTGTTCTGGGGTTTTTGTTTTGCTCTTATCCATGTGTACCTTTTGGAATGCCTTTGATGGACTCTGTCAGAGAGAGTCATGGGCAGAATTTTAAACACTGTAAGTGAAATGTGTTTAAAGTGTGAGGGAGAGGAAAAATGTGAATTTATATAATGAAGCTTTTCACTGTGCCAATCCATTAAAACATTAGAAATAGTCAATTTTGTCCACCTGCTGTATCTTTTAACCATGTTTACCTGTTTCCAAGGGAGCATATTAAACAAGCCCTTAGAAAAAAATGTGTTAATTATAAGATTAAACCAATATTGAAATTGGTAGAAAACAAGTTAGCACAAATATGTTTCTGTCTCAAACAAGCACTGTATCCCTTTGCAATAACTGAGAAATGTAGATCAATCAACAATAAAATAAAGGAACAAGAAACAAGGATCATGTTGTATTTAGTAAGCCTTGTAAGGTACTCTGATCAAAAACCATTTTCTGTGTAGGTTGGTACAAAAGGCTAATTTCAACCAAACTCTGCCAATGTCAGAACTGATCACTATTTTTTCTTTTCTTATGCAATTGCACTTATTGTTTATCTTAAATGTAAATATGTACATTGCAGGATCCTAGTGGTTTTTTTCAGCAATAACATATATATTTGTACTGTCTTTTTCACATTACCTATTTTTCCAGCAAGATTTGTACAAATTCTTTCACCTCAGAAACTGGGATCCAAAAGAAACCCTTTAGTGGACTGCTTGAACAACTGCTGGTAGCATACATAGGGGTTTTTTTGTGGGGGGGGAGAGAGAAAGAAGAGGGCACAGTAAACATTCTCAAACACTGTTAAGATTTAGAGCTTAATATCAGTAAAAAAATTAATATTAACACTAATTCTGTTTAGGAAGAACGCAGATCCCCAACATTTTCTACAGCTGAGCAGGCTAGTTTAACATAGTTTAGCTAGTGTCTTTGGAACAGGAAAATATGTTACGCTACTTGGGGGAGGGTTAAAGCGAAATGTGTCCTCCTTGTATTTCTAGATCTAGGTTTGAAGACTGAAAATGAGTAAAAAATTAGGAATTATTCCTACTCTTCAAAGGCTAGATTTTTCTCACTGCATTTTGGCGAAAAGTAGATGTAATTTGCAGCCACTTTACAAAGCTAATGGAAAAAATTTTTAGAAAACCAGCATAATAACACTGTTCTCAAAGATCTCTGAGTGGCTCGGCTATAATAAAGAACCAATAGTTAAACAAATATTTGATATTTCTCAAGGTCAGCATGGCCTGTGGAACCTAACTGAGGAGACTTTCAAGGGCTGAGAAAGATGTCTGGGGTGGTAAGGAGGGAAAATTATTCCTTTTCTCTTTTAGTCTTCTTCATCTCTGTTTTCTAAGAAGGAATAATATATTAAAAAGACATATACAGGCATAAATGCATAAATATAAATGTATGTAAGAGCCTTGACTTTGGGAAAATTCACTTGGGTGATATATCTTTCTCAAAGAATCACTGTCAAGTCCTCTGCAGTGTCAAATATGTTGACAGCAAGAATCATCATGACTGTAATTTGTGAATCATTCTGCCATCTCCTGTCTGGTAAAAGCAAGCTGTCCTTGAACACTGAATATTTTTTCTCCCACAAACTGGCCAGTGACTCTATCGTCAGCATAGGATCCCAGAGATGCAAAGGAATGATACTTTCTCTTTCTATGACAAGATAAACTATTCTTTTGTCATCCAGGGTAATCATCAGACAAGTCGATATTCCAATCAGGTCTGATCTGGCTATTTTACAACCCAAATATGACTGGTTTTCCTGCGGTTGTACCAATTCAATACAGCAGTGACTGCTCTGCTGTTGAAGAAAAACAGCATTAGCCTGAAGAAAAATACAGGGCAGTCGAAATAGATTTGTTGATTTCAAATGAAGGTAAGATCCTGTGAAATGCAAGGTCTTACTCACTGCACTTAGAGGTCTTAAAGGCTACCTTCCACAGCTTGGAAGCACATGGAAAAACATACCACAAAAACGTGCCAAATTATAATTTCATATTTGTATTTCTGTTTTCATAACTGTGCATTTTCAGAATGCTACATTTTGAAAGAAGATATGACTCAAAATTTTTTTCATTATATATGCATACAAAGATTTATCTTCAGGCAGAGTTCACCTTCTGGGCAAAAGATGTCAGCCAATCTGAAAATATAACATTGGTGGATTCTAAACAGTTTTACAATTCTGGCATGTAAATGCCATTAAAGACATGGCTGATCATAGGGAACACCATCTGCTTCTTCTGATCTGTAAAATATAGCCAAATACATTTTAAATATAAATTTAGTGTAACCTATGGTTACTATTATTTTGACCCCTTCTCTGGTGGTTAAACCATATAAAAAAGTACCTGATTTTTATTTATATATATATTTGTATGTATTTATGTATATAAAGGTACCTGCTATAGACTCTCAAAAACTGAATCTTGTGTTTGTTTGCTTATTTGGGATTCTTTTTAAATTTGGTCAATAATGGTTCCATTTTTAATGATTTTTTTTAAGCTTCTAACTTAAATCTCTAAAGGTATAATCTGATTTAAACAGAAATGTCATTATGTGTGGAATACAGTTTTAAAGGGTTAAGTGTTTGCACATTGGTAGTTTTAGAAATGCATCCAGTCTCAGCCAATGTAACAGCTGTTTTTCAAGGATCACTGAAAATATTAATCTGTGCTGAATGGGAAGATTATATTTCCTGCCATCGTGCAACAGCAGCAGGACAAAAAAAAAAAAAAAAAAAAAAAAGAAAAAAAAATTTCTTGTCATTATGTGTGGAATACAGTTTTAAAGGGTTAAGTGTTTGCACATTGGTAGTTTTAGAAATGCATCCAGTCTCAGCCAATGTAACAGCTGTTTTTCAAGGATCACTGAAAATATTAATCTGTGCTGAATGGGAAGATTATATTTCCTGCCATCGTGCAACAGCAGCAGGAAAAAAAAAAAAAAAAAAAGAAAAAAAGGAAAGAAAATTTGCTCATCCATATCTTTTGGTTGAAATGGCTATCATTTACCTAGAGAATCCTGTAGGATTTTTTTGTTTAAATCTTAAGTAGCAAGAAAATGTATGCCCTGCATGAAAGGCCAGAAGATAAAACAGATTGCCCACACACCCCTTCTCTACTCTTCCTTCCATCGAAGAAACTGATAAATGTGCTCTGATGTTACCCTTGCAGAGAAGGGCATACAAACTGAAAGACGCCAATGTGTAGGGCTGAAATATTGTTTTACGTACATTTTTTTCATTATGTTTAAAGACATTTCTATTAAAAATAGAAGCATACCATAATGTACAAAAAAATTATAATTGTCTTAGTGAGTGCAAGTCTGGGCAGGTATTTATATCCAAGGCCTTCTTAATATAAAGCAATAGCTTCTTATGTGGAACAGAGAAGTGAGAGTCTGGAGCAGAAATAAAACAGATCAGAGACTTTTTTTAGAATTTTTTTTTTAGAGGTCTTGGTTAGCTCTGAAGTGGGACTGGCATTTAGTTTCCTTTGTGCTACAAGACAGTCAAGTCTGCTAAGACTCTCTTGTTTCCAAGAAACTGTGTTAGTCATAAATAATACATTTATTGTAACCTTAAAAAAAAGCACAAAAAAGATGCTTAGAAACATTGCAGCAGTTAGGTAGAGCTACTGGTGGGAATGCAGCAAATGCTGAGCAGATAGTCAAGATGGACGCAGACCAGGACTAGGATCTGGTCCTGGGAGGATCTGGTGGAGCAGAGGAGAGGCAGACGAGGGGAAGAAGCTCCTGTCTCAGCAACACTGTCAGTATGGATCAGGCCTTGTTTCCTCAAAAGGTTATACAGTCCCTGGCTAGGGGGGGTATCACTGCAAGGAGGGGAAGCGGGCAGTTTGCCAGCAGTTACCTCACCAGTGCAGAGAGTGGTAAGGGAAGTATTCTGTGTTGCCCGGCACATCTATTTGGTTAAGCATTCTTTTTTTCACGACAGCAAAAGTGTTCTTTTTTTTTTCAATAGAAAATAATTTTTAAATCAAACATTATCAGTAGGTTATCTAAAACTGCTTGCACTAAATTTGATATTGTATTATACTAGATCTACTACAGAAGATTAATAGAATTTTTTGAATACTTTAGGATACTTGGATACTTCACCTGACAATAAAACAATAAAAGATGTATTCAACTTTCCAATCATGCAAGTAGTTCAATTAAGATATGAAAATACTCTTCTTTTCAAAGTTAGAAGACCTCATTTTGAAATTGAAAGGTGTTTGGAATTTGTCTAGCTCTGCAGCACACAGAAATGAAAATAATTGATAAGATTTTTCAAAGATATTTGCTGTTTGGTAATCTAGGTGGCCTAGAAGAGGCATATAGTCAATAAAAAAAGCAGAGGCAAGTAGTATTTGGCATATCCTGCAACCGAAAATAACAAAATACGATGATGTGCACCATTCGTACATACACTCACTTACACTGTTATAAGCACTCAGACAATATATATTTGTTTCTGAAGCAAATCTAAGCAGGATAAAGAAAACCATTGGATTGTTCTTCTCATGGGATCTTGATACGCTAGGCAGTTTTGAAAGAGTATGGTTCAATTCACAGTACTGTAAAGAATGAAAAAAACCAACTACTATTGGCTGCAGGCCAAAGTAATTAGCTAATATTGATAATTAGAAAACTAAGCAATTAGTTAGCAATGTTATTAGGAGCTTTGCTGGGTTGTTTCTGCTGAAACAGAAACTCATGCCAAAAGAGCAAGATATTCCTTGAATGGGATTCAGTTTTTTTGCAGGGAATGTCGGTACTGCCTTGTTTCTAATGAACAGATTTCATTCATAAATGTTTATTCCTCATGGCTAGGTAAGCATCCCAATATTTGTGTTGGTGCCACTGAACTGAAAAATTGCAGCTTTGATTGCCTTACCTGAGGATTAATTCATCACTCAGAGCATATTTTAATATGGCTAAAGATGAACAGCATTATTCAGTCAGCTTTCTATCAGTCTGCGAAAAAAATTGTCCTTCAAGACTGCAGTTTCCATGCCCCCCAATTGCCCTGCCCAACAATATGTTAAGTAGACTTTATCTACCTTCTAGTAACTGGAGGATGTTGGAGAGCTAGTAAATTAGGTACAATTTTCATAGGAGACCATGCTTCTATAATTTTTTACAGAAAATTTCCTTGCATTATGTCATGACTTAATGTCATTCAGCCTGATAGATATTTGGGGGAAAACTTTCTTCAGTTTATTCTTTTACAGATAACCGCTTATTCCAGCTCCTTCTAAATCCTCAAATAATATCCATCTGTACACCTTTCCTGTTACTTCCTATCTTTGCTTTATGTAAAGCTAGACTGAGTGGAAATATTGACTACATTTTAAAGCTAGTCTGATATTCTGAAACTCATACTTAAGATATAATTCTCAAAATCCATAAGAGGCAATTCTGAAGAGCTATCTTCAGTACCAAAGTGTAATATGGTGCCAACAGTTCTGATCTGAACTGTACTTCATAGTAATATCATAATGAGTAAAAACCAATAAAGATATCTAAATAGAGGTCAATCATTAAACAAAACAAAACAGATTGTGTTGAAAGATAGCAGTTTAGCTAACATCTGGTTACAAGTCATCCTTAGTGCATAATTTTCATTTAAATTCTGGTCTAGTCATGCAGAACAACATTAAAAATGAAGCTCTGAATCAAAAAATAGCTAAGAACTGCTGAAGAGAATCTCTTTAATATTTTGCAAAAGGGTACATTATTAAATAATATCAATAAAAGAGTAAAGAAATGGAAAAGGACTCATGAGCTGCAGGGTAAGTAGCTGATCCACCAGAGTCCTTTATGGACTGCAAGGGGACAACCTGTGTCACCGTGGTCTTCACTACAGACTTCAGGGGAATCTCTGCCTGGAGCACCTCCTCCCCCGCCTTCTTCACTGACCTTGATGTCTGCAGAGTTGCTGTCTCACATATTCTCACCCTTCTTTCTCAGCTGCTTTTGTGCAGTGCTTTTATAGTTTCTTAAATATGTTATCCCAGAGGCACTACCACTGTTGCTGATGGTCTTGGCCTTGGCCAGTGGGGGTCTGTCTTGTAGCCAGCTGGCATTGGCTCTACCAGACATGCAGGAAGCTTCTAGCAGCTTCTCACAGAAGCCGCTTCTGCAGCTCCCCTTCCCTCTCTCTCCCACCCCCCAAAGTAGGACATGAGCAACACAGAACTGGAATGAACTTCAGTGCACTTCATTAGTGCACTGTTTGCCTCAAGGAATGAATGACTATATCTACGTCATTTCTAACAGATGCTTAAGAGGCAGTTTTTGAAGACTGAGGGAGATTTCACAACTTTCCTAGGTAACCTATTCCATTGCTTCCCTAATCTTACAAATACAGAAAGGTTCTCTGATATCTAAACAAAATCTTACTTAATGCAGTTTAAACAACTTACTATTTGTTCTGTCTTCCACAGATTCAGTGAATAGACATTCCTACTTTAAAAAGCCTTTATATATTTGGATATTTTCTTGTATATCACTTCTGAATCTTCTCAGTTGTAGCCTAAAAAGCTCAATTTTTTTAATTCTTTATTTCACATTATTATATATTATAAACCTCTAAATATTAGAATGTATATAAAGGAAAGATGGCAGATCTATCTATATCTGAGCAGAAGGCAGGTTATAGCACAATTACATTGATAACAGTATTAGTCTGCAAATGTTTTGGACTTGGCTTATTTTTTTCAGAAATTGCACACATTTCATAAAATGTAATAATAATTACAATATGTTTATTATAGTCAGAAATGTTCAAGATACATCAAATAAAGTTTGAAACCTGTGGAAGGGGAAGGAGAGGAAGGAAGGAGAAAAGGTAAAAAATTAGATATGGGTTACCTGACTATGACAACCTCTCAAAGAGACAGGATAATTAACAAGAGCTGAAGAGGCAAAGCTGCTGTCATGTAGTGGCTTAGCAATTTACAAAAATTTTATGCCTTTTAATTGGCAAGGTGACTTCAGTAGAGATCTCAGTGAAGAAAGCAGTGCATAAAAGGAGAGAGGGAATAGAATCATAGAACTGTAGAATCATTTAGGTCAGAAAAGACCCTTAAGAACATTGAATCCAATTGTAAACCTAACACTGCCACCGCTATACCATGTCCCTAAGCACCACATCGACTTGTCTTTTACATACTTCTAGGGATGGTATCTCAACCATTTACTTAGGCAGCTGTTCCAATGCTTGACAACCCTTTCAGTGAATAAATTTTTCCTAATGCAAGTGGTAGTCCTCCTACATTTAGAGGGGACCTTCCTACATTTGTCCAAGGTTCCTTAGGATGTGAAGACTGTTCCTTTTCAGTTTCTGCCCTGGATAGAAACTGAGGTTTTATTAAGGAAGGACCAAAATTCCTTATTGCATTTCTGTGTCAAAGACTCTAGTGAAGAGCTATAATTTTGAGAGTTCCTAATGCTTCTGAAATTAGGGAAGATATGTGAAAAGCTATAGGGCACAAAAAGGAAAGAAAAATGGAAAAAGTCAGGAAGGCATGAAAGTGATGAGGCCAGATTTATTTATTTTTTTCATTTGGCAGCAAAAAGTAACAAAAAAAAGGGAGAAATTTAAAAATTTAAATGAGAGTTTGATTTAAAAATTCACACAGTATTTAGAAGACAAAAATAGATCCACTTTTGCAGCAGGAAAAATTGACATGAATTGCAGAGGTTTTTTTATCAATATAAGTAGTGCTTTTTGTGATTCTCCTTCTCATGCCCGGACTATTCTGGGCTCTAACTTACTTCTGTGTGTACTCACTTCCTTGGGAGTAACAAACTCCTGCAATCAGCTCCCTTTGTCTCCACCTTCTTTTTCTGCTTTCCTGAATGGAATACTATATCTTTTTGACTGAGTAGCTTCCTTTTCTTTTCTGGCAGAGAATGAGACATATAAGGAGTTTTGCTGACTGCAAATAGGAACCTGCAATCTGTCAACTTCTTCACTGCCACTCAAGGCAACAATGAAGGTTACAGGATCTTTAAAAACAAACTTTCTGATTTTTTTGCCCGTGAGAGAATTAGCATGCAGACCACAAGACCAAAAAAGAAACACAAGTTACTCCTCCATCACAGGTTTTGCATTTTAGTTTACCCACTTTTATGGGTACTCAGATTCTCATACCTTTTCAATACTTATCAAGTATTAGATAAGTTAAAATATTTGTATGTGGCGTAACAAAAAGTGTGGGGATCTTCAGAAGTTGTTTTCAACTGGTTATATAGGATTAGAACAAGGGGAAAAATATGGAAAACCATACTTCTGTATCAAACATTGATTAATGCTGATTCCCATGATATTAATTTCATGGGATAAACTAGGGTGGAGGGAAGGCAATTTCTACTTGGACATTGGTATGAGTAAGCAGGGTCAGTGCTGACTCAAGAGATGTTTCAAGATCTAGTGGCAAAGATGAGTAAAACAGCAGGTGGGGAAAGAAAGGTTTCACCTCTACATGTAATCTGAGAAGCTGGTAGGATTTTATAGGCTCTGTCAACCCAAATTTCCAGCTATTTCTGATCAAACTTTAAGAAAGCCAGCACAATTCTCTCTGCATATTTCCACTCAGGAAGAGAGCATTTTTGACATTGAGACATCACTATGGTTTTCACACTGCCTAAGCTGTTATATGGGTAATGTAGTCCCTTTATTAAAGCTAAATTTGATGGTGTAATTTCTCTTGCCAAAGCTTTATATTTTAAGCGTATTGAGCTCTGACGTTTACTGCGAGGTTCGTTTATTTAACCACTTCTTCAATTAGTAATATATTAATATCATGATAGAGTTTGTGGTTTGTAAAAACAATTTGCTTGATTTTGTTTTAGGCAGAGATCAATACTGTACTGTTATGGTATATGGATTCTAAAGAATGCAAAATCTAAAAAAATACCAGTTAGTACTGTTAACTGTTAGTCTCATATATTAAAATTTGTACACAGAGAAAATCAAACCAGATTTTGAAATAGATTATTTTATTGAATTAAAAAAATATATATTGTTTTCTTGATGATGCATATCATTATCATTATGGCATGATTCCAGCCAGACCAACTCTACTAAGTTATGAAATGCGATTGTTCTGATACTACTGATTGGTGAGAAACTGAAATTTTCTAAATGTTGAGAGATGGTTCAATGATCATGAATGAAAGAGAGAAAATAAGAAAAACTTTTCACCTTTCAAAGAGATTAGGGATTTCCTTCTCATGAAGTGATATAATATTATTGAAAATTGCTAAACAGGACTAACCTTTCAAAGTAAAATTAAAACAATTTTATATTGTTTGTACTGATCACTTCCTGCAAAAATTCAACTCATCTCTTCTCAAGAGCATATAATAGGAAATATTGAGTTTCTCTTATGATGTCAGAATAGGATAATCATAGAATCATAGTGCTCTTTAGGCTGGAAAACACCTTTAAGGAACCAGGACCAGTGTGGATCTCTCCTTCTCTATCTTTCTGTTTGTTTTTTTTTTCTTTTTCTTTTCTCTTTTCTCTTTCCTTTCAAAGGAGAACCAATAGAAAGAGAAAAGTTCCATTCAGCTAGATATCTTAAATCAACTTCCCTCCCTAATCAAAGAAGGCCATCAAAGCTGTGTTGGGTCAGGCAGAGCTCACCATCAGTAAAGGTTTCCTGCTTTTCATTTCTTCCCATTACCCTATTTTTCAAACCTGGGCACCTCAGTAGTATTTTAATGTTTAATAATATTGATGTTTTTTCTCCATTCAAATTATTCCATTTGAATAATAGCCTGTGTGCTACAAAATGGAGTATGGTAATGTTGCCTTGTTACCTGAGGCAGTAGAATTCACTTCTCCAAAGAAAGAAATTATTGTTGGACAGGAAACAAAACAGAGTAAAAGTTATTCATGAATTCCTGCAGGGCACTTTTATCTGTTACACTCATGACATTTTAACTGAAAATGTGTAGAGCTAATTAGTCAGAAGTTGAAGTGTAATCAATACTGATTTATGATTATTTCCCATATGTAACACTACTTGTTTGGACAGAATAAATTGTTACTTGCATCATTTAATCTCTGTGATTCCTTAGCATTCTTTCTTCATAAAAATAATAATCCTATTTGATTAGGACTGAACATTTCCAACTGTAGTTGCCTGAAACACACATTCTCTTTGCATGTGTTTGTACAGATGTCCATAGCTGCTTTGGGGCCATGAATTTCTGGGCTCAGGAGTCTTATATAAGAGGAATGAAATCAGATCAGCTACTGACTGAAGATTGCTTGTGATGTTATGAAAATTAATGCTAGCTAGTTGCCAATCATTCATCTGTTCTTTTACAGATTAGTTCGTGTGATCTCTAGCCCCAAGCAAGCCTGTGAGTATTATAGGCATTACAGTCTTGTAGGCTGGCATCCCTTTGAAAGTGATATATTTCTAACCATTTTAATTGCCTTCCCCTTGACCTTTCTATTTCTGACATAGCTGTCTTAAAACAGTCCAATCTTTAATCAATATTCCATGTGCTGGTACATCATAAATTTTATTCTTTCATCTCTTTATTGATAACTTGATTTACTTTTCTGATTAAAGCTTGCAAGGTTTCCATTTATACCACTTTGTGACTTTGCCAGCATAACCACTGATGTCTAAATGGCTTTCCCTGAGTTATCACCACAAAAGATGGATCATGCCGGCAAATGGGGAAAAAGACCACCTGTAAGTAGGAGGTTGGAGGGTGACTACTTTTGGTTACGCTAGAAATCTAGAGGGACTGTTATATACACAAGACCTTTACAAGAGGAAATTTTTCTTGATATCTGCAACTAAGTACTCTAAGATTTAGTCAAATTCATTCAACTTTTCAGTGAATGATAAATTTCTGTGTTTGCATTCATCTAGTCCTCTAAATAAATTCAAAAATTTTGGGGTATTGTGATCTCTATTGCTAGTCCTCAATTTGGAACAGAAAATATATTTAAGTACAATGCTTCCTAACTATATTTAGAGAACAAAAAAAAAAATCCCCACAAAGATGTGTCATTATCATTTCAGTAAAGGTGATCCACAGTTTCCATTCCATAGATGTTTTGGGTTTGGTACACAGCAGTGTATTCCGAAAAAAAATCCTATGTTACTCAATCTGTCAGAGGGCTTTTTTCTTTAACCTCTAGCAAGCAACTATGAAGACACTCTAGTTTTTCAGGACCCCTAGTTCTGTCTTCTGTAGCTACCTAAGATACCTTTTCACATCATGAATAACATTAGAGAATCCAAACTTATTCTTTCTTTCCATTACAGGAAGAAACAGGTGGCATAGTTGCCAGCAAATGGGAACTGCCTGTGGTTTCTCTGTTGCCATTAACCAACCAACTTGATCCTGTGGCCAAGTGAAAAAGTCCTCCTGGTTCATCAAACCAAGTCCCTTGCTACTGCAGGAACCATTTAATCTGATTTCATTTATAAGTTTACAAACACACAAATTACTTTGATTTATAAATACCTCCACAAATAAAGAAACCAGTGTCCCTGAAGCCCAATTGGATTCAAGTTCCTAAATTATAAATGTACTTCAAAATTCTCACTGCCAATTATACTTTCTCCTGTTTATATCCCAAGGGCGTGAAAGCTATAAATGAACTATCATATGCTTAGTTCTGGAAACAGATACTAACAGAGATCAGGAGAAAGATGCTTCTGGGTGCGGTGGGGTAGAAGGTAAATGTTTTCACTGCAGAATGCAGTTTATTCAAACTAAATTTAAATTACAATGGACGAGAAGACTTACTTAGTGGGACAAAAGTGGGAAAGAAAAAACAAATATAGCCTGGAAGACAATTAATAGAAATATAATATAATTTATTTGAAATATTATTGGAAGAAAAAAAAAAGACTATAACAATGTCTTCACTATTGAAACTAGGCCAGGGGGTGGGAAGGTATTAGGGCTTTTTTTAATTTTTAACATGAAAGCTGGGTGAAGGCACATTGCTGAGGTCATGAGATAGCTGAATGCAACCCTGATGGGCAGTTGCATAGAAAGTGGCAACATGGATGGTGAGAAAGAAGATACAAAGCCTGAAATGGTTAGTGTTGCTGTCAGTCCTTTATAGGTCCTGTTTGATAGGCAGTAGACCTTTTGTTTTACCTTTCCCAGGTTCTCTTGGAACAGTAGACCAGAATATTCTAATTTTTTCTGATAAGAATGTGTCACTAACTTCTTTTTGGATTAACCTACCAAATGATAGGTGTAGAATAAAAATAACACATGACATATTATGCAGTAAATGTATTGCATATGGACTGATAAAACACCAATGTAATATTCCATCTGTTAATGCCATGTTACAAGCAAGCAGAGCTTGTAACAGTAGTTATAACACTAGCATTTTCCCATTCTGTCTTATGTCTTCCAAAAGCATCACTCACAGGTTGAATTAGGAGAAAGACTGGATAGAAACACAAATAGGCTTGCGTTGTTTTCTTATTGTGCCACAACAATGACTGTGAATTGTATTCAGGTAACAAAATGCCACAAACAAAACAGAAAAATTTTTCCTCAGCAAGAAACAAACAGGAAACCTGGACGAAATTAATATTTAACTGAACCTACAGAGGTTCAAAAGGATTCTCACTCTGACTGACACTAGAAAACATTGGCTTCCTGAACTCTGAGTATCATTTTTTTCAGGATATGTGTAAAGTTATCATGCCTCTAAAACTCAAAATGGCTGGGAATCCTTTTAACTAAAGTCCTTCATTCTAGTTATTTATTTAAGGCTGGCTGGATTCATGGGACATTTTCATGGGAAAAAAATCTGGAAAATGAGCAGTTATCTTAAAAATCATTACCAAATACCCATTAGAAAATTAATTTACAAAACTTTTCTCTTAAGAAAGAAAACTTTTAAAGTGGAAGGTAATGATTTTTTGATAACTTCTACATCGAACAATCGAGAACAAGAGTACTGAAGTATGGAGTCTCTCTCCCAAGACTATTAGACACAATAGTTTTTATTTATTCAAATAACTTTGCTATTCCTTCTTTGGAGAATACTTTTCTGTTTCTCTATTTGGAACACACCAACTATCTCCTCTTGGCTCCAGGTACAGTGGTAAATTGCAGCAGGTTTATTGCAGATCAAACAGAATAGATCATGAGATAAATCTCCCCAGCTCATTATAATGAGAAAATTTAGCAAAATTAAGGACTTTTGTGATACAGAAATTTGCTGTCTATTTATAGGGATTTGAGAAATATTTAATTTTCTTTTTTTTTTCTTCTGTTCTTTTTCTTTTAAAATTGAATCTCATTTGTAATATATATTTAGTCTTTATGTCTGTAGCAGTTTTTGTGTACCTTAGAATTTCAAAACACGTAGACAGTTGGATGAACTTAATGGTAAAACTCAAACAGAACCAGTCTGTCTGATTAACTAAGCCTCTTTCTATATGAGATAATTACTTCTACAGACATCTGTGAAAAGTAATCTGCGGCAGAATAATTTAGGAACACATTTTGTAAAATACGAGAATAGCTACTGAACATATTATGTCCTGGTGACTGTGAGAAATTCAAAGTGCAGCCTCTAAAAATGCTAAATTACAAACAAGGGAGCAGAACTAAGAGGTTACAATGGAATAATGAAGGATAATGGAAAATGTGACATACAAAATAATCGATGTAGAAGCAAATATGGACTTCAGCAACTCCACAATTAAAAGGGGATAGAATGGTAAAATATACTCGTTAGTACATTAAAAAAGACAGAAGTTGAGTGCATGTTTGAGGTTGTCTCCTCTGTAATTCTATTATTCAGTAACAACTGTCTGTTTAGTGAGAGTCTCAAAAGCAAATAACACTGAGAATGGCTCAGTCCTAGAAAATAAAATACCACGGTTGAGCTTATATGAAACTGATAGTCGTTTAGCTCTTTTAAAACATACAGCATCAATTTAAAGTCAGACTAACACTTTATGAGTGGCAACAAGTTTTCATTGTTGAATAAACTTGTGTGTGTTTCAAGACTGCTGAATGCACCATAATAATTCATTTTAAGACCACAGGGCCATGAACTCTTACACATTAACTCATAGGGGTTTTTTTGATTTTCATAAAGTTAAATATGGTCTATTATCTCTAAAGAAATTTTATCTTCAAGTGGAAATATGAAATGTATCTGGGTGTAAGCAGTGTGATAAAAAATGCCCAAAAAAATAGTTAAGGTAGTTTTTTCTTAGCAGCTTAAGGAAGAGAATTTCCTCTTCCCACTTTTTTCCCCGTAAAACAATATATACCTTTCCAGAATAAATATGGTAGACCTACTAGCCTGCTGGCATAATTCATTCCTTGTCTGCACTGCTTAGTGAATGCATTAAAACTACCACTGCCTAAATATTAAGAGGCTTATTCAAACTTTACATATTGTAAGTGTGTCCACCTGTGGAAACTTCTGACTATAGCAAGTATATTTTGGCTATAAGCAGAAAAATTGTATCAATAAATTAGAAAAAATTTATGGTGCATTTTCAGGGAATTTTTGCCTTTGAGATGACATTATTTTTTGATTGCCTCTATGTAATGCAGTAGAAATCAAGTGATTTTCAAAGTGAAGAAGTAGATATTCATACAGCAATATATCTCCAGCTATCTCAAATGAAGAAACCCATCTTTTTATGAAAATAAATTTATTTAAAGTGAGCTTTCTAGTTTTGTTAAATTATAGGGTCAGTATTTTATTATTGGTTCACTTGAAGTATTCTATCCAGCAAAGTGCCATTAGAGAGCTTCAAGTAAAACATACAACCATTTATTTTTCCTGGAAACATACTACAGAAATTAATCTGCGAAAAGTGTTTTGTCATACTTAAACAAACAAACAAAATCAATAGTTCCTGTGTTTGACTTGAATAATCTCCATAATTCACTTAAATTCCTTAAGAAAAATAATAAAAATAAATCAGTGAACATAGCTTTTTCACTTTTATTATGAGAACAGTGAAATATTGGAGCAATATTTTTCTTCTATTTTTAAAATAGTAACTGGACTTTTCAATACTTAGATTTAAAAGAGAATATATTACTAATAACATTATTGATTTATGAACTGCATTAAGCATTGACTTCTATTTTTCCCAAATGCAATAAGGATCTAGAACAGAGATGCTTTTCCACTTAAAATAACAAGATCATACAGAGATAAAGAATAATGAGACCAACAGGATGGATGGTAACCTGGCCTGGCTATTTGAAATTAGGATTTTCTGTAAATGATTTTTCTGTGTAGGATCATGGTCTTTTAAATGACCATTGTAACTTCCTATTGGCAAAATTTAAGATTCTTCAAAGAAATGTGATCATTTAATGCTGAGACAGAATGTGCCATATTGAAACCATTGAGCCTTGTAACATGCAGAGTGTTCTCCTATGCTTTCTTTGTTTGGCCATTTATTAAAACTCCCATTTTTAATAAAAACAAAGTTCTTCACTGGAGAAGACACAGTTTCCTGGCCCTCAGTAGAGATGATTACATGTATGGTATCCTTTCATGGCTAACTCCTGTAAATATCCTTATCATTATGAGAATGATTACTGATATGAGAAGTGATGTGCATACAGTGCCCAGTCCACTTCTGCTCTTGATTTCCTTGCTGCCTCTTTGACTCCACTGCGAGTATTGGATACTGACAAGAGTGCATCATGAGCTGCACCAATGTTAAATCGTGGCAGCCAGAGAGATGACAACATGATACGATGTGCATGTCAACCAACTCTAAACTCTCATCTAGCTAGTAATTTTAAAACAAAAGTTTGGTTTATTCTGAATTGTGCTAGGGAATACCAGACACTTTGTTCAACCCAGCATCAGGAAAAAGACCCGTATATGTCTGAGTTACCATGTTCAACTCTGCTTGTCATTTCCCTCGCACCCAAACCAGGTACACCTCAGAGACTTACCAAGTGTGCCTTCGTAAGATTGTTCATTATTCTTTGCTTTGATACACCTTTTGGGGGACTTCTTGGAGGAAAACAGCATATGCACAAATATGGCCTGGGTTTACTATCTGAAAAAGGCAAGTTCAGCTAAGCAAGTTATAACTCACATCCTACAGAGAGAACATTTGCTGCAGACAAAATGAACCCTAAAATTCTCACACATAGATGGCATTATTTAAGAAGAAAAGGAAATGTGACTATGCTTTGAAATCCTTCTGTTTCAGCTCGCATATTTAATTACTTACAGCTCTGTGTTAAGCATGTATTTAAAACAGTTCTTGGTAACAGTCTTCCCAGAAGTGGTGGACAAATGAAGGTACTGGGTATTTTTTGAATTGTAAAATATGGAAGGAAAGGGAAGAAGAAACAAACCTTTATGAAGCCTGTCAGTGATAGACATTTTGCTAGCTTGATATCTGTGTCTGAAAATCAAAGTCCCAGAGAATAAAGGTAAAAGTCACTTTACTGACAAAATTCCTGAGTGACTGAAAACGGGCATCTGTTCTTTATAGGTTCGTCTTTGAGAATTCTCACTAGAAAACAGCAGTTGAAAAGATTATCTTATAGCAGTACTAAATAATAGAGTGTTCTGCGACATTCAAAGGTCTGGAGCTCCCTGTGGAACTAATGACATTTGTACAGCAAGTCAGGCTGCTTCTGCAAAGGAGGATGGTGGGAGCCACAAAATGATAGGTTTTTGACAGAATGTTAACCCCAAGTTGCCAGCTTTTCTGAAAGATAACTGCAAAAAAGAGAGTTCTAATAATACTTCTAATAAAGGGCCAGACTCTCAGATGAGTTTTAAACTGATACACTTTCACTACTTTTGGTGTTCAGAGACTATGCTCTGTCCCTGACACTTTTGAGAGAGGAAATAAAAGCCGTGTTGCTGTGCTCTGATGACAGATTAGTAGGATATTTTTTCCAGAAGGTATAATGCAGCATTTTATTAAGGGCAGCTCCTTTTGCTTGTCATCTTGTCACTGCAACATTTGAAACAGTTTCTCTGCTTTTTTTTTTTTTTTTTTTGGTTTACTTACTTGAAAGTTTTAAAAGTCTCTCTTGACTTATTTGAAGTAAATATGGCTAGCTCAGCCACTAAACAGGGTCACTGACTCAAAATGAGATCTCTTCCTATATTTAATCCAGTGCTATACTGGAAAAATAGTAGGGGAAAACTAGATCGTGGGCTTTCCTCACTTATAAGGTGATTTGACCTTGTGTCCTGCATGCCCTTAGTACAAGGCTGTAACACATGCAGGAAAAAATAGAGAAGACTCTTCATCTCTCCGGTTGAATCTGAGCAAAACTGCAGCTGAATATTTAAGAGCCACAGGGACAGAAGGCAAGTAGGCAGGACAACTTGCTTTTCTTCTGGAAGAGAGGAACTCAGGTCCAGACCTCAAGCCTAGTTGTAATTTACATCTGTCCCTCTTTGACTAGCCCTACTTTCTTCAATGTATGATAGCATAACTTCAACACAAGGATTGTGAATTTACATGTCCCTGGTATCCCACAATCCTGATGCTGAAGCTTTTCTCCTGGTGTACAGGAGTCAAATTCTTTCAGAAAAAGAATGGTCTGCTGGGGAAAAATGACACTGGGATATTTGTAAAAGTCATTTTGTTCTGCTGATTTCTACCACCCACTGTCTGATGCAGCTGTCTGTGAGGATTAGCACAATGACCTGCATTGTAGACCTCTTTAGGGATTTAAGCAGAACTGGGCAGCTATCTGTCTAAAGTCATATAGTAAGAGAACTCAGCTGGAAGACGAACATTATCTCCTCAGCAGGGCAGCTAAATCCATGTTTGAGCACTCAGGCAATTTCCGCCTCAAGGAACTAGAGACCTAGGCAGCGTTAGAAGTAGATGCTCTTGATTACTGTCTGATTCTTGCACTGAGAGCCCAAATTCCCAATTGAGATAGGTTTCCCAGGGTTGTATTTAGCCCTATGGGCAGGTAGCATTGCCTATCTGCATTTGCTAGGTTTGCCACCTCAAAACCTGGTCAGGCTTTCTCACCCTGAACATGGGCAGGCAGAGAAACTGGGACAAAACAAAGGGTTTCAGGAAGGTTTTTAAGTCTCATAAGAGCTAACAATATTTCTCACCAGAATTACAAAAGAGATAAAGGGCAGGATTTATTGTGCATTTGTAAAAATTTGGCACTTCAAGGTTATCCTGTACTCCAAAAACTTTTTTATGAAATACTGTACACTGTTTATCTAACACAGTAACGGGTCATGTGTGGGCAAGGGGCCTGCCGTTTCAACCCAACCGGTGTTAAATCTGTCCAATTGTATATTCACATTATCTATGTTAGCTAAAACACAGCCTGAAAATAAAGGTTTCCCAGAGGCATAATATATATAACATATATATTGGGTACATATATTTTCTCCTCCTGCCTGTTTACATGCTCAAAATATTTGGTGTAGACAAACAGCTTCACAGAGGCATTGGCCTAAGTGATTTACTATGCTAAAGTCATCCATGTTCCCCTCTTCTCTAAATTGTTGTATGTGAAAATGATTTCTAGTAGTATAAACTTCCTGAACAAATTTTAGATCTTAACTTTTGTATCTTCTAGAAAAGAGAAAACTAGAAAGTCAGCAATGCCTTGTATGGCTTAAGTTTTAAAGGTTCTTTTTTAACTTTTCTTTCTTATTCTTTGTAAATCCAGATTGACAGATGGAGTTCTTATGTTGCTGAGATATTTAAAATCAAAAATAGTAAGAAGTTATTAAAATTTGAAAACAAACCAACCCCAAACCTTCTGCCCTACACTCCTTCTCCTTTATTAATAACTGAAGAAATCTTTATTTTCATATGGAAACATCTGAAAAAAACGTGTCGTCTTCTTTCCAGTTAAACAAATACTCTTCCTGTATTGCTTCTGCCCAATACACAGGTAATTAAATTGAAGCATGAAAGACAGGGAAAAGTTAATTATTAAATTTTAAAAATCTTGATTCCTCTCTTACTAAACAAAAGTTAAGTGAAGCTGATACTACACAAGGCACAGTAAAAGATAGCAAAGTGGATCCATTAATCTTCTTTTGTACTATAACAACATTTTCTTAAAAAAGAACCTATGGTTTCAGTGTTTTACCTGAAAGATGGATGGTTATAGAGACAAAACATTATTACAGTTATTCTGCATCTCCAAGAATCTGAAAAATCAGTTTACTCCTTTAGTTTTACTAGTGGTTACCGCATCCCATTAGTCTGCATTGCCTAGATTTGCCTTAAGAGTACAGAAAAGGTGGAAACGCAGAGACTCTTTTCACTTCAGATTGCATCATCAGCTCTCATAAAACCAGAGGTACTCCCTAATTCTAACGGTTCAGCACAGATTTCTATTACATACAGACATGGCCCTGCAGGGTTTTCCCTTTTTTTACTTTTTTCCCCCTCAATGTTTTCATTACTTTGTAAATGAAAATGAGACACTGTGAATTTTATCCCAAAAAATTTTTAAGCAAATTTGCTTTTAAGCAAATTTCCTTGTTCTGTGTTGACTTCATAATTTCAATAAATTCACTGAAATTGATTCCCAATGTTTTGTTGTGGCAGTTTATAAACAAAAACTCTTAGAAATTGTCCTTAAAAAAAAAAAAAGGGACAAAAAAGCAGCAAATTATGCCCTGAGGTTGTTCCAAGTCTCCTACCTCTCTTGATAAATACTGTGTCAAAGCTTCTCCCTGTAAGACAAACAGTTCCCCTGCTCTTGACTGTTGGGGGTTTTGTTTGTTTTTAACAGTTTCTCAATTCAGTCAGCCAGCAGGCCCATGATCTATCCAGCAGGGATAATAGTGTGCAATACTCAATTCTTCTCTATCCAGCTTCCTTGTCTCTGTTTTTCTGACATAGCTGGCTTTTTATTCCATTGGGCAGAGATCCCAAGTCCAGGGCCTTAATCAGCTCCAAATTTCAGATATACTTCCTGCACCATTAAAAAACCCTCTCAATGTCAATTCTCCAATAGCTTCAGCATAAAAGACTGCATACTCTATCTCAATCTTTTCAGCTAGTCTTTTCCCCTTTATCTCCTCTAATAAATTACTCACAGCCACAGACTTCTCTTTTATAAAGTGCAGTATACTCTGCTAATTAATTGTAAGAAAAAAAAAAGCGATCACTTAATTATCACTATATTCTGCATAGCTTTAAAATTAGCGCTTATTTGCATTGCAGCAGAACCTGATGGGACCTGGTGGAACCAGGGTCTTACTGTGCTTAGTGCTCTAGGAACAGAGACCAAGGATCAGTCTCAGCCCCAAATAGCTATTAACCGAGACAGGCAAAAGGATTGTTCTCCCTTGTTTAACAGATGAGGTACCAAAGTACAGAGAATAAACAATTTACCCAAGGAAATCCATGGCAGAACTGGATCCAGATCTCTTAAATCTGAGCCAAATGTCCAGTTCACAAGGCCATATATCTTCCTTAGGTTAATTCACATTCCGTAAACATATGTGTTTTATCTGCTGTCTCTGTGCACCCTGGTGCAGCAGAGATTTCCTATAGTTATCAATAAGAAATTTTTTTTGTTTCTGGTCTCTCCTCCCCCCCAAAATTTGAAACTTCAGGAATTTAAAACAGCAGAGTTTTATTTAAAAAAATGCAGACTATTCTCATTGCCAAAGTCAATGTTTCATGCCTCACAGAACAATTGGCACAGACACAATTCATGTTCATTACTGTAAACAAGATGTAATGGAGCAGCATAGCAGCAACCACGACTGTCACATATTATCATTGCTCTACTTGCATATAATTAATTCCTTCTGAAAGACACTATTATAATAAAACAATTTAAAACAATCTCCCAACCAGTGTTCCGCCCTGGAAACAACACATCACAGTCAGGAGAATGGTTTTGGCTAACAGCACTCCTCTTGTTCTGTACCAGAGCCAACAAGCTCCATATCCATCAGCACTGCAACCAGCCAATCCACAATAATGAGCTTACTGGAAACATCTATAGTGGAAACCGAACCTATAATTTCAAGATATTTTAGTAATTAAGCAAGGAGAGAATAGCACACAATGCAGTGTAGAATATTTGGGACAAAGATACTTCTGAGGTGGTCTGTATCACCCTGTGTTAAGAAGTAAAGCAATTTCTTAACTCTTCCCAGGGATGACAGCAGACTGCAATCTCTGTTATGAAACACTAAATACTTTTAAAAACTAGTAATGCTGTTCACAAATCAGTACCTAAAAAATTGAACATTTGTTACACTTTGCAATTACTCCACTTATGTAAGTTCCATGAAATGCACGGAATGAGAAGGAATGATAAACAAAAAGTTCTGACTATCAAAATATTCAGCACCTTCTGTATGAAAGTGATATTTCTTTCATCACAAAAATAAGCCAGAAAGCAAACAATCAAAATACAAACAAACAAAACCCAAAACAAACAAAAAAGACCTTTGCATTGTTAGATTTAATGTGTGCTTTCCTACTTATGTACCTTGTTCCCGCATAAGGTACCTACCAGACAGAGCACACAAAAAAACTTTTGAAAAGAAATCCCTTCCATCACAGTGCTTTTTTGTCATAAGATAGCCATCTCTGAGGCTCTGCACTGCTTACTACTGCTGCAAGATGTCCTATACACCTCCATCAGCCATTTTATTATGCAACTGCAATGTGGTTTAAATAAAAATTTAAAAAAAAAAAATCAGAAAGGATTCCTGACAAAAAGTCTTTTGCTATGACTTTGTCTGATGCTTGTTGGTGATGTTTTTGCCATTATCTGCAATACAATATTCAGTCTATTCTCTGGCTCTATTTGAGAATAGAAGTTTTATGGGCAATTCCAGATTAAATCACATATTTTAATCTTACTTCTTATTAAAGAATATGGATTTTTTTAACCAATTGGTCTTATCCACTCCTAAACAATGAACATTATTAGTCAATGTCCTGATTTGAGGTATTGTGGGCATTCGAGTGTTTTTAAGGAGAGCCTACACTATAAGACTATTTTTAGAATTCATATGACCTGGAAAGTGAGCTCCTCAAAGACAGGAATATAATTTTTTTTTAATTTGGTTATGCTGTTTTGATTAAAAACTTCTTCTTTGACACTTCAGGATAACCAGGAATAGCATTATGTTTATAGTTTTCTTTTTTGACAGTGGTGTTTTAAAAATAGGTCGGACAGAAGTAGACACATCAGTAGAGCTATATTGCTGCTTCTATGAATCGTAGTATTTTTCTCTGTGCTCAGTGCTGTACTGAGCCATCTAGACACATCGTTAAAGGCCCTGGAGTGCCAGGGGGTTGAGGCATGAAATAGCTGATAAATAAGGTCAGTTAGGTCAATTCTTTTGTTCGCAAATCACATACAGGAAAAAAGCGGTAGGGTTTTGAGTAAAATTTCTAAATTAAAGTGTGGTAAATCAGATTTGAATCTTTCCTGCCTGAAGCAGCTTAAGCCGATGTCATCCAGAAGGATGTTTTACTGGAAGTCATTTGGATTGTGGCATTTAACTGGGAAAGTCCATCTGGAAGAAAGAAAATATTCAGTAGGCAGAATAGCAAACACATCCAAGTACAACAATGTAACTTGTTTTGTCAGCCACAAGGAAGAACAGAAGGGGGACATACTTCTGCAACAATTAATGACTGACTATCCCCACAAAATTATGGCACCTTAAAGAAAGATTTAGATGTTCGTGCCTCCTTGCATGAAGCCACATTAGAGATTTCCAAATAGCTCTGAAAAAAACACAATATACTTAATTATGCTGTTCAGTGTAATTAGCTTTGGTGGAATCCCTCTAGGTGACTAGAGGATCCTGTTTTGAAATCTTTGTAGTTCTTTCTAGCAGCTCAGACAGCAGGATGACCTGAAAGTTAAAACACTCCATGGAAAGGTGAAAGAGTGCATCAAGCAGATGCTGGATTTGAACCTCAATCTCCATTACCCTAGTTCATGCTCTCACTGTGATCCACTGGGGAAAGAGCCCCACACTGTTGAGTCTCACACCTCTCCATAGTACCTGCATGAAGAAAATGTTCTAAAAGGTTGTTCTCAAACTCTGGGAGTCTAATATATTTCTTGACTGTCTACATTGGTGAACAAGTGCAGATACATGTCTTTTGTTCAGCCTGCATTTAGCCTGGAAAGACTGGCCTAGGAAATTTTAAGACTCTGAAATCCTAACACAACTAAGGTCAATAAGAGGTTTACATCTGACTTCCACTGTGTCAGGATTTAAACCCCAAGAAGAAGCCGGCACTTTGCTCACCTGTGGTTTTGATGAAATCTCCAGATTAAGTACTTTTATGAAAAGAAAGAACAACACAAAAAATACAAAGCAATGCATTTTCCTAACTTAACAGTGTAGAAAACTCAACAATATTTCATTATTATGAAGTTATAAAGTTACAAGTACAGTGAAATTGGATTTATTAACATAAATATTATTACTGAATTATATTTGACCACATAAGGCTAGATGGTGCATCATTCATTTCGTGGTTTAAAAAAAATAATTGAAAATAATTGAATATTATTTCCTGATTTCTATTACTCAGGCAAATATACTTAAACCTTTATTAGTGAAAATAACAGGAAAAGCTACTTTATCTTTTATAAAGGATTATTGAATGCTTGATATTTTCTAAACTTCAACTATTTATTTGCTTTATAATTAATACTTCTCTTTCTTTTTTAATCTTTCTTCACTGCCTCTCAACTATAGCTAAAGCTGCAAACAGATACCTCTCATCAGAGATACTGTACCTAATAAAAAAGTCCTGAATAAGTAAAACTTTCTAGAAGACCTGTCTGCATCACATAAGCACTGTTTAACTCATCATCCAAATTTCCTTTTCACAATGTCTTTGGTAATAATCTCTCATGTTGCTATCTAGAAAACTTAAAAATAAAAATTAAAAAAAATTCCTAATATCTTTATTCTTTGTAGTAACAGCAAAATAGACTTCTGATTCTTTCCTATACACAGATAGACAGGATTTTTCCTCTACGCAGGATCTAGCCAGAAACACTGGATAATTTAGTGCCATGGGAAGTAAGGCTATGATTCTCACATCTGTTTGCAACTTCACAGAAAAGGATGATTGAAGGAAAATAAAAAGGTTTTAGATTTTTCAGCTTATAACTGGATTTCACTAGCTTTGTTTACAGTAGTAATTCCACTGAAGCTGAAATATGAGCTCAGTTTTGGTACTGTGGAAGTTATGGTCCAGCAGCTTTCTCTGTCGCCAAGACCATGCCTTCCAAACTCTCCATGGGAAACCAAGCATTAAATATGGAATGCCTAACATTTAAAGCTACAGTGAGTAAATAAATTTGTACTTTGAAATGCTGCACATACTTCCATGTAATATTCAGAGCAATATATATTAAATGAAAAGTGGGTATTCATGAATAAAATTTAACATTAATTTCTTTTGAAGCTAATTTTCTCTGTAGCCATAAACGTCCTATAGAATGTAGACAGAGGCAAGCTCTTTACTAAACGGTCAAACATTTTTAAACATGATCTGAGGAGACTGTGGAAAAGACAAAGAATGCAAACTTGCCCATAAATTGCATATGAATGAAGTATATGTAAATAGCAAAACTACCTAGCTCCAAAATAAGTTTAAATAGTTTTAAACTATTTTTTACAAATACTAGTGTTTAAATAGTGTTGCTGTTATTTTTTTTTTCTTTGAATTGACAACAATCTGGCAGTTATATGGGAAGAAAAGTCTGTTAATGTCAGACAGGATTAATCTAACAATAATAAATAGCCTAAATAAAAGGCTGCACCTTTTTTCTTTTATCTTTTTTTTTTTTTCTTTTTCTTTCTTTTCTTTTACTTTTTTCTCTCTCTAGCCATTCTTGCTTCCTCTTGTCAATACATGATCCTTCATGTTACATTTCCTTTTCTTCAGTGTCTTACTTTAACTGGACTTATTAAGCATCTACGAATTCTTCTGTCTGAGACAAAGAAAATAAAATGTGTGTGTTATCTGGATTGCAGCTCCCTGAAATCTCAGCATGATCCATACTCATTCAAAGACAGCAAAAAAGATAAGTACAATGAAAGTAAGTGCTTTGTTTTTAAGTATATTCCTGGAATAATGTTTGTGGATGATAAAGCCAAATAATTTCACTTTCCATTCTTATTCAGCCTTTGATTTATTCTGCCACTCGACACACTAGTTAGTACCAAAGTTTTTTGCAATTTCTTTATTGCAGAGATGAATACAATATGTTCATGGGGGCCACAAAATTCTCTTCATAAAATTCACTAAAGTGCCAGCAAGTTGAAAGCTTACGCTAAGCTTAAAGTGGAATAGTCCATATTCCCAAAACACCCAATTCTCTGCTATGCAGCTTCTTAAACTAAGCATTCCTGCCATTCACTAGTTTGCATTATTTTTTGAATGCATATATATATACAAAGTCAGCCTGAAAGTGAAATCATGCTATTGATAACCAGCTATACCTACATTAGTAAATACTGTAGAACAATCAAAACAGTTCTGTAGACCAAAACAGTGATGCCACTGACGTGACGTCCACAATGTCTGCATTTCAGGCATGTTTCTTCAGTCTGGCTGCAGTCTGGTCCTGTGGACTAAGAACCCATTAACACCACGTTAATTCTTTGAGTACATCTTCTGGTGCAGTTTCATCTGAAAGCAATCTATTTTGCACATTTTAAGCTTTTAATATGGTTGAGTCAAACTCAGTCAGCATACAGAATCTGAAGATTTGCTGCAAAAATAGAATTTTAATCTAAACCAAAACACTAACATAGCTGAAGCCAGTTTAACCTCTTATTTTTGTGCATGATGTGGCTTCTTACAGTAAGTTTGGTGAGTAAAGTCACGCTGATAGCATTCTCTTAAAAATTATATAAGCAGAATTATCAAGGAAATCAGTAAGTCTCAAAATCTGAGTAGTGTTTTCCTTTTTGTGCATTTATATTTCCAATTCTATCTTCTTTCTCTCAACAGACATATTTATTGCATATTCCTGAACATGTAAAAGAAAGTTACCTAAGAAGTATATTTACCTAATAAAATATGACTAATATGTAAGCCTAAAAGAAGTTGATCCATCTTTGAAAGAGTTCTTGATTTGTTAAGTTTCAATTAAACCTTGTTAAATGTGGGTTTTTAAAAACTAGCTCTAGAATTTAATATATTTTCAGGTATACCATACACAAGTCACTATTTAATATCAAATCTATTTAAGCTTTGGAATATATTATCTTATGGCATTATAGTGCTCTCTACATCACTGAACTGTGACAACAGAGCAGAAGCAATTCCCAAATTGGCATTTTACCAAGTTCATGCTTTGCTTTTTAATATTCCACCTAATTTTAATGATGCATGCATATTTAGAATTATCATGGGAAAAAATAGAACAACAAAAATAACTTTCAAGGAATTCCCCTCAGGTTTTTGAGGACAGAAATAAAATGCAGTTGCTTCTTTAGCATCATCACATAGTGTTTGGCGAGCAATAGTCTTACTAGGGGAGTAAACTGAGCTGAGATGCCTTCCAATTCCATTAATTGTAAACAAAAAGGCATTTTTCACCCCTATTTCAGTTTACTATCTAAGTTCAACTTGCTTTATGCAATGATTAAGGATAACACAAGTATCTGGTTTTTAACAGTAGGCAGTAGAGAACTTATAGCGTAGACTAATTACTAGAGAAAGTAAGGGGGGTGGGGGAGAACACAGAACAGCTGTACAGTTTTATACATGGTCAGAAGTGAGTAAACAGAGATTGGATTCGAATTGAAGCGCTATATAATGATATCACTATTAATCTGAGTACATGTGAACTACTTCTAGGCCATACAGGCCACAGAGAGCGTAAGAGCCTCACATCCCCAAAGCATGTAGTCCTCTTCGCTGTCTGTTACTACAGAATATGAAATATGAGTGCCTTACTAGGTGATTAATTCAACTCACCAGGTTGATTTAATATTTCTTTGCCCACAATCAGAGGGATTCCACACCCATTCTTCATAAAAAGCGGAAGTCTCATCACGTTGCAAAATCTTTAGTAAATATATAGCTAGCGGAGAATTCTCATGAACAGACATGAAATGAGAAAAAAAAAGGGTGTGTATGACTTAGTTCATTATACTTAGTTTATTATCCCACATCTGGTTACTCTAAAATAGACGGTACTGGATGAAAACCACTAAAACTTGTCTTAAAATATATGTTAAGATAGCTAGTACATTAAAGCCTAAACACTAACAAAAATAGAGAGCCAGCACAGTACGTATTTTGTTTGTTAATTTACTCATTGAGCCTTTAGCCATGGTTTAAAATTCCTAAAATGAAATAGATAAAACAGCTGGTAATGTTTAATTAAAATATTTCTTTTGCTTTGGTGAAACTTAATTCCTTATTGAATCATATTCAGAAATATCTCCTTTGCTGAGAAACAATCAGCAAAGACAGCATTCCTAAGTGTGCTTCCTCTTCCCCATGCCTAAGAAAACATCAGAGTCTGTCTCAGCTTTGTTGTCAGCAAATACCACCACAGAAACACAAGACTTCAAAGTAGAACAATGAGGGAAATTATTCCTTTTCTCCTACAGAAAAGCATGCTCAAGTTATTGCAGAAACTTCAATCAGTCCCCAAAACAGTACTGGGAGGAAAACAGAAGAATAACCAAGTACTACACATTTTAAAAGAAATAGGAAACTTCAGTAACTTAATTTGGGGAAATAACAGAACTGCAAAACCAGATTCTACAAAGGCATTCAGATCACCAAAAGTTTTCCGAGCTTACCATTCACTAATTTCTTACATGCACAAAGGATTTGTTTCACAAATAGTTGAAGGTGACCCTTTGTGGAAATCTGTTGAGAGCAGAAGATACCACCCGCATGAACTGACTGTTCTCTGCAAATCAGAACACAAAGTGTAGAGAGTGGGTCCTGAATACGCTACAGAACAGACTTTAATCATCCAACAATACTTGCGCAACACTAGCAACTAGTGCAATCAGAGTTCAACCTCATTCAAAAATGACCTGATTTGTGCAAGCTGTTCTTCTTGCAGTGGAAAATTTAGTCATCCTCTACCCACTCAATAATAAAAAAAGACCTGCAGCTGTGTTTTTGCCCAATACCTGCGGGTGTGTTGACATATTACCTTTCACAAGCAGCAGAGAGCTCATCTTCTCTCCATGTTGTGGATCCTTAACATTATGGCAAATTACTGCTGCAAAATGATTTAACAGCAATGCTCTCCACAGAGAGAAAGACTAGATAGAAAGACAGATGATGCAGCGTAAGCCTAAAAACCTGAAAATCAAATTAGATTTGGAGTCTTTGTAAGATCAAACTCAATGTTATATCAGCTCAAAATAACATTTTTGCATTAAGCCTCTTAAAATCTAAAATCTAAAGAAAAATGAGCTGCGAAGATCACAGCAAGCTAACATCTATCTTAAAGAAGGCCTTGAATATGACCTTTAAAATGACCTTGCAACAAATGCTGTTACTAGTCTGTAAACAGAAAACAACCTACAACCTGTCTTGACTTCAAAAAGCATAATGATTTAGAAACCTTTTAAGAAGCTACAGAAAATTGTCAGAGCAGAGAAACAGATGCAAGAGAGTAGGTGGCAATCACTTATGTTTTACATTATAATCTTCAGCCAATACTGCTTGAGCTGCTTAAAATGCAAGCAAAGTTATTTTCAAAGAGCAGAACAACTCCTTAATAAAGATTCCGTGTTGTTCTGATCAGCATTTTCCACATCAATACTTTACAGCAACAGAAAGTTCTTCCTCTGTCTTCTTCACCACTTGCATGTTGTCATTTGCTGAATGAAATCGATTTCCCACTAGCAAGTTTCACAGGTGAAACCCTGTCAACCATGGGATGAAGATGTTTGAACCACAATCAGCATAAGCAAAAATCTTTACCATAGACACAATTGTTTCAGAAATACTACATGTGCCCTGACATGAATTAGGCTAGCAAAATTAGATTACGCACTATGTTTACACTGTGATGCTTTATCATTGTGGCACATGGCTGTAATTTAATCAAAAAAGTATGCAGTCTTAGTCTGTCATATAACAGCAACCTTGAAACATCATTCAGTTTGCAATTTCTATACAGTGAGGGTACATAAGATAGGTCTTGGCACATCACAGCCTGTGTACAAGAGCACACAGCAACTAGAATAGAGTTTTCTTGATGGTGCATTAGCACAAGAACATAAGACAAATCCCAGAACTAGATCTGCAGAGGAGATAGAACTTGAGAATTGGAGATGGTGGAACATGGGAAAAGGAGGGGTGCAGAGTTTTAAATCTGTAACTAGATTTCAGGTTTGATGTTGAGTGAGGATAATACAACGTGCAATCTCTGCAGATATGAAATGACGATTGGAATAAAGGAAGAGAAAGCAGGGTAGTCAAAAGCCTGATTTGATGAAACAAAGAATTACATTGAGTTAGGCTGAATAGATGGGAGAAGTAGGATTGATTGCAGAGGGGAAAACAAGAGGAGCTCAAACAGATTCACCACACGCTCGTTTTGCAAATATATTGTAGAATAAACAACTAGATTCTTACAAGCCCAAATAACTTAAGATGTACTCAAGGATGACTTCTGCACAAAGTCTAGCTCTGTAGCAGAATAGCACATCTGTTTACTTGTAGTTCCTTATTGTGATCTATATTGTTTGTATATTGGAAATACGGGAATCACACCTAATATCTGGTCATGCAATCTGGTCATAACTATATTCCTGTTGTTGATGTCATCATTGCTTGTCTTCAAGTTAGAATATTAGTCATACACATGTGTTCAGAAGTTGTGTCATTTCCCTTTTCTGTTTTTAAAAGACTTATTAGACTGTTTTCTTTTTCCCACACACACTTGGAAAGCCTTTCTGTAAAAAACAAAGATTATAATGAGTTCCTTTTTCCCAGCGCTTACCAAAATGTGATTAATTTCTGCTTAGGCTTCTATAGTTGCAATGATTACATTGAATTTCTACATTACAATTTGAGAACTATGTGTCTTAAATCTTTAAAGTATACAGGAGTATACCAGTTGTCTTGGCTAATTCTAGGAATATTTCCAGATTCTCTTGTTATTAATGGTATGAATTCGAAGATAGGCCTTTCTTTTGCTTGTAGCTAAAACAAACTGTCAAAATGCCTTTTTAACCAAGGTGCATCTCATTCTATTGCATTTGGTGCCTCTGAAAGCTGATGAATGGAAGGAGAGGAAATTAGTTACCTTTGAGATGTATAGGTAACAAAAAAATAATCTCAGATTTCAGTTTCTATTTATTGCCTAAGTGAAACACCTCAGTATCGGCATTAGTCAAATACTTTTCATAAAGTAAAACATAATCTTTGATTGTTCTATCAGAGGAATGCAAACTGCTCTAATTTCTAGGTTGTAGGTGCACATATGCTGAGGATGAGACTACAGGTCTAATAATAAACTCTGGCAGTTTAACAAACATGCTAACGCTGCTGGGGTGTCTTAAACTTGCTCATTGTCATGGTTTAATTCCATCCAGCAACAAAGAACCAGGTGGCTGCTTGCTCACACCACCCACCCTACACCCCTCCCAGCTGTGGGTTGAGGAGGAGAATGGGAACAAAAAGGTAGAACTCAAGGATTGCGGTAAAGGCAGTTTAACAGAACAGTAAAGGAAAGTGGAAAACAATGACAATAACACTGATAGAGGAATGTCTAAAATACAATCAATGTACCAACCCTCAACAATGGGACCTGGGAAGCCCCAGCCAGCTCCCAAGTGGCAATTTCCTGCCCCCCTCCCCCAGACAGCTCCTGCCTATACACTGGTCATGGCTTCACAGGGCATGGAATACCTCTGTCCACTTTGTCTCCACAGAAACCAGAACACTCATGTAAAGTGTCATCCCAAAAATACCTGAGAGCAAGGTATGTATATCACCATTTCTGAGTGCGGAGGACTCAGATTCTATTTCTTTAGAAACATCTTCATTAGAAAAGAAAAAATCATCTTTATTAGAAAAGAATATTTCTTTTGTAGAAGGAAGGTATAAGACAACAAGTTTATGAGATTTTTTTTTTTAATTAAGTTCTTCACCTGTGCCTCTGAGTCTGGTACAAATCTTCCACAGCTTCACCCAGGACTGACTGATTCAGACAATACTGAAAACTATTTTTCATACATTAATAAAAGACCAATACCTGTTCTGGAGCAGAGGCAATTGATGAGAATATTACCTGTTTGCTCTTTCCCTGCAAAGGAATTTCCATTTTTCTGCTTTACTCATTGTTTGTAAAACTTATCATCTTTCACAACTAGTGGCAATGCTTTACATAATTGCATTGTGACTTTAAGTAATGTTTCCTTTCCCAGTCCTCTGAGATAAACATTTTTGATAGGTGGACAAACTTGACCATTCGTTTTATTGAAGCCAGCAGTAACTTTATATTCCTTGACATTCTTATAGTTTTAAAATCACCTGGATAGGCTCATTTCATTATTGTTGCTATTAGGTCACACAAAGATAAAAAAATGAAGCCAGAGATTGTGAAATTGGGAATGAGGTTCCTAGAAGGACTGATCTTCCTTTTCATCTGTTTTAGAGAAACTCATCATAATACTGTTTCTGAAAACGCCAGCCATTCCAGTTATTCCCATTTGAAATTACTGGCTTTTCTTGACCTCAATATCTCACAATAAACAAGCATCATATCAAGAAAACTACACTGCTGTCTGAGATTAGATAAAATTGTCCTAGTATTGTAACAGAGAGACATAAACTCACTCCAAAAAAATGTATTAGAAATGTTGGTTTTGCAAATATAAACCTCAGCTGAAATGCCAAATGACATTTCCTCATTAAAAGAAATAGTTTCATTTTAGATAGACTAAGTAGTTTAATTAATAAATATAACTGAAAACAACAAAATGAGGATTTTACTGAAAAAATTATGACAGTAGCATTCAGTCTTCTGGCTTTAGGAGAAGTGCTACTCATACTGAATAGGAAGTGAGTAATTAGATATAACAGCTTATGAGTATTTCTGCAGAGAATGAAGAAAAAGCAAGACTGGATCTGTCCTGTGCCAGACCTTCTATAACTAGACTTGGGGTAAATATTTAACTTAATCAAATTTATGGATTTATTTATTTATCAGAGAGGATACCAAGCTCCAGTTTCAAATTGAGGTGGAATAGGAAACGTAGCTAGCATATTCACAAAACTTAAACCCTCTGGTTGATTGGAAAACACAGTACCTTCTCTTGCAACCATGCATTTGGTGAATTGTTAAATGACAGCAACAGCGTGCGTTAGCACTCAAACTGAGATTCAAGAAGCCTTCTTAAACAGCTCTTAAGGGAACATCTTAGAATTTTCTGGAAGTTCATCCCTTTCTTTCTCACTTTGCTGGTATATTATTCCATTTTCTTTCACATCTATGTATTTTCAGAGCACAAAACCCTTTACGGAGGAGACTAGTTGTTGTAAGATTAAGGCCCAGAAGACATGCACAACCTGACAAATAACAATAGCTTCTCAGCATCCTCCTGCTATATCTGAATTAAAACATCATGCTTTATTTAGTCACACAGTTTCTCATCACCTGGCTGAACAAAAGAATCCTAATAACATGAACAATTTAATGTTTAAGGACAAAGAAACTGCAGCATTGCATTAGTAATTTGAGAATAAAAAATAACCTTAACAAAAATTCAGTCAGCTGTCCATTCTCTAGTGAAGCATCACAGCTTCTTTATTCTTGACTTTGCTGTTACTATTGAATATTGAAAGAAATTCTTCTGGTTTTCCCACTACAGAACTATAAAGCTAAGTATTCATGTGTGACTCATTCTTTACTGCCAAACAACTAAACCAGCAACATCAATACTAGGATTGCAAAAGTTTATGAACATATTTTCCCTGAAAGGGAATAAGATTTGCTAGTGTAACAAGCTTTCTGAATACCTGAACAGTCACAGAAAGAAGACACAAAAAAAAAGGAGAAAAGCTTGTTCCACCTCTCATCCAGCTATTTTTCACTGTCTTGGCAAACAGTCTACTGTATGTTAGTACGGTGTTACTATACTGACTTGTACTTGTACTCCTTGGGCCCAGAAGAACAGCAGAACTGCACTGAGCTATTCTCAGCTTGGATATTCTAGGTCAGGGGATTCGACCAAGCAGAAATTTGGCAGGAATCTTGTAAGATAACATGCTTTCACCTATGTATTATTGTCTATGTCTTAATAAGTATGTGTGTTAATGGAGCTAAAAAGAAAGCACGTGAAACATCCTTAGTTTTCCTTCTTTTCTAGAATTTGTATTTTCCCCTGAGCAGAGGGCAATACTTTGCTAGGCTATCAGGATATTTTGCAAAGACCCCAATCACCCTGCCACAGTCATTTGTTCAAAATCCCTAAATCAAAGTCTGAATCTAGATTTATAGGAGGTAGGTAATATAGAATACAGTTATGCTCCCATTGTGACAATGAGAAAAATGCTGCCCATTAGACTAAATCTTTAATCTCTCCACCATATTGAGTATTTTTCTCCATAATTCAATTACAGATTTTTAAGTGAAATAATGTTCAGTTTCATCAAGAAGTCAGATATCCTTTCTGCTCCCCCACATCCATCTAGTACTTGGTCTTAAATGTTCCCGCTTATATCTTTTGTAGCTTGGATATTGTAACTTGCTTACTATACTATTCACTGTTGTTCGAAACTATATTGTCAAGTAATCTTCACATGAACAAATTAATAATTTATAAACAAGTTATTTAAAGTGAGTATAGAAATCTCCATAATGGAAAAGATGCCTATGGGCACTTGTAGGAAGATGCTGTTTTTCTGATCAAATGCAAAATGTTTAAGAGCAGACACATAAGGGCTTGTTATTACAATTGGTTATGGCTTCAAACTCATATTGCTGCAAACCATAGAAAATAATTTCTTTTAAGAAATGTTTTCATCTACTCTGTAGTACCAAACATTGGCTTATCCTCTTTCTTTTTTTCTTTTTTTTTTCCCCCTCAAATTCATCTGTGTGATCAATAAGGTCTGCAAATGGGTGCTGAAAGATGGCTGCCATTCTTCTGTAGTGATACGGAAAGTGGAGAATAGTCTCAATTTCTTTATTACTTTAGACACTTTCCAGAAACACAGCCTTTTAAGAGCAACATCCTGGTCCCCAAGAAGTTAATCAGCTGTCAATAATGTGTCAGCTGTCCCTGCTTTGTGAGCTCACCTGCTCAGCTAGCTCACCTGCTCTTGACCTGCCTGAAGCTTCCTTTTATCTGGTTTGTCTGCAACAGCCACTTCTCTAGTTCATGGGAGCCTGTAGCTCATTCATTTTAATTTATTATTAAGATCTTTGTATAGTACCACTATGGTTTTATGACCAACACAATGATGTAGAAGAAATACAGGCCAAGTGCATTAGTGGAGGCACTGAAAGTAGCGACAGAGTGTGCAGGGGAGAGGAGTACGGAAGTGGGATCTTAAGCGATGAGACACAGCCATAAACCATTTACTAGTGATTGAAGGGGTTTGGGGGGGGCTCTTTTGGTGGGTTTTTCTTTTGTGGTGTTTTTTTTTTTTTTTTAAAAAAAAAAAGACCCAGAAGTGGACTAAAACAGTTCTCAGTTTACAAATTAATACTATCTAACATACATAAAAGGGACTGTATACAGTAAATACGGATATAGCCTGGGTCTATAGACCAATGAAGGAATAGAGAAATGTAAAAGCGTGTTAGGAAACATAAAAGTGACCCCAACAAGAAGCTAGAGGAATAAAGAAGAAAACAGCAACAACACCCAACATATTCCTGACAACAAAGTACTCCAGAGGTTGCTAACCTCCAGCAGCGTTGCTCTTTCTAGCAGCCTGAAGCTAACAACAACTGAAGCTAATAACAACTGAAGCTAACAACAACCAGGTACTGAAACATGCCATCTTTTTGTAATTACTATTATGTTTTATTTTCATTTGTGTTGTTGCCACCATTCCCGTCTCAATGTAACCAATACAGTCATCCCATCAAAAATACTTTCTCCCAGTTTAGTTAATTCTACCTGCCTCATTCAGCACAAATCAGGGGCTTGGCCACTCACTTCGGCGTATATATGGGTAACTTGGCAAGGTGGGGGTGAAATCACCAAATTAACAAACAACAAGAGTATTGATCTAGAAAATGCTGATAGAAGCAAAACTGAATCTTTATCAAGGACTTGTTCAAGCCCATAAAGGGGATTTTCCTTTGTATAACACTATTTTCCTTCCATTTTCTGTAAATTTGTGTGCATTCATGAAAAATAGGAAACACCCTTCACCTTGGTTTTAAAGGAGATTTGTTCATTTTAATCTTCAATGATGGCAAACGCCAATGCCCAACTGACACTAACTGAAGTTTATCCTGATTTCAGACACATGTATAAATTAAGGCAAGAGAAGAGAAATTTCACAATGCACGCTGTAAAGAGATTTGAGAGGTAAAATTCTTACATTGCATGTGCACAAATTTCTATCACAGAAAGTTGTCTGCATTTAAAGGCAAATTTTTGAACAGCTTACCATACCAAATTTTTTTGAGTTGATATCCGACTTAAGTAGAGATGGCCATCTTTCTCTCTCAAAGGTTTTAGTTTCACATTATCCTCAGTTTAGTAAAACATGGCATTGCCTAATATATACTAAATTCATAGGTTTTTATTTGGTTTTGGGGTTGGAGTATTTTTGGTGGGGGGTTGTGGTTTGGTTTGGGTTTTGGTTTTTTTTGTTTTTAAAGTGTAGCAGCATCTTCATTTTGATTTGAAGTTAAACTTAGGTTCACAATGCATGGATGGGGTATGGTAACAGGCAAAATTTAGCTTTGCAAGTGGAACTAGCTGCCCAGTACTTACAATGGAGTAGCTGAACGTACAAGACATGGTTTAGAAAGCTACAGGAAGTTAACTCCTGTATTCCTGAGATGAACAGCAGTTTTGAGTTCTGCAAATGCTACTACAAACAGCCTTATTGAACAGGCAGAGAGGAGAAAATCTCATACACATCTTTTTACTTTAGGAGAAGTAAAGCCATCTCATTTTATTCTCCCCAAAAGACAAAGAGGGTGTAATTGTTTTTCTTTCTCACATAGAAATGCCAGTTCTATCTCGACAGTGTAATGTGAAACTAATGTAATGAGAAACAAGAGAAAATAGAAGAAACATAGTAACTTAAGAAAAGAAAAAACAAAATCTACCTATTCAAAATTATTCTTCTGCCCTTGGTTTTGTTGCTGACTGTTTAACTTCAGTATGTAACATGCTGTGGCTCACAGTCAAGAGCTCCACAGTGGCAAGGATATATTACAGCAGAGTTTGAGGAAAAAACAGAATTCCTCATTGTTTTCCAGGTCAAGCATATGTTGTCAGAGGGAGGTAGAAAAAGAAAGAAAAATGCAGTCTTTAAAAATCTTTTAAGTCTTTGTATCAGCAATATGTCATGTCATGGAATGCTTGTGAAAATAGCTATTAAACATGGGAAAACTGAAAAATAATAAAAAACCAGCACACTGCAAGTCAAACATTCAAAACTTGGAAATTATCAAAACTGATGTGTTTTAAGTTCACCTGTTTTGTAAGTGTGTTTTTAATTGCAGCATCACAGATTTTTTTTCTACAGATTTATTTATGTCATCCATTGTCCTCATTAATAATGTTCATGGAACAAGTTACTGTTTGTTTATTGTAGCACAGTAGAGTGTGGCTCCGAAAGATTTTATACTAGTCACATTCATCTTTGAAAAGGAAGTAATTAATTTCCTCTCAAGTTTTTTAATAGTAGTCCCCAACTTAACACTCAAAGGCTTCTCAGGAATCAGCTTCAAAATGTACCTAACAAATTACTATAGAAATAAGTTTATTTCATTATATAAAGGGAAAAAAAAACCCACCAAAACCCTAAAATCACCATAGCTGGAATCAAATCAGAAGATATTTACAAATATCTGAAATGAAACACTCTATGGCATCTTATATGATCAAAGCTCAGATGCCACTGACCTCAGAAGCAGCTGTAAGTGTTTAGCATTTCTGCAAAACAGACCCTAACATCTTAAATTAGGTATCAGGAAAATTAAGTATATGTAATTAGCAAGCACCTGTTTGGGTTAGGTAACAGCTATTTCTTATGAAGAGGCAGTAATAAAATGATCTCCAGACCAATATCACTGCTGACTAGGTGACCTTTGGCAAGCTGCTTTCTTTGCCTCTGTTTCACCATCTTTTCCTGTAAAACAAGTGAAGTATTTTGGCTAAAATCTTAAGAGAGAAAAAAAAAAAATCACAAAAAAGCCCTGCAGTTGATAGTGTCATACTTCTAGCTTTGCCCATACTCACATGGCATCAGTCTGGTACATATGGGGCTTCTATGTATAAATACGGATAACAGTGTAATCCTTCAAGTCAAAATACAAGCGTATCTTCTAAACCAATTCTGAACTTCAAACTTTTGGGGAAATGCTGAGATAAGTACCCCATGTTTATATCTATTTCCATAGGTTTTATTTTCATAATTATTTTTATTAATACTATTCCACAAAGATCTAAGCTGCTCTACATTAATGTTTCATCAGCCTAAGGAATAGTCAAGAGAAATCCCAGAAATAATATTAATAAAAAGCAGAAGTTTGTGAGAAGAATCCTTGGGTGAATACTGTTAAATCTATCCAGAGGCACTGTAAAGGAAAATAGTTGATTCTACTTGTGCTCTATCTGTATTGTTTTAATCTCAGGCTCCTTTTGGGAACCAGGAAAAAATTTATTTTCAGCTTTACATAAAACTTGGCTTCTGAGTATTTTAGTTAACTTCTGAAGCATTACCTCATGCTGCAGCTTCTATTCAGGGAATAGAACTCTTGTGGATATGAAAGCTTTTTCTATTCAGAGTTTATCTTGTCTTCAGAATTAGAAGTGGGAAGGAGTTTTCTTCCCATGTGCCCCAAGCAACAAAACAGCATCTCCTCTGCAGCGGGGGTGGTATCTAATGCCTAGGATATCTGGGAAGGGCATCTAACATGTGTCTTGGTATTGCAGTATCCCAGGATGCTGGCAGTGATATATGGCTTTGTCACACTGCGAGTGCAGCTAATACAGGCAGCCAACACATGCAGCACAGAAGGGGGCCAGAAGTTCTGCTGAGGGCAATGCCCGCACGCTGAGCAACAATGGTGACATGTCACAGTGCACAATCCTCAGCACCAACTCTGAAGAAACTGCCCCTGGCTATCAGAGGCTTCCACCCAGAGTAAGATTGCAGAGGAGGATGCATGCCTGGGGCTGGGGGGGTGCTTTGCATCTCTTGCTGAGGCTAGGATGGGGCAGGTAGTCTCCTAGCCCACAGGAGGTGTGTGTTGAGGGAAACTCTGTGTTGTCAAGTAAAGGAGGTCTGGAAGCATGTCAGCAAGCTGCACAGCATCTGATATGATGAAAAGAAGAGTGGATGAGGGAAGATTAGTGGATACTGTTTATCTTGACTTCAGCAAGGCTTTTGACACTGTCTTTTGTAACATCCTTGTAGATAAGCTGATGAAGTATGGGTTGGATAAGCAGGAGAGTTGCTGGGCTCAAAGTATTGCTGTCAGCAGTAGAAGGACAGTAACTAGTGCTGTTCTCAGTGGGTGGGTTGATGACCTGGAAGTGCACCCTCATCAAGTTTGCAAATGACACAAAACTAGGAGTACTGATGTGCTGGTTGGCTGTGCTCAGAGGTAACTTGACAGGCTAGAGAAATGGTTAAGCAGGAACCTCATGAAGTTCAGCAAAGGTAAATGTCAAGTCCTGCATCTGGGAAGAAATGCACCAGCACAGGCTTGGGGACTGACTGACTATAAAGCAGCTCTCAGACAGGGATCTGGAAGTCCCTATGGGACAACAAGCTGACCTTAAGCCAGCAATGCACCCTCATGACAGAGAGGGCCAACAGCCTCCTGGGTTCCATTACAGGAAGCATTGACAGCAACTAAAGGGAAGTGATCTTTCTTCTCTGTTCAACCATGATGAGACACATCTGGAGTGCTGGGTCTTCTGCTGGGCTCTCTGGTATGTGAAAAAAAGTGCGTACAACAATGGGCCACAGAACTGATAAAGGGACTGGGGTGTTTGACATGGGAGGAGGGGCTGGCAGAGCTAGGACTGTTCAGCCTGGAGAAAAAACACCTCAGGGGGAAACATCGGTGTGTATAAAAAACTAATGAGGGAGAGTGAGAAAGATTGAGACAGACTGCTCAGTGGTACCCACTGAGAGAACAAGAAGCAATGGATGCAAACTGAAAAAGAGAAGGAAAGCCATCTGGATGTAAGATTCTTTTTTGGTTTTTTTTTTTTCATTTTTTACAGTGAGGGTGGTCAAACACTGGAACAGGTCTCCCAGAGAAATTGCAGAGTCTCCATCCTTGCAGATATCAAAATCAAGCTTGACACAGCTATGAGCAATCTGCTCTAGTTGAACTTAGTTTGAGTGGGGGGTTGGTCTAGATGATCTCCAGAGCCGCCTTCCAGCCTCAGCCGTTTGGTGATTCTGTGATTACAGACTTTGATTTGTCATATATTGCATTTTAAAGGTAATGGGATTGAGTTCTTTGTGCTTTTCTACATTAATCATCTAATTGGTTATTTTGAACTGAAAATAAATTAACTTGATAGAGAGTCATTTGTCCCATGTTGCTATGCCAGTTGTAAGTCAGATAACTTTGCTTTTGTGATATCTATAACAGCAAGAGATGCTGTTTAGACAAAGATGCCTCCCTGATATTTGGAGATTAAATTTAGAAGGAGTAGTGAAAAGCTACGCAAGTGAAAGGCAGTTTTTTGGACTCTACCACTTCCTTGTTCTAATGGTTTTAGTCTCCAGTTATTAGAACCTGAAATTTGGTAGAGGCTCACTGAGATCATAAAAATATCTTGTGATATATCCCAAATCAGTTGACTTGTGAACCCCAAAACATACTTGAGCAAAACATGTTGATTGCTGGCAGCATACGTAGTATAAGATGCAGGAAAAAGATATCTCCTTTCTCTTAATCTATGAGGCATAAAACAGTAAAAGAACTAGCATGAGACTCAATAAATAAAGCTCATAATACAGTAAGAAGAGGGTCAAATTATGGCATAACAGACAATTGTTAACTTCTGAGTGTTCTGTAATTTCACACAGGGACTTTTTTTTTTTTGCACACTGCAACACAGTTCTTTACCTATTATGGATGCACTACATCTTGTTCAACAAAGGAATGATCAATCAAGTTATCCCTATGACTGATTAAAGGAAAATAAGATCATTAATATGTTGTTAACTCTGTTGCAGCTGAAAAGAATGAAAATCAAGAGTGAAAACTTTAAAATAATAATAAATAATCCATATTTCATCACTAATCTCACCTGCCTAATGATTTTCCTTATAACACACGTGATTAGTTGTTTCTTTTTCCACATACAGTCTTTCCAGCTTCTTTTTTTCTGAAAAATCTCCATATTCTTTGAAACCTAACATGCCCTCTTTAAAGTGCCTTCATATGATGGCTGTTTGATGCTTAGAGGGTGTAATAGAATATATTATACATTTCTTCTGCACTCAAAAAGGTTTCATTCGTTTCTTTTATTTTAATCTCTAATCTACAAATGTGTGACCAAGAGTGAGCACGAAAAATAGTAAAGGAATAAATTAAATACAAAGTCTAAAAGCAAATCTGTTCTTTGAAACAAAGGCTTCCATAGGTGAAAAGAGCAGCTAAATTTACGCAAGAATTAGAAGGGAAAAGAAGATCAAAGGAAGAAAACCAATCTCTTTTTTTTTTCCTTTTTCCTTTTTTTCTTTTTCTTTTTAGTGAGAGCCTACTACGGTGTTTTGAACAAAGGCTATTTAAGCTGAAATGTGAAGGTAGAAAAACAAGCCAAATTTTGGTATTTTGATCCAGCAACACATTATAGGTGTTCAACATTACAACAGTCGAACATTATAACTTGTTAACAATCCTGCACGTTTGGCATATGAAGGAGCATGAGAGGAAGAAGAGGCTGCAACTTTCAGATTTATGCACTTAAACATATAACTTTAAAATATCTTGGTTTTCTGAGCTTCATACTTTTATTTCAAGTTGACCAATTTCCCTAAATGAAAAGTCATGTGTGATGCTATTTAAAGAGGAAACAAGGAGATGAAGAGAACATCCCATTGAGATGATATATGAAGGGTGTTTCAATACTCTGAACAGCTGTTTATGAAGAACATAATATGGGAGGTAATCGTATTATACTAAGGAGTGATATATTTTAAGTACAGTTATTCTTTAATTTTTAACTTAGGCTTTAACTACATAGAAGACACTATAATAATATTGAGATTAACTAGGTAAGATTTAATTCTACTACATATGATTTTCAGTAGTATCAGGATGCCCAATAGCCTGCTTTCAAATTCTGAAACCACCTGAAAGAGTTAAACTTCTCCCAGCCCTTTCATACTACTGTCACTTTGTGCAATAAGCCCTTAAAGAAACCACAGCCCTATATTTACTGCACTTCTAAGGGTTCCCAATATGAATTATTTAAACTCCTTAGCCAGTAGCTGCCAGAATTACAGCTTCAAGTGCATAACCATGATTGCAGAAAACCTGTGCAGTCCTACTGTTGGAAGACAGAACCAAAAAGGAAAGGAGGCACTTTGTAATGCTCATGGGAACCCAGGGACTGTGAATTCTTCCTTTAACTGTGCTGTCGAAGTCAGCCTTTCAACCTCTCGTCATAAAATCCCAATTTCTAGCTTGTCTATGAAGACTAAGGTGCAGGAGCCTGCTGGCACAGCCCATATCAGGACTGCGTATGGAACTGTGTTAAACACACTTACAATCATACTCATATCTGAAAAAAAAAAAGGAATATTATCTTTATTATTACTACTCAATGCTCTTACCACTAAAGTTACGTACTCCAAATATATCTGCTAAGTATATTCTGTAAATAATTACAACATTGCCTTTCTGGAATACTAAATTTCAACTGACATTTCGGCCTGATGTTGCATGCTTCGAGCTAAAAATAACCTTCTTTTCAAAATAAATAAATAAAAAACTTTTATCAGAGACTTCAGGTAGAGAATTGAATGCCCAACTGAAATAAAGGGATAAGACACTGGAAACAGAGATTGCTGGAAAGGTTAAAGAACTACTGAAAGGTATTGCTATATCAAAGCATGTCTACAGGAGGCTACTGTAAATTTCAATAAACAACATATTAAGCTTTCATGCATTAAATGACTCCAGATTTCATTCTTTCCCTCTCAAGTCTGGCCACTGTTTGGTGGGTGTTCTGTTTGTTTTTCTGTTTTTCTTCTTGATTATTCCAGGCAACAGATTGTACACATCCCTAGACTCTTATTTCAATAGTGTCCCGCTCAGCTGGGTTCCTGCACAGACACATATACATGGTCTAACATTTCAGGATTCCTTCTCTAAGATATTCTTCATGCAGTGTTTTTCGTCCTTAGCAAATAAATAATTTTTTCACTAAGGTTTTCAAGAAATTATATCTTGATTGCTTCAGTAGAAACACAGATAACTTTAAATGATCATTTAAGCGCATATTGATACTCACAGTAAAACATAGATCTCCTCAGCACCAGCCATTTAAGTGGTTCATGTAAAATCTATAATGACATAATTGTAACTTGTAATCTCTGTCAAGATCTCAGGGACCACTGTGAATCTAAAGAGAAGTCAAGGACTTGATTCTCGGGGGTATAAATTTTGTCTTACCTCTTAAGTGCCCCCTCTCTCTCACAGAATGTGGTATGCTATTCTAAAATATCTCTGTGTTCTAGTTTGTCTCACTATATTTAAAAAAAAAAAAAAAAAAAACAAAAAAAATTCACAGAAATCTTGTTTTATATTAACAGTGCCTCATTCAGCTTTGATACAGCTTAGAGTGGAATTAATCTGGAATAAAATTAATAACAGAACTTTCTTATTTCCAATCTCTAGAATTCAACTACTTTCTTTCAAATTTACCCCACTCATCTAAAGCTGTACTTCCTACGAGTTTTTCTGATCTCATAAATATCACAAGCTATGGCTCTTTTCCTTCATCATGTTTAACAGATCCCAGGCCAGAAGTGATTTCTGAAATTATGAATCACCATCTCCTTTTGTAATTGCTTTCCATTTCTCATACTTATTCTTCTTTTTCCTTTTAAATAATTTCTCTTTGCTATTTATACCCTTCTATGATTTTAACTTGCTAGTATACCTCCTTCTACCTGTCATCATTGAGACAAAGTTGACAAAGTTTGGGTCTCACCTCTTGATCACCTCAAATTACTAATCTTTTTTCTTTTATTTTCTAGTTTGTCAGTGACCTTTCCTCTCAAAGGATTTTATGTGCTCTCAAAGGATCAATGAACTCCTTTAGGAGTTGTCTTGATGATTTTACCATGATAGCTTCCAGAAATTAATATGTGCTTCGAAGGAAAATACTCTAGTTCTCTAATGTACCAGTCACAAATGGGAAACCTTAAAGAAATTATTAATCAAACCAGTATTTTTAGAAAGAAAATACCCAGGCACCTTTACTAATTAACTAATTATCTAATTAATTAATTATTTCTCTGTGTTTCTTTCTTAAAGAAAATCAAGTTAGAAACACAGGTTTTTCTTCTTTCATTTGTTTCTAAAAATATTTGCATGTTAACAGTGATAGAAATGAAAACCACCTAAACTTTCTCACATAAATGTTAAGTTATAAGAAAAAATTCACTTCTAAACACGTAAAAAAACAAACAACCCCCCCCCAAAAAAAAAAAAAACTAGGGTAGAAAAAGGGACTCCTTTTCTTTTATGGTCAGATAATGACTCCATGTTGAAATTCATAAATAGACTATGTCTCTGGTGTGTCTATGGTCCCAAGGAAAAAACAAAAGGACGTTAAAGTATAATTTATACCAAGTTCCCACCTTCTATGTTCCATAAATTTCATACTTTTGTAGATTTGACAGGCTGAGAGAGTTGGGGTTATTCACCCTGGAGGAGAGAAGGCTCTGGGGAGGCCTTAAAGCAGCCTTCCAATACCTAAAAGGGTCCAACAGGAGAGATGGGGAGGGACTCTTTTAGGGACCATAGTGATCGGACAAGTAGTAATGGTTTTAAACTGAAAAAGGGAAAATTCAGATTAGATATTAGGAAGAAATTCTTTCCTGTGAGGGTGGTGAGGCACTGGAACAGCTTGCCCAGGGAAGTTGTGGATGCCCCATCCCTGGAGGTTTTCAAAGCCAGGCTGGATGAGACTTTGAGCAACCTGATCTAGTGGGAGACATCACTGCCCATGGCAGGGGGGTTGCAACTCAGTGGTCTTTAAGATTCCTCCCAATGCAAACCATTCTATGGTTCTATTTTTCTATGATTTAGTGCATGTCTAGATAACCTTTAAGTTGTGTCTGTTTCTCCTTTGATTTTCATAACAGTGTGTCTAGCCTGAACAAAAATTACTGTTACACAGACTTTGGACTCATTTGAAAATGTAGATTCTAAATAATTGCTCAAGTTTCATTGATTTCATCCTCAGGTTGGTGGGTTTTTTTGGCATTTGATTTCCCAAACTCAAAATTTCAATTTCAGAGGCACTTAAATTTTCTAAGTATATTTTCTTCCACAAGTAGGGAAGGGCCATCAGTCTCTGCATCATAACAAAACTTCAGTTTATCTGCTGTTACACACACCAGCTGTTATTGAAGGTTTAACTTCAAAGGAGTAGTCTCCCACTCTTAGACAGTTAATTTGGCATAACATCCATTCTCTTGTTGATTTTTTTTCTCTTATTTCTTTCCCATCACACTCCTTTCCAATTAACCAAGTTTTAATTTTTTTGTCCTGTACTGCCTTCCCATTTCCTTTCTTTTCTTCTTCCCATCCTCACATTGTGAATTCAACTCTTCCAGTCAGTTTTACTACTACTGTTTTGTTTGGTTTGTTTTCCTGTGATTAGCTTTGCATTAGCTTTGCATACACATCTGAAACAAAGTTGTCTGCTTCAGCAGTTTAGATATATATCCTTTGACTTTCAGAATTCCTTTGGATGTTTATGGAAATCTCATGTATTGGAAGAACTCAGGGCCACACCATATAACCGTAGTGTCAGACTGTAACTGGCTAGGGCAGTACAGAATGTTATGTTATGGTAATATGTTGTTTTTTATGTTGCCTATGTTATAGATTATACTACATATTGGACCAGATATTTGCATCACTTTTCTTCTGTCTTTACTGCTTTTTAGTCATACTGATACCAATTGTAAAATTTCTAGAAACTTCAATAGGGACAGGTTTTCATTTCAGGTTAGTGAATAGTTATATGACTACTATTGGATGACTGTTAGAATAAGCTAAGACCAGTTCAGGCCATGGCAAGCTTAGAGAAGTCATAAGACCCCTGACAGTGAGGTCAACAGAAAGTCTGTGGCCTTTACTATTAATGGCAAAAGCTTATTTTCTGGAGCACAGGATCCTAATACAGGCACTGGCCCAGAACATTAGTGTTGGCTATAGATTCTACAAATATGCTTCTTAACCTTAACTTCTTCTGAAAACTGATCTATATAAACACAACAAAATTATTCATGACTATGTATGGAAAGTTCTGGAAAAAGGTTATGTGGACTACATATGAATACCTTTGCTTTTTACAAACATTAGAGTTAGCCCTTTTGTTGTTGTTTCAGTATTAAGCAATAATAAATTACCAAGATAGCCTGTAGATCCAAAAGTAGATAGTGCTGAGGTAAATTTCTATGATCTTAGCTGTATTGTGGGTTATACTCAGAAAAGATAACATCGTTATTAGTTGAATGTCTATGGTCCTATTGAATAGCGTGCTGGACGGATTTAAGATGTCTGTCTGGAATTCCCTGGAAAAGGCAGAAGAGTTGAATCCTTAAGTACAACATGGGAAAACCCAACCATGGGTTCTGCAGGATCAGTTCTGTTTTACACTATATAAGACAAAAAATTACTACTTCAGCTAGTAAACGAACTAGCCAAGAAAACAGCCAATATACATTTTAAGATCTGTTAAGCAAAACATAGCTATTTGGATTGCACCTCACCTTCTTCTGTTAAAATTAACAGAATCCCGCTGTTTAGTGACAAAATCTATTGACAAAAAGCAATTCATAAACTAGCAGCAGCTGAGTAATCTTCACTACTATATTCTAACCAAGATTTCCAGAAGTCTCAAATTACATTACTAAAACTATATAGTATTTAGCTGATCTGACTTATAAAAACACTTGAACAACCATCAGATACCAGTAGACCTCACAGAACTTCAGGAATGTTAACAAAGAACAGGATTCAGCCTGTTCAGAAGTTATTTAATTTAATTGAATTCCCTGCATCAAATACAAATTTTCATCTTTCTATGCTGGATATTGGAAATATTTGGATGATCTTACTTCCAAAGGTGCTAATGGTTGCCATTCTAATAATGTTCTTCATCCCTGTAATACTTTAAAGGGTTGTTTTGTTTCTAGTACAGTTGCTGTGATCATGTTGCTTGCAAAGTTGGTAGCAAATACCTTCTTGCTTTTGTCTGTATGGATCTACCAGCTGTAATAAATAAACTCAGACATTTAGAATATAATGGAGCATACTCAATAAATTATGGAAAAACATTTTTGTTGTCTATTTCCAAGTTTTGGTCAACAGGACTGATACTATGAAAAGTAACATTGCTGAAGGGAGTTCTCAAGGTTAAAATACCCTGTTTCGCGTTCATAAAGTTCCAAGTTCTTTTTCCCTTTTCCTTCATAATAATTATATCTATATACCACAGAAACCCTTTTTGGAGTGTGTTTGCTCTCCCTGATTGGATTAAAATGAAAAGTTGCCTTTCTCTGTGGGCTGATTTCTTTTTCCTGTCTAATCAGCAGCATGGCCTGAATCCTAATTACAGGTTAGGGACTTAATAAATGAACTTCAAGAATATTAATTTAATGCTTGAAACACTGGAAAATAGATTGAATGTTTTATTTGGGGCTTGGTTCATGAAGTCTCCTTTTAGTGGTATTAGAATTTAAGGTTTAAAATGAGAACATGGTGAAAAACAACGCTTAATCTTCAATGAGAGTAAATTAGTAGAGACTTAAAGAAGTAGGGAGGTGAATGAAAGGTGAAAAATAAAGGAAAGTAGCTGTAATAAAACCATGGTTTTAAAATTAATGATCTCACACATGTTAAATTATTTTTACCTACAACAGTAAAATCTAAGCCACAAGAATATGTATCACTAATACCAGAATTTTTCAGGTAAAATTCATTATTCAAGTGTATTCGAGTTCATGTTTGTTGAACAGTCAACTGACATCTGCAGTCTCAGTAGAGAAGGATTTGGGTTTTCTTCTAGAGTACTGTATTACCTGTAAAGCTGATGAGAACAAGCTGGTCCTTTTGAACACCTCCAGAAGGAAATTCTTTGTGGTGTTCTCCTTTTGAACTGAAACTTAGATGAATACCTCCCTGTAGGGGCATTCAAATGCATTCATTGGGCTAAGGGCATTAGTTGGACATATTGGTAGCAGAGACACTGAGCAGCAGGTTTTCTCAGCACCTAGGAGAAAAGGTGCTGAGAAAAAAACGCAGATATTTTCCTTGAAAAACTATGTAGTGACCTCCTCTGAAGGTCTGAAACCTTTTTGTTTCTTTACGAGCATTCTAAAGAAAAAGCCTTATTAGTAAAAAAACTTTAAAATCTTTTTATACAGCTCCCTTTCCATCCTTTCTTTTAAACATTGGTATAGGAGCTTCATTCACTTTTTGTTTGCTTGTTTGTATGGATTTTTCAAAGAGCAGGGAGAGAAAATGTTGGTTTTATGATGGTTGATGAAAAAGGAAAAATTAAAGAGGAAATCTGGTGCATCAGGACTTTGCTACCACTAGATTTAGAACTTGAGCAGACACTAGCCATTGGCAGAGCGTAGACAAGTTTTAAAAATGCATTTCATTAAGCATCCTAAGCACTTGGGTCTTTTTTCTCTTGGAGGACTTCTTTGTCACTCTCTTTTCTCTTTGGTTTTTGGTGTGGGGTTTTGTTGTTGTTTTTTTTTTTCATGAGGAAAAATTAGCGTAATGTTGCATATTGTAGAGAGATGAGATTGTTCATTTGTACCCAGGCAAAAGGACCAAGGAAGATCTGGGTGGAATGATGTAACAAATTAAACAAAACGAATGTTTACTCTGGGGAAAGTTAAGAAAGGAAATATTTTTATGACTACAGAACTCAAACATATTCATTTGCTAATGGGAGCAAACATAGACTCAAACTGCAGTTCTTCTCTACAGAGAAACTTCACTCCCACATGTTCCATTTAATTGATGCTGATCTGTCTCTGCTGTTGAAGAACAGGAAGGACTTTTCTTTTTCTTTAATGGCTTTATTTTTAAATTTCTCTCTATAGGCAGAAGGAAGAAGATAATAAAACTCTTAAAATTGTAAACCATTGTTAAAAAATATGAAAATGTAAGGATTCCTACAACTATGTCCTTGCAATTCCACCCTGGAGTTTTACTCGACTGGATGAACTAAACCCATTGAGTTAGATTTCCATTCAACTCCAGTACAATTGTCCCATCTCTCTGATGACATTTAAACACTCCAAGTCTACTAATATCACACTAAAGATGTCTGTGAGCTGCCTTTGACCTTCTAACCAAATCAGGTAACTATTTCTGCATAAACTGAATGTTGTCCTTCCACTTGTGTCCATAGATTTATAGGAATTACTGTAGATGGACAGTAAAACACCTTAAACAAACTATGACACAATTTAACTGTATCCATCTGCATTTAATCTGTCTCACTTTCTTGAGAAATCCCCTGCATTTGCTTCTTTCAGGTGACACTGTTTTTTTCCGCTGGTTTAAAAATTTTTCACATTATACTTCTCTCAGAAGACCTCTTTGTTTCTGTATCCTCACTAGAAAATAATATCCATGCTCTAAAGTCAATGGACCTTTCAAAATTGTTTCTTAATACACAAAATTGAAAATAACTTTTTATTACAATTGATTGAAATTGGAACACTATTCATGGTTATCTAAGTTAGGGGAGTGAAAATATGGATTGAGTTAATATACAGATAATGGGGTCCTTTTGAAAAATGTTATGAGTTCAAGCATCCACAGATTCTTACACAAAACTGCTGTTGAAAAGACCAACCATAAAACTATCAGTGTTTACAAGATTTTTATTATACAAACCTAATGGGTCCCATGGTTTTAATGCACTGCAAAATAGTCTTTCTTATTCCTTATGAACACAAAGCACATCTCCCTAAAGGGACTTTTCTTCCTACAAGCTATCAATGCAATCAAAACTAGTGATGCATTTTATTACATTACTGCTTCTTGAAGAAACACATTTTTATTGTAATATTTCATAAAGATTTCCTGCTGGTAATGTAAAAAGTAACTATCTAATAAAATTTAGTAGTGTGTTCTTGCAAACACAAATAAAAAAATGTATAGTAGGCTAGTGAATATAGTTTCTGTTTTTAAACTTACCACTAAAAATAATATCTTAGGGCTCAACTACTGAAATCAGCTTCTACAATCCTGTTTTTACCTTGTGCATCTCTAGCTTTCTCACTGGGAAAAAAAAAAAACAGTGAGAATGCTCTTGCTGAAAAGTGCAAAAGAGCTTGAAAGTCCTCTATGATATAAAATAAGCTTTGTATGTCTGCTATACTGGATATGGACAATACATACATATTTATAAACACCATATAAACGCAACTATGTATTAATCCATAGTTAACAGTATAGAAAATTGGTGATGAAATTATGATTAAAAGTGAGAGAGCTTTCTAAAACATAGAAGTTTATTTTAAGAATAAAAAATAATGGGAATATCCACAAAGATTTATTTAAGCCTACTAACTCTCCCTATGTAGTATCTAATCTCAATAGAAATAAAAGGTTACTGTAGAGGACAATTAAGAACAGGAATCCAATTCAGAGCCTTTGACGTTATGCATATATTAACAAATAGCAATACCATTTGCTTTTACATATACAAGTAAATTTGTTCAACAAAACAAAACAGGTACTGAGATGTTCATGGTATGTGCATTTATAAGGTTTTTATTTCACAGTATCTCAAGTCTGGTCTTGTAGGTTGAATGACTGTTAGTAGCTGGAGGGCACTGAGCCCAATTCTGTAGTTTTTCTTTCAATTTAGTTTAATCTTAAACACATCCAGTCTGCATGCTCTGAGAGTGCTCCGCAAAGTCTTACAAGGTAGGAGAATAAGGACATTCAGTTCAAAAGGAAACTTAATTCTCACTAAAACATTGGTGTAGATGCACTTCAAATTTCGTAAAACTGCACTTTTTCTTCAATATCTAAGGGAATAGTTTAATAACAACAAATGTAGGATGATGCATTGGGTTTGTGTGGCAAGATTTTGGTAGTGGGGGGTGCTATGGGGGTGGCTTCTGTGAGAAGCTGCTCAAAGCTTCCCTCATAGAGCTGATGCCAGCCACCTTCAAGACAGACCTGCCACTGGACAAGGCTGAGCCCATCAGTAATGGTGGTAGGACCTCTGCAAGAACATACTTAAGAAGGCAGTAAAAAACCTGTGCAACAGCAACTGCAGCCAAAGAGAGGAGTGAAAATATGTGAGAGCAATAACTCTGCAGACACCATGGTCAGTGAAGAAGGACAGAGAGGAGGTGCTCCAGGTATGGCAGCAGATTCCCCTGAAGCTTGTGGTGAAGACCATGGTGAGACAGGCTGTTCCCCTGCAGCCCATGGAGATTAACAGTGGAGCAGATATCCACCTGCAGCCCATAGAGGACTCCAGGCTTGACCAGGCTGGGAGCCTCCCAAAGGAGGCTGTCACCCTGTAGGAAACTCATGCTGGAGCAGGCTCCTAGGAGGTCTTATGGCCCATGGAGAGAAGAGTCCATGCTCAGGCAGATTTGCTGGCAGGACTAGTGACCCCAAAGGAGACCCATGCTGGAGCAGTCTGTTCCTGAATGACTGCACGCCATGGAGTGGACCTACACTGGAGCAGTTTGTGATGAACTGTACCCCATGGGAAGGACTCACATTGGAGACGTTCATGGAGTTCTTCTCCCATTAGAGGCACTCCAAGCTGGAGCAGGGGAAGAGTGTGAGAAGTCCCTCCCATGGAGAGTAAGGAACAGCAGAGATAACTGTGATGAACTAACCTCAACCCCCATTCCCTGTCTCCCTGTGCTACTCAGGGGGAGGAGGTTGAGAAAATCAAGAGTGGAATTGAGCCCTGGAAGAAGGGACGAGTCGGGGGAAGGTGTTTTAAGATTTATTTTTTATTTCTCATTATCCTACTCTGATTTGATTGGTAATAAATTAAATTTAATTTCCCCAATTCAAGTCTGTTTTACCTGTAACAGTAACTGCTGAGTGATTTCCCTGTCCTTATCTCCACACATGAACATTTTGCTATATTTTTCTCTCCCTTGTCCAGCCGAGGAGGGAAGTAATAGAACAGCTTTGGTGGGCACCTGATGTCCAGCCAGGGTCAAGTGTATAACTGAACTATATAAAATACAATCATTTTAGTGTTGTGGGTTTTTAATTTTGGTTTGGGATTTTTTCATTTGGTTTTTTTTTTGTTGTTTTTGTTTTGTTTTTAATTTTTAAGAGAGGGATTTTATTGTAACTTGAAAGAACTTTTGTCAAGGGAAGAGCATTTATCCAGCATAATTGTCTGGAATCTGTTCTTAAACACAAGCCTGTTCCATTTGGCTCTGGACACTAACTTTCCCAGCTGTCCTCCTTAGGATAATTGGGCAATTAGCCTTTGTCTTTCAGACTAATTACCAGCTCAGCCTACCTGGCTGTTTCTCAAAGAAACCCAGACAACCACAGGAGAAAACAGGGAAATGTAGCCCTACATGAACATCACAAATATACATAATATTTACAGGGCTACCCTCTCACAACCCGTATGAAGTGAAGGCACAGGTCACAGCACTTGACCAGAGGGATCTACTGGGTAGTTAAAAATGGTTATCTGGTTAGATGTAACTTTCTGCCACTTGCCAATATTAGTAGCTCCTCATCCTGCTACAAGTCCAGACAGGAACAGCTCGTACATAGGTCTGGTAGCAATGCATATGAGTGTGTGTTTAGGGGCAGTGTGGGTAGTGAAGTGATTTTAGAGTATTAAAATACGGTAATATAAAAATATAATATTTTACTTACTATCACTTTTAAAATAAAGTGATGTAGCTCGGCAGTTTAGATAGATAGTCTTTTGGAATACCACACTAAAGTTAAGTTAATATTACAGATATGCATGGGTATAATGGCTAGTGGCATTGTTAATTGGCTAATGGCAAATACAAAGAAATAACAATAATTAGGCAGGCTAACCTTTGTTGTTCCTTTAGAAAAATTGAATTCCTTCATCTTTTTCTTCCCACATTGACTATATGGAACTTCTGTTGTACGTGTGCCTGCATTCCACGTGCCACAGAAAAGTAAGTCATTTCAGCCTAAAGCTTTCTGACCCAAGGAATTTTTTATTTGCTTTTTTTTTTTTTTTAATGCTGCACTTTAGACCTTCAAGATGCTCCACGACACAACAGTGGTTCAATATCATAAACCCCTGAAGAGTAAGGCAGGTTGCATGCTCCAACAAGTAGGACAGAGGAGAGGCGCTTTCATGGAGAGTACTGTAGAATTCACCAAGTGGCTAAAGACAGAGTTCAGTAACCCTCGCAGTCCTTGAGGAATGCACTGCAGAAACTGACGAGCTTTCCTATAAATTTTATGGACTGCTGAGGTGAGAGTGGAAAGAAGGGGTCAGCTTTTCTAATGTTCTTCATGCTGTTTTGCCACTGAGATTGCATTCAATTACTCAGTTTGCTCATTGTAAGCCAGTGGGCTGAAACATGGATATGTCATGGTTTGTAATAGTATACGGATCAATGCTTGCCATTTACAAACCGGGAAAATTGGGTTAAAAGATGCTACGGAGTGTGTGTCTGAGCAAAATAGATGGCCTGCTCACTCTTTTTCCTCTCATATCAATATAGTGGATATTTCTGTTGGTTGGGTGTTGGGCTTTTTTTGGAAATGGTGCAATAGAAGTGGAGTTGAATAGTAATATATCATATAAATTATATATTATATATATTACATATTATAATATATAATAATAAAATAATCTGTTTAGCATAGATACAATTAATAACTTGATAATGGACCAGCATAATTGGAATAACTAAACTTGTTTAAGTTTACATAATACTGCATGTAAACCTCTTTGGTTTTTGTCATATTACTTATGTTTAGCTTTTGCTTAATCAAGAGAGATGGTCAGATCCAAGTTGTCATTTTTTAACCTCATCAAATTGCCATGTTAGTCAGTCCAGTGAGATCAGTATGTGTTGAGATCATAGGTCTGTAGGAGTAGAATGAGGTTTCATGTCAGTAGGCACATTCTTTAGGTGTCAATCCTTGGTCACCAAGAGCTTGGATGTTGTCATTGAGTTTGCAACATTCCATGACTCTTGAAGTTACTGCCGGAATTGAGTCTCCCAGACCTTTGCTTGCTTAGTTTTATTATCATTGCACTGAATTTTAAAGAGATGGTCTATGTCACCACTGAGACACACAGATTAAACTAAAAAATAAGCAAACACTGTACATGTATCTTTGCCTAAGTTTTAATTTGTTTTCTAGCCTAATTGGGCTTGTTTATCAAACTCATGGCTTACTTTCTCAATTGAAAGACTTTCTGACTTAGCTCACATCTTTGACTTTCTTTGTGGTTGCTTCTACACTAATGAATATTGTCATCTCCTCCCCTTCCACAAAACTACATTGTCCTTTTCCATTCCAAAACTATGCTATGTTAGCTTCCATGAATAATGTTATTCTCTCCTGCCCCAAATTTCTTCTTCCTGTATATGGTAATTCCATTATTCCAAACCCATTTAATAGACACAAATAAGAGAAAATTCATTCTGTAGGGTTTCCTTAAACAGAGCAAACCCTAATTTTACAACATTATGGTCTAGATCCCTGTCAGAAATGCTGACTTCCTATTCAGGTGGCAAGATTTAGAAAAAAAAAAAAAAAACAACAAAACTAAAATCCCAGCCCTCTTGTTATTAATTTTATTATGATAAGTAAGTAGGTAGCTTTTATACAGGCATAGTAATGTGAGCTGATTTACTGAGCACAGAATACTGGATTATACAACCTGGAGTCCTGTTCAAGCTGATTTGAGATGTATTTTAACTGACCCTCAGGGAGTCAGTGAGGATTACAAGAACAGACTGATCTCTCCTCTCTTAAAATGTCACACAGGTAGTAGTTTAGATCCTGCCAGAGCCAGAGATTGTTCAAACCACTTATTTAATAGCTACATATCTGCTAATTTGCCTAATCCCCTTTTGAAGCTGTTTTGGTTACCACAGAAACCTATTGCAAGGCAGTCCACAATTAAATTAGGGGTAGTATGAAAAAGTACTGCTTCATGTCTGTATTGAATCTGCTACCCGAGAACTGTGCAGTGTGCCGCCAAGTCAATCTTACGTGAACCTTACTAAACATAACTTTTATACTGTTCATGATGCTTCAGCTTTACTCCTGTTTTCCATGCTGAAAAGGGCTCTAGAGTTCTCACAGTAGCTGTGATTCTGAGCAGCGTATTTCCCTCGTTTTATCTCTTTTCACATACTGGTGTATCTTCTTAAAGACCACATACGTTAAAGGAAATGGTGTACCACACATTTACACAGGAGCAGCATGATATTTTCTATTTCTCTTTTCCTTTTTTAATAACTTCTCATAATCTATTTGCCATTTTGACTGCCATGCAACACTGAGTAGATGTTCTTAGAGATCTGACAACCACATAATAACTGAGAACATATCACTGTATAGATATACTTAGAATACAGTTATTCAAGTACACTTTTTAACACTGAATTTTGTCTGCTCATTTTGCCACCCAATATCATGAGATTCTTCTAAAAATCTTCAGTTAACTTTAGATATGACTATCCTGAATAATACCGTAACCTTTGTAAAATATGTGATCTTTCTATTCACTCCTTCTTTCAGGTCATTTTTCAACATGTTGAACTGTGCAGGCTCTTGTACAGATTTCCCAAACCCTCATAGCTAGTAGCTAGCACAGTGCTGCATCCTCTTTGTTTCCCTTATAACAAGGGAGCTACATTTGGTGATCAAAATCTGTGATAGAAAAGCTTGCTTATTATGCATGGAAAGCCTCCTCATTTACTGCTGTAAATAAAATCCTCTAAAGTACCCAGATACCATGTTAGTAACCTGGATCTTTATAGTCTCTCAAAGTGTCTAGGGAAACAAGATTATTGACACTCCACCCCATTGCAATAAATATATTTCAATACTATATGTTGTGAATGTCATGCATACCATGAGATCATTGTATACCTCTGAGAAGAAGATTCCCTGTTACTGTAATAAATATAAAATGTTGAGTTTTGGAAAACTGGTTCTCCAAGCCTACATCGAGACTTCTGCTGGTTTAATAATTTTAATTTCAGTTAATTGATTTAGATTCAGTCATTTCCAGGTCAGGCTTCTGAACATAAGATCAAAAGCAGTCGTTTTGTTGCTGTAACTAGCTATATAACAGTTCATGTATAAATGGTGCTCTCAAAACATGGTGACAGAGAGGGACAGTCTATTCATCATTACTTATGCAATTTCATCTTCCTTCTACAGCTTCTCAGTAAGATTCTCATATACATTTTTTTTTAATTTTTTTTTTAAATCAGTGGCAATATTATATCAATCCAGAAGAACTGTTTCAGCCAATCAAAGTGACATTATATTTAAAATTAACTGTTTTGCTTCAGAACATTTAGTAAACGCAAAGGTCTGTGTTTTTTATATGGTCTCAATAACAAGTGAGCGGGGTATATATCAGTTCCTACTCTCTTTTGTGAAAGAGGTCAACATCCTCAGGGTATTAGAATCATAGAATCATAGAATGGTTTGGGTTGGAAGGGACCTTAAAGATCATCAAGTCCCAACCCCCCTGCCATGGGCAGGGACACCTCCCACTAGAGCAGGTTGCTCAAAGCCCCATCCAGCCTGGCCTTGAACACCTCCAGGGATGGGCCATCCACGACCTCCCTGGGCAACATGTTCCAGTGCCTCACCACCCTCACTGTAAAGAATTTCTTTCCAGTATTTAATCTAAATCTCCCCTCTTCCAGTTGAAAACCATTACCCCTTGTCCTGTCACTGCACTTCCTGACAAAGAGTCCCTCTCTGGCTCTCCTGTAGGCTCCCTTCAGATATTGAAAGGCCGCTAAAAGGTCTCCGCGGAGCCTTCTCTTCTCCATGTTGAACAACCCCAGCTCTCTCAGCCTGTCCTCATAGGGGACGTGCTCCATCCCTCTGATCATCTTCGTGGCCCTCCACTGGACATGTTCCAGCAGATCCATGTCCTTCCTGTGTTGAGGATTCCAAACCTGGAAGGACATGGAACCTACTCTCCTATTCAGGAGATAGATCTAAATACCTCACTTCTAGGAAAAATTTTAATAAACCATGTCAGCTACTGTGAAGTTTGTCTTCTTTTTACTTCTTTTTACCTTTACTTATTTTTTGAAACAAGTGATTAAATTCAACCAATATTCATAAATGTCTCAACTTAAACCCACTCTTTAAGATTATAAGTTGTTTAATTATGTAAATTGGTCGAACACCTCTTTCAGAGTCAGAATACTCAGTGGATAAATGTACTTCCTTGATAATTAGTGTATAAAATTTTTCTGTTCAAATTACAAAATTATACAGAATGAGAGTTATGCAGATTTCCTTCATTTCATCTATCAAGCTGGTGAAAATAAGGACCTGCTTCACTAGAACCAGTGGAGCTAGATGAGATTACTGTGATCACTTGTTAAATGAAAAAAGAGTGAAATCTTCCTTTTCATACTGCCTCAAATTTAGGTTTAGGTTGAAGTATTGCAACCCCATTAGTCATAATGGGATTGTACAGGGGTTATTCATAGGAGAAATTTATCCAGCATATCAATGGTCCATTAAGGATAAATACTTTTAAAATGTTGACATCTTTGTGCAGTCTTCTCATTAGAAACATAATAATGTGTGATGCTATTTACCTCCTTCAAAGTTACTTTTTATCACCTTTTGCAGTTGCAGCAGTACATTATATCCTTGCAAACAGGAATCTATTTACCTTACAGCCATGCAGCAACACCCTCCTCCAGTGAGTGCATTTCTGGTAACATGCCAAACTACAACACTCTGTGACTGTTCTGGATGGGAGCAAAAGTGTGCAAATCATAAATTTCCCTTTTCCAAAGCAGTTGAGGAAAATGAATAGACATTATCTGAAAAATTTGAACAGAGATCTCTAAAAATAATGTATCAGTCAAAGTTTGCTTTGTGCTCCCTTTTGCTTTACTCTGTTTGTGGGTTGTTTTTTTTTTTTTCTTATCAACCTTTTTTAGTGTAGAACAAAATGTAGTGTTTCCTTCAGGGTGCTTTGATTACAGGATAAATCAAGCATGAAAAAGACTGTTACAATCTGATAAAATTCTTGTTAAACTGAAGGGTCATTTATATCATAAGCCATTATCTCTTGGCACTTGAACTTTCTCATCCTGAAAACACCCCTTGGCAGCAATGCTTGTTATTAAGATGATCAAGATTGATACTAAAAATCATAGTCCTTGATTTCTGATATTGGCATTTTGGACTATTATTAAGAACATAACAGAGAAATTGCCTGAAATGCTGTGGCGCTCTGGGTAGGTATTTCAAATGTGGGAGGAAAATAAGTAATATAAAAATGAAAAACAAAAATAGCTAAACAAAAGAAAGCATTTATGGGCTAAGAAACAAATATGTCATATAATAGAAAATGCAAAGATAATAGTCTTTCTAATCTGAAAAACTATGTGAGATGAAAGGATTAGAACTCCACAGTTTTCTCAGTAAACATTTGACATAAATGTTAGCATAAGGAAAAATGCATGAAGCATGAAGGAAACAAAACTGACTAAATCCTGTATTTTCTCAGATTTTTATCCAAAAAAAAAGGCGACTCATACTGTGCAATTTACTTTGCTGATTTATTATAGTCTTAATTTTAAAACTAGCTTATAGAATTGTTTTCATTTCAGGTTGTATAGATTGTTATAAGTTGTCCTTTGGACAAGGAGCAAGTTCAGAGGTCTTACTACTACTGAAGATATTTATGATTTCACGGGTCACATTATTGATCCATGTTTAAAATTCCATTTTCTTTTAATGGGAATTCTATATTCTATATAAGAAATATTTTGCCCTGGCAATATTAAGTGACTGAAGGTGTGTCTAATAGATAATATTATACAGACCTTGTTTTATCAATTTTACATAATTTGGACTAGGATTATTTATGCTGGGTTTCCACATAACAGCTAAATTCAGAAGAATACTATAAATGGAGAGCTGGGCAGAGAAGAACCTAATGAGGTTCAACAAGGACAAATGTAGGGTCCTTCACCTGGGGAGGAAGAACCCCAGGCACCAATACAGGTTAGGGATGGATCTTCTGGGAAACACTACTGAGGAAAAGGATCTGGGAGTCCTGGTAGATAGCACACTTTCCATGCGCCAGAAATGTGCCCTTGTTGCCAAGAGGGCCAATGGAATCCTGGGCTGCATAGGAAAGAGTGTGGCCAGTAGGTCGAGGGAGGTCATTCTCCCCCTCTACTCCACACTGGTGAGCCCACAACTGGAATACTGCGTCCAGTTCTGGGCCCCCCAGTTCAAGAGGGACAGGGAACTACTGGAGAGAGTCCAACGTAGGGCAACCAAGATGATTAAGGGATTGGAGCATCTCCCTTATGAGGAAAGGCTCAAGTAGCTGGGACTCTTTAGCCTGGACAAGCAAAGACTGAGGGGAGACCTTATTTATGTTTATAAGTATCTAAAGAGTGAGTCGAAGGATGTTGGAGCTGGACTCTTTTCAGTGGTTTCCAGCAATAGGACAAGGAGCAACGGGCTCAAGCTGGAACATAGAAAGTTCCATTCAAATATGAGAAAAAACTTTTTTACGGTGAGGGTGACGGAACCCTGGAACAGGCTGCCCAGTGCGGTCATGGAGTCCCCTTCTCTGGAGATCTTCAAGACCCGCCTGGATGCAGTCCTGAGTAATGTGTTCTAGGTGTTCCTGCTTTAGGAATTGGACCAGATGATCTCTAGAGGTCCCTTCCAACTCTGACAATTCCATGATTCCATGAAATATTTTATGTATTGAGAAAAGGGATTAGAGAGCAGGACAAACTCTTGCCAATATTAACGAAAACAACAAACTGTTGATGACCTTTCACAAGCCATTTTCTGTTGCTTGCTTTGGGACTTGGAGCAATGCAGAGAGGTGATTCATGTCACATATTTTTTTGCCTAAATTGAACTTGTTTAATTGTTTTAAAAATGTTTTTTGCACGTTTTACAGAGGCTTAACAATTTGAGACTATAATCTTTATTTTTTTATATGATAGCTGATAATACATATAAAGAAATTCATATATGTCTTTAGCTACTGATTAAACAACATTTTTGGAGTGAACAGATATCTTGCAATCTCCATTGCATTTGTTGTTTATATTTGAAGATATCCAAGGTTACAAAGATTGCATAGTCAGGTCATTCTCCAGCATTCAACTTCCTTTCTGTTTCACTTCTGTGACAAAGGCGTTTGGTGTGAGGGACAGCCACATGAGACCACTCTCTAGATTTGAGTGCATTGTGATACAGTACCAGATCACATAGCCCAATTTTTTTTTATTATTCTTGGGGAAAACACACTGTGTATCATAAAAATAGTTTTTCTATTCACACCCATTATTTGACAGATCCTTCTGTCAAGTCAAACTTTAACTCTTTCACTGACTCATTGACTACACTGATTTTGAATAATGTGAAAACCAGAAACCTCAACGAGCACTTTTCTTAGTATGATATTTTTCTACATGCCTTGCTAACCAGGTTAAATTCTGCCTTTTTCAAGAAAGAAGAGCACCAAAAGTGGAGGTTGTCTTTCCCTATTGCCTCACATCCGAGAGTCAGAAAGTTTGTTCTTAAATATTAAAAGTCAGGGCAGGAGAGCCAGAGGGAAAAGTGAGAAGAACATCAAGAATACTTGAATGTGAAGACTTGGGACGGTGGAGCATCTGAGGGAAGTGAGTCAAATGAAGTCTAGAAAGGGAGAAGGAGGGAGAAAGGTGGAGGGAAACAAAAGTTGAACTTGGATTGAGAAGGGGACTAAAAACTAGCCAGACAGGGGAGGGACATTATGAGCAGAAAATAATCAAATAAGAAATTATGATGAGCAATTTTGAGGAACAGTATTGCAGGAAGCTGTAGATAGGCTATCCTTTGTTGTCTTCAATCAAGACTGGGTGCTATTATGCAAAACCTCTGTTCAGTAAAGAAAAAGATGTTGTTCACTGACCTGTAGGTAAGAACACTGACTAATATACTGTGCCCAATATGATGCTTTCCTTTACCTCGTGATCTCTGTTTAAAGTTTATAAATTCCTCTGGAAATGTCAGAAGACCTCTTGAATGTCGTGTCATTCAAAATCTGGATGTTGGAAACTAAAGTTACAAAATTCTGGGATTCACCATCTTCAGTAGAAGGTTTTATTAGGGTATTCTACCACTTCCAGTTTAGTTTAAAACAGTATACAGCTATGAATATAGATTAGTATCAGAGAAACGATCGACATATACAAGATGACTTTTTGAAATACAGCTATGTGTAGATTAGGGAATTAAAACTAAAGGTTCTTATAGTTTCTTTCTACAAAATAAAAATTATCTATATTGAGGAACTAATCCTCCTTCAAAGTATGTGTTTCACTAGGAGTTACTAATGAGGAGTTGTAGATCGGTAAAATCAATACAAACAAGAGACAAATTGAAACTTTAATATCCAGTTTCAGAACTATGTTCAGAAAACTGTTTATGCAAATATTTAAGTAAGCACATGAATATGTCCACTAATTTTGAATTTACTGAAATGATAAATTATTCCAGGGTTAATCTTGGAAAACAATAACGAATTAAATCCATTGGTGTTTTTAGTGTTGTAAGTGCAGTCTTAGTGTTAGAAGTGCAACAAACTGCCTTGATTATCACATTTTATCCATATCAGGACCATATTCTGAAGTGGCTTGAAAACTGACTGAATGGTCAGGCCCAGAGGGTGGTCATCAGCAGGACAAACTTTAGTTGGAGGCTAGTAACTAGTGGTGTAACCCATGGGTCAAGGACAGGGCAGAGTGTACCTAGGCAAGTTTGCTGATGACACCAAACTGGGAGGAGTGACTGACATGCCAAAGGGTTGTGCTTCCATCCAGAGGGATCTGGACAGGCTGGAGAAAAGGGCTGATAGGAATCTCATGAAGTTCAACAAGGAGAATTGCAGAGTCCTGCACCTGGGAAAAAAAAAAACCCATGCCCCAATGTATATTGGGAAGCAGCTTGGTAAAATAGGTCCTTGGTGTCCTGGGGACACCAAGCTGAATATGAGCCAGCAATGTTCCGTTCCTGCAAAGAAGACTAATACTATACTGGACGGCATCAGACAAAGTACTGCCAGCAGGTCCATGGACATGATCCTTCCACTGTCTAGCTGGGAATTCCTCTCAAATCTAATGGGGAATCATAATGGTAAAGAACTTCAGTGCTATGTTTTTCTCCCAAAGATATATGTACCAGTTTTCTGATTGAAGAAGACTCAGACTAGACAGAAAGGCTTAAATAAACTGTTATTTCCTTACTTACCAGATTCACAAAGCCCTGTTCTCGCTGAAAATATCATATATCATATTAATATTTCATATCTATTGCAGCCTACTGCACTCAAATTTGTTCAAGACTGAGGCTGTATTTCCCAGTACATACTTGCATTTTAAAAGCAGACACTAATAAAGGAAAAATATACACATAATTCTCAAATGTTCTTATATTGCTTACCATTTGGTTCATTAAAATGTTAAATGTGGATACAGTAAGGAAATATAATTTTTTTTTATTGAAATAATAACTACTGAAAGGAAGCTGTTGTAGTCGAAAAAGGAACATAGGATTTGAGAACTGATTCATAAGCCTCATGCTGTTTTCCCCCAATATGCTTTCTTTCTAACACTCATTTAACTCACAGAGTTCTGCATTTGGACTTTGGAATTCTGGCAAAATCATAAGTCTTTTGAAATCAGAAGAATTTTCTCTGAAGGATGTATGAAGTTTGTGTTTTCTCTGAAGCCTATATGCCTCTGGTGTGCTACACAGCTTGATCAGAAATTGTTGAAAACAAATATGCATACACATTTTCAAGAATACATTGGATCTGTTTGTAGCCAACAGTTTTAATCCAACTTTTATTACCAAGAGTTTTATCATTTTGGAGAGTCACACCTAAAGTATAAATAGTTGCTCATCTGGTTTGATATTAGTAACTCTTCTTATACTGCATCTTGTAAAGTGGGTTTTATACTTTCAAGGAGATAAATGATATCTTACTGTGCCATTTTATAAATGAAAGCTGCTTCTGCAGACTGTTGCATGCATACACACCCCAGATAAACATGGTAGCATGGTGCACCATAGGAATTATTTTATACAACTTTTTAGCCTAATAGAAAGAGATTCTGCCAAGGATGATCAGTTTTATTAAATAAACTGGCTCACAAATGTCAACACGTGTACTCTGTGTGTGCTTTGCGGAGCAAGGGTCAGAGCCACCACCCAGCCACCATTTGAATGTCTCAGGAATCTCTGTATTCTTCTTGCTTTTTAGCAATTCACAGAGCTAGTTTGCTCTCAGCCTGTATGAAAACAGAGCTCTCATCACTTTATTTTGTTTGTTACAGCACAGTGAATCAAAGTAGCCTGCTTTGTGCATCTGTAACACCTCAGTGTCCCAGCACCACTGCCTGGCACGCGTAATCCTTTAGTAATTCTGTGAAATAGAGAATGGACACACAAATGCAGAGAACATGATTCTTGAAAAATCCCTGTCATGGAGCATGGATGGGTGTTACAAACTGTTACCTGTATCACCATCCGTCTCTCACCTTTAGAAGTTGATACACAGTGGCTCAACTATAATTATCAAGTAACCTTGCCACTATAAGCATTTACTTGCCTTACAGAGGAAAAGCTATGATTTGTGCCCTTCATCTGTTCCATGTACATTTTTAACAGAGAAATTACAGTAAGCTATTAAGCAGAGTATTGTCCAGTTCCCAACCCTCCCATAAGTACTCTCCCTTGCCAACACAGCCAGTCCTTGTGTGGCAGAGATCAGTCAACAGTAATTAAATACGTCCCACCCCTGTGGAATGAGTAGGGAGCATTTGTTTATAGTGATTAAGCTGTTATTTTTACTCAGTGGTTGCATGACATTAAAGATCAATGGAATATAGTGGAGTACCATACAAAGTGAATGAAGGAATTGAAGTCCAAGAGGAATAAGCTTACTTTCATTATACATGGATGTATAAATCAATAAAAGGACTGCAAGATATAGTAACATCTTCTCTCAGCCTACTTCCAAACCATTTTGTGATCTTGCAAAATACAATTAAGAAAAAAAACCAACATTTTCTACAAAAAATAGAAAGGAAACGATACCAATTTCAGTAGTATTCCAGAAAAGCTCCTTAGAAAGATTAAGAAGATAGCACTTGAAATATAACATATAACATTAGAATTGCTGAGGAGAATTACTTTATACTAATCTGAAAAAAAAAATTGTTTATTTCTATGCTACTTTTCCAGCTGCTTTAAACAATTTTGCAATAATTAATTATTAATTACAGTGTTCTTACATGTCGATTGACATGAAGGAAATGTTTAAATTTCTAGATAATTTCTGTATAAAAGTGGCTATGCAAAAGTCAGTTCTTTAGAACTGGAAATCTCAGTCATCTTATGCACATAATAAAAAAGAGAATTACACATAGGCAGATCTTCAATGAGATGTAGACTACAGGTCACCTTTGGTATTATTATAAATCAACAACCTCTTCTCACATTGGAGGAGTTTTTATCACTATGTTAGCTTAAAGTATTTTCTTTGCCCAGGAGGCTGCTCCATTAACCTATCATTTTGGATTTGGAGCAAACTAAAGAAATGAGACACCATTTCATGTTATCACAGGGCACCAATTGCTTCTCTCATAATCTACCATCTGTTTCAAAAGTCCTAACCTAATAAAATAAAATAAAAATATTCTAAGATGTTGAGTCTGCCTATGTATTCTGTATTTGGCACTCAAAAGACACTAATTTGTTATTACGAAAAGTTTGTTGGAGTGGTAGGGAGGAGAAAGAACAGCTTGAGTCAGGGATAAAAGGCAGAATATTTTATTATAAGTGGCAATCTTTGCCAAAAATATAAGCCATTGATAGCTAAGATATGAGAGATTTTAATGAGAAGCATTAAATGACCTTAATATAAATGTCACTATCACTTAGTTTCTAGAAGGAGAGCTGAAGCAATAGTGAATTGTCAGAATTCATTTTAGTCTGAAAACTAATTTCAACTAAAACTCGTTTGAGATACTTTTGAGATCAGTTTCCATGAACAGTTAATCTTAGTCAAAATACATGAATGTAGGACCTAATTCTCCTCTCATTTTCTTCAGTTTTCATCCTTGTGATTTAACTAGCTTCATACAGAATCCTCCTAGCTTAACATGGAAGCAACAGAAAGGAAAATCAAACTCCAAACTGAAACCATGTGTATGCATGTTAAGCATTTACTTATACCATTTGTGAATGAATTTCAATAACAGTAGGCAAGGGGGCCTAAAGGAGAGATAGGGAGGGACCCTTTATCAGGGAGTGTAGTGATAAGATGAGGGGTAATGGTTTTAAGCTGAAAGATGGGCGATTTAGATTAGATATGAGAAAGAAATTATATACTTTCAGGGTGGTGAGGCACTGGAACAGCTTGTGATCTCTAGTGATCTCTAAGGTTCCTTCCAAACCAAACCATTCTATGGTTCTATGTGTAACAGATAGCATAAGTATGGCATTTATGCAGAAAATCCATCCAGGGTGCAAATGTTGCACCAAAAATCTAGGTGAGGTCAATAACAATGGGAAAACTTCCCAACAGTAAGGTTTCAGTTGTCATAGGTAAGCAGAGCCTTTGGAATGCAGATATTAGGTTCTAAAAACCTCAAGGTGCACCAACACTCTGTTGTTATGTATTGTCTCACCTCAGTTTTGTTAGTGTTAAACAATCACTCCATGCCAGAACAATCTCATGCCAGTAACACCTCATGCCATCAGCTTTCCTTTAATGCCATCAAGGTATAGAAAATTACAACTTTCATCCATCTTCATATTTCTGATTACTGTTTGTATTTTCAGAGAAGTTCAAGCTTCAAGATCTTTTTGAGAGCATTGCTATGAATCATGGGGAGCTGATCTCCTCAAAACATGGTACTTCAGAAGAGATTGTACTGATAACCAGCCACATCCTTACCTGTTCAAAAAGTTTTAGTTTACTGTGTTTGCATTTTCCTGTTGCTTTATCTCTGTCACTTCAAGACATTCCAGATGGCTGCGGGTTCATAGAGATGAGACTAAGACATTTAAAGAGTGACAAGAACAAGTACAAGCTGTTTCTGATTTATTATGCTGCAGTTCTTTTAAATGGTGTCTGTCCAACTGATTTGTTCACTAGCAAGCATCTCCATTCTTTGGTTCAGGGAAGCCCATTAGATATAACACAGTACATCCTTGAAAGCTTCACTCTTCAGGAAAAGAAGAGTGATTATTTGGAATAGTGAAAGAAAAATGATGACAGATATCCTGAGGCAAAGATGTCTGCTGAGCTTTAAGTATGGCTCACCAATGTACATGCTTATGCCTAGCCATGAGGAGTGCCTTCCTTCCCTAAGATAATATGTTATAAATTATTCAGTGGGAATCCAACGGAATTGAATGACTACTCAGACAGTGACTTCTGGCCCTGCATTTGCACTGACTGCTCTACTGCATTCAATCACAAGTGGTCATGAGGTGAAACCACTCCCAGCACTGACTTCTAAACCCATTTGTGTCTTGCTCTTATTTTTTTCCTCTAAATCTCAATCCAGCTTTTCAAAACTAGGACACGTATTAATATGATCTAGAGTAAAAGCTTCTAATTTAAGGATTTTGTCTTGCCCTGTTCCAGAAAATGTTTCACCAGACGTGCAAAAGGAATTTTACACAAACACTAAAAATGTTACTTCCACCTCTGTATCTGTTCTTTCACTTTTAATTTTTGGGACTCATGACAAAACCGGCCAAGCAGCTATCTCCAGCACTGAGAAGCAGTTTAGTACCTGAATCAATATTTTAGAAGTGGAGGGAAAGACAGAGAAAGTTGCCTTTGGAAAAGGCACACACACAAAAAAAAGAAAACACAATATCAGGAACAGCTGGCCAAAACAGAAATGGCTTATTACTGACTGTTATGTTTTAGCTTGTAAAATAGTCCTTACACAAAACCATATCCAGTGGCAAAGGCAGGGTTCCAGTTCCAAATATTTCTATAAATCGAGTAAATCCCATGAATTGCTGGAATGTAAATGGGGAAGCTGACATGAATTACTGTCTAACAGGGATATTGAATCCTTAAGTGAACTGTACACTCACATTTTTAATGGCAGAAAGCTGAAGCCAGGCATAATAAAAATAATTGAAATGAGGTTTTGAATACATTAATCTGGATGAGAAGTGCTTTAAAGAACAAGTGAAGCAGAAAAACAGCCAGAATGTATATGGCATTTACTTGTAGATATCATTTGCTTCTGATATTATCAGTTACCATTAGTAAAATGTGAAAAAGTATAGGAAAGAAAACTTGTAAAATACTTTCTATTAAATGGAAATTAAGGAAAAAAAGCATGGAAATACTGCTTTATATCAGTGAGTGGTGATAATTGTCTTCGGTCACAAGCCAAGTTATTCCTTAGAGAAAGAGGTGAGTGGAAAAAATAAAAGGACCAAGTGACAATGGAGACAGCAGCAAACCTTTCTGGACTTTCTGGCTTTCTGGACTATAACTACCTACAGGGGACTACAAGGAAAATGTAAAAGACTGGTCTGATCTTCTGCTCACAGAAAAGGATAGGGAGGACTTTCTTAGTTCAGAAGACCTAGCATTAACAGAGATCCTTTCCGGACCACTACTGTCTTCAGTGGTAAAAACCAATTATGTCACACAGAAAACAGAGAACTGATGATACAATTCAAGAGCAGAAAGATCATCTAATGAGCCAAAAAACATTGCTGAATATTGTCAGGGTGGCTAGATTTCAGGTTTTGACTTAAATGCTTACATTCAAAAAATTGTCTTTTTAGATATTCAGATGTCCTTTAGATCCAATACTACTACTTTTCTATAGTCTGAGACAGTATTTGACTTTCAAAGCAGTTCAGTTCTTTGCAGGCATAGTGAGGAAGCTGTTGAGTAGCCATATTAGAGCTAAAACACTCATTATATAGAGCTCAGAAGAGGCCGGTGTGTGTATATGTATATGCATGTTTCTGGTTCTTAAATTTGTCCTGCCCAGAAGACACTGTCAAGGGCAAGATTTCCCTTTTACATTCATACATTTCAGCTTTCATTTTGGCTCTATGAATAGCTTAACCCCCAGCTGCTCCTGGTTTCTGATCTTAGAATAGCTAGTAGCTACATTATGAGAAAATCAGAATGTCAATATATGTATTTCTTAGGAGCATTCAAGCCAGACACGTGATTTCTAATTTAAGACCAGTATGCTCTTAAAATAGAAACCTCCTCAAGCTCTGCCCAATCTGAATAAGTGAATTGTTCAATTCACTTATTTCTAGGCTGACCTGAGCAGCCAGATATTTTAAGAATGGCAAGAAGGAAACAAAAACTGTAAAACTTCTCTAAACTCCCCTATGATTCTACAGCACTGTATTTCAGGTTTCAAAACTTAAAATTAGAGCTTTATTGAATGTGCATCAAATCTATAAACAAATATCTATCTGCACATAATAATATAAACAGAAGTTGGCCTCAGAGTACAAAATATGAAGCAAGCTTATAAATGAGAGCAGAAGTCAGAACATCTGCTGTCACCCGGATAATGTAGGGGAAAAATCTGGGAACTGAAGGGAAATGAAGTCAGAGAGACTAAAGGTTCACTAGTCTGAAGCATTAATCAGATGGGAAACAAGTAGGGTAGCTGCTGCTCGTAGAAGTGAATAAAATTATGCCAGCAATCTCTGTATATTATAGGAGTAAAATAGAACTTAAAAAAAATCAATCTTTTTTTACATGTTGCTACAACACATCTGTGTATTATTTTAGAAGCAGTGGTGTTAAACCAGTGTAGCAAAAAAGCATAAGAGGCAAAGTTAAGGGGAGATGTAATTTCTCCTACTGAACCAACTGGAAAAAGAGTAGATAAAGGATTTGACTCACAGGGGCTTTTGTAAAAGGTCTGCAAATCCAAAAGCTATCTGCTTTTCCCTGCTATATCAGCTGTTTTCATAAAAGATGCTACTTTTCCCTACAGACTTTATCTTTGTAGTGTTCTTGTCTGAACATCCTTGAATATGTATGTTTGAGCATTTTCTTGTAAAACCATCAGTTCTTCACAACACGTCTTAGACAACAATACATCAATGTGTGTATTATAAAGAATATACAAAAAATATTCTTTTTAAAGTATACATAACTGAGTGACAGATATTAAAAAAAAAAAATTTCTTCAAGGCCTACCTAGTGTGATTTGTAGTCTATAACTTCATTCCTGATGTACCTGGGATATTTTTTAAAAATTAAGGAATCTCAGAAATTTTCAGAGAACGCACATCAAAGTATAGCTCTTAAACTCAATATTTCATCACTGGTTGTGTATGTTATCATTTGATATCCCAAACTATAACAGGTTCTGAAGCAATGTAGGGCTGAGGGATGAGAGTTTAACTCGGCTTAATAACCAAGTTTTCCAGTTTATATGTATGCATCTGACCAAGAGTTTTAAAGCAGAGAACCATCTAGTTTCCTTCAAACATTACCTTATACAGTATCTACTTGTTTTTCTCAGTTATCAGATGAATTATATTGTAGAAAATGAACATTTTCTACATTTTCTACATTTCTAGTTTTTAAGCTGAATCTCTCCCCAGCTGAGCCATATGTTTGTGTGTACATTGAAACATTTAGTTGAAATATATGCTGAAGTGTTCTGAATTGTTATTGCAAATTTACTGTTTTGAAAAAGTACTGAAACCCAGAAACGCCAGTGGAAACCTTTTGGTACTTCTACTCTGGCAGTTACTGCCATAAGCAAAGACAGATACATTTGTTTCTGCCTTCAGCTGCTGCTTGGAAATCTGTTTCTGTTTTTACTCACGTATTTATAGATCTTTAGCTAAGTAGTTACTCTGAGTTTCCATAGTGATAACTGAAATATGTATTAACACCAAACCTCAAAGCATATTTACTGTTGGCAATGCTTCATAGATAACTTTTTTCAAGAGCAGCTTCTCAAAACATATTTGCTCAGTTCAGTTCCCCACTTGATTTGTGATAGATACTCTTGATATAGCTGTATTTATCTAGAAGAGACATTTTTCCCTCTGCAAGATTCAGTGTGTAGATATTACTTTTTTTATCTATACCATCGGGTGCTCTGAAGAGATGAAGCTTTTGAATTCAGAATGTTATCTTTGAAATAAAACCAGACTTCTAAATTGGACCTACTTTCAATTAAAATTTCCTTAAATGAAGCACCACTAATATAGTGGTATTATAGCAGTATAAAATACTGCAGATAGCTTGTCTGTATTCATAATCATGAGTTTTTGAACAAGGAACCTGTTTTTCTGGCTACCATCAGATTAAAAAAGAATCACCTATTCATAAGATCTTGCTATTTAATCAGAAAAGACGAACTGAAACTCATCAAGTATATCCAAAATATCACTTTTTGAAAAAAAATCTGGTCCTGAATTTTTCCAAACATTCTGTTTATGTTTCCCAATAAACTTACCTAAATATTTCTGGGATGCCTTAATGCCCTGGAAAAAAAGAGGCAACACTAAGTCCGACTTATTTTTTTTTTAACTTGCACAAAAATGAAGGTTTTAGGATTTAGGTTTTGTGGGTTTTTTTTAAATAAATGTTTGAAAACGAAATACACTGAGAGACAGAGAGGAATGTTTTCAGGAAATAACTGAAGAAATGACTAAACAAATTTCCTCTTCATTTCTGGTAATTGCTTTTATAAAAGCAACTGAATTAGAGATCATTGGAAGGAAACCTTTCATTGTTTATGTCAAACATACTGAGAGTTGAATTCTGTTCTGTACTAAAGAGAATTGACATGCATACAAATACAAGACGGCAAACGATGACCGAGACAAGCCCAGAAAGACACTTGAGCCTGAATTAGTGAAAGTGCCTATGTGGCCCCTATTTTCCCTTGTTTTCAAGCAGAAATGTGCTTTAATCTTTAATTTGCCTGCTGGGTCTGCTATTCGCTTAAAGAAGGGAGTGTTTACCTTTGACAAATTGCATTCTTCATTCAGTTGTTTTGGAAATCTGATGCAGTATAAAGTAGTCTCTCATTAATTGCAGGTGTCTGTTGCGTGCCATAATCCTGTCCTCCCATCCTGTCCTCTACAGTCATCACCCATATGCTCACATGGCAACAACTACAAGCACAAAATATCACTCTCCAACTAGTATCTCATTAGACCTGTCTCCAGGTTCCAACTGCTGGGCATTATTTTTCGTTATCCCTACCTTAAATAACATTTTGTGTTAGCTTAGCCTTTCAGGGCTCTTAGTAGTTCAAATGTTTGGGTTCTAAATTGTGTTTTAATCTCCAGCACCTCTTCATAGTAGAGACTCCTGTGCAAGGAGGGTGTCCTCTGCAGTCATGTCTTATGTCTTGTGCAGCTCTCGTCTTCAGTCATCCCAACTAAGACCAAGGGAGAAAATGTATGACTCCCTCTCTTGTTCCCTGCCATCATGGTAGCTGTCAGGGCCCTGAAGCTTTGAATCCAGAGCTGCAGTTAAACTCAGGCCATTACTTTTGATCCTTGGCTGTACCATGCTGTAGGCATGCCTCTGGCCATGTACCTTGTTGATCCTGACCCTGACCCAGTGTGAACAGGATGAAGACAAGCCCCAGAATCTGCAAAGTGCTTTCATAATCTAGACACAGCCGGAAGAAACTGAGCAAACCTGTTGCTAGTAGTCTCTTCTGATTGTGCAAGGCAGTGACCTCTGTTTCCCACTTCTAGGTCGGTAGGAGGCAGGAGCATGGATTAGCTGCTGCTCTTCACAGATTGCAGAAGCTGTCCTGGTCTTTGCTGACGTGGTCATGTCCTGTGCCTGGCATGTACCCTTGGAATCATTCACCTGCCTCAAGCAAGCAAAAGCAAGCACATTGAACTCTCACGGTCACCTATGAGTTTTGTGCCAAAGCAAAATGCTAAATGTTTGTTGTCTAACAAGTATTAGCGCTTTCTCAGTGCTTTTCAGCCTTAATTGTTCATAGTTTAAAAAAGTAAGGTATAAATGGGGTTACTGTGTGAAGCACGTTGCATAAGCTCGCATTTAATCATGGTTTGCTCCAGTCCAAACTACTCTCTGTGACACCATGGAGATTAATTTTTTGTACTGAAAATACAGATACGAATGTACTCACAGACAAGCAACTGCTAAGGGATGATATGTTCCTGTACATTAGCTATTCTCTGGAAACGGCCTGTTTGTAAACTTTTGCTTTCATTGAAAATATGTGGTAGCTTTTTATTTCCTCATTAAGGGGTAAGCTACTTCAGCTAATTTTCTGATTGCCGTAGGATTGCACGTTTATTGCTATCAGACTGCAGCAACATGTTCCTACTGTGTCTTCAGTCTTCATAAATATTTTGATCCTCAGAACACCTGCTCTGCTATAATCTAATAGTATGGGGACCTCTTTCTTGAATGATAGGTGGATTATCTCATTTTTTATCCTTTGTAAAAATAAAGCTCTCTAGAGTTCTTTCTCTGTGCTTACTCAGAAACTGCAGGCATAAGATCTACAGGCATCCTAGAAATCCGAGTTCTCTTTATAGATTGATGCAGACAGGGTATTATAATAGCATACTAGAAAATGCTGTGTAAAAAAATCTGAGGTGTACTGGATCTGGCTTGGATGGAGTTAACTTTCTTCATAGCAGCCCATATAGTGCTGTGCTCTGGATTTGTGGCTAAAACAGTGTTGATAACCCACCAGTGTTTTAGCTTTTAGTAAGCAGTCATTGCACAGTGTCAAGATTTTCTCTGGTTCTCATTCTGCCATGCCACCAAGTAGGCTGGGGGTGTTCGAGAAAAAGAGAGGGACACAGCCAGGCCAGAAAACCCAAATTGACCAAAGGTTGCCCGGAGAGGTGGTAGATGTACCGACCCTGGAAACATTCATGGCCGGGTTGGACAGTGCTTTGAGCAACCTGATCTAGTTGAAGGTGTCCCTGCACATTGCAGGGGAGGTTGGACTAGATGACCTTTAAACCCTTCCATCCCAAACTATTCTATGATAATCCACACCATATAACATCATGTACAACCATAAAAAAATAGTGGTTTAGTCTTTCTAAAGTAACCATTGCTCCAAGACCAGTTGTGTATTGATCTGCTTGTGGGAGATAAGTTATTGCCTTTGCATCACTTGTTTTGGGTTTTCTTTGTTTGTTGGTGGGGTTTGGGGGTTGTTTTTTTTTTTCTTTCTTTCTTTCTTTTCTCTTTCCTTCACTTATAAAAGTTTAACTCAAGTGACAAGTTTTTTGATTTTGCTCTTCTGGTTCTCTTCCCTGCCCCACTGGGAAGTGTGTGAGTAAGTGTCCTGTGGGTCCTTCACTGCTGGCTGGGGTCAACTCTGCTCACCTTTCTTTCATTACAGCAAAAAATTTATACTCAAATATCTTGTGATCACTGTGGCCAAGACAGCCACCTACCACCACATCTCCCATTAGTCCTTCTCTATCCATAAACAACAAGTTAAGGAGGATATCTTTACTATTTGTCTCACTGAGTACTTGTGGCAAGAAAATATCTTCAACCTACTTAAGGACTTTCCAGACTTGCTTGTCACAGCAAGATGGTATTCCCAGTTGAAGTCTGGGAAGTTGAAATCACTCATAAGAACAAAGACTACCAATTCAGAGATTTCTTCTAATGGCTTATAGAAGGACTCATCAGTGCTTACACCCTAGCTGGGCAACTGGTAGGAGACACCCACAATGACGTCTGCTTTCATTTCCATTCCCCCAGTCCTCACCCAAGGGCTCTCAACCACTTCATCACTAACTGCAAAAGCTGTACAGTCAAACCTCTACTTTGCATACAGTGTGACATCTACACCCCTCCTGCTCTGTTTATCCCTACTGAACAGCCAGTAGGCCTCCATCCCAGCACTCCAGTCGTGGGACTCAGAATCACAGAATCACAGAATTGTAGTGGTTGCACCACCAAACAAACAACACCAGCTCCCACCACCTAAACACACAACAACCTCCAACCAAAAAACCATCACCCACCCACACAGCACCCCACCACAAACCAGTAATCTTGGGCACTAGAGCATGCCCTGAAGAACCATGTCTACACGTTTCTTAAATACCTCCAGGGATGGTGACTCCACCACCTCCCTGGGCAGCCCATTCCAATGCTGGATAACCCTTTCAGTAAAGAAATGTTTCCTAATATCCAACCTGAACTTCCCCTGGCGCAACTTGAAGCCGTTACCCCTTGTCCTATCATCTGTAACTTGGGAGAAGAGACCGACCCCCGTCTCTCTACAGCCTCCTTTCAGGTACTTGTACAGAGCGATAAGGTCTCCCCTCAGTCTCCTCTTCCCCAGACTGAACAACCCCAGTTCCCTCAGCCTCTCCTCATAAGACTTACTCTCCAGACCCCTCACCAGCTTCGTCTCACTAATACCAGTCAACAGCAGAACTCCAGAAACAGGTCAATGCTTCCAGTTTGTCCTGTTTGTTTCTCATACAGCGTATGTTGGCGTACAAGGATTTCAGATGTGCTCCTAAACATTCAGTGTTTTCCGGAGCAGTGCCAAAGCTCCTATTAGCATTGCCACCCTCAGGCAGTGCCATTCCATTCCTTGGCTTACCTTCATCTCTCCTGTTAATATCCTCTTCCCTCATCAAGTCTAGTTTTAAGCCCTCTCAATTAGTCCCACCAGCTTATGAGCAAAGAAACATTTTCCCCATCAGGACAGCTGGATCTCACCAGGCTCTATTATACTTTGTGTCTTAAAGACTCTTCCATGATTAGAAAAACGAAAACAGTGGTGGAGGAATCAGTCTTGGAGTGAAGTGTTGATGTCCCAAGGTCTCCTGTTTCTTTCAATGTCTCTCCTATTATCAGAAGTACTGAGGAAAACACTACCTATCTTGTGCTCCTAAGTTTTTTAGCATTCTTCCCAGGGCTCTGTAAATCTCTTTTGATTGACTTGGACTACATGTTGCAACATCTTTGGTATCCATGTAAAAAATCAGGACTGGGTAACAATCTAAAGGCTGTAGTAAGCTTGTCAGTTTTGACGGCATTGTTAATTAGTTTTGTTTTACAACAAGTTTGTTGTGCATTGACATCAAAAATTTTTTTCTCTCAGATGTGTAGACTAAATTCAATATAAGCTTCGGCAGGTAAATAATGATCCAGCTTCCGTCCTAGACCATTCTATGATTCTATGATTCAATGATTTCAAAGAGCAATAATAAATGATAAGTAAATAATTGTCCTTTATTTGAGCAAGTTTTCAGGACCATATATCTATGTTTTTTCATTTACAGTACCCTTACAGTGTGTGTATGTGTGTGTATGAGACAAGGTGGGGGGGTTAACCTTGAACAAGAAGGGATTTTTATAACTTATGTTTATGTGGGTGCCATTTCTTTAAGGAACCGAACAGCTTGTTTATTTAAATCCAAAGGAAGCAACAAGTTAATTTCCAGATATGGCTCAGAACAGAGATGCTGCAGAGCGATGAATAGTTGCTTTTATGTGCCTGCCTCACCTCTGGATAAAATTTTCTGTTACTATCTTTTAAAATTGTTCAAGAAATGGTAATAGCCATTATCTATTATTAAAATAATATTCACCAATCCATAACCAGAGGCATATTATTTTTTGACGAACAAGTTGGAACTATATGTCCAATTGATGACAGAAGTCCCAGCAGCGATTTCTTCTCATGATATTTCAATACAGTAACCTGGGATGATGGAGAGTTTTATAATTAACAGCAGTTATGCTGGACATACTCTGATAAGAAATGATGGGCTTGCCATTTACAAACATCAAATTTTATGAGCTGGAAATGAAATGTAGTCATAACAGGCCAACAGACCAGGAAGTGATATAAGCTGGAATTTCATGATAATGTATCTTCTGCTGGCACAGCAAAAATAGTTCCCACAGGAGTTGAATAATACTGTGGGATTGGCTAGGAAATGGCAAAAGCACTGCAGCAATTGTCAGTTGGTTTAGGCTTGTGCATTCCTTATTTGGAATACAAAAAATAAAGTTGGGCTTCCATCTTTCTGTTGTAGCTAGAGGATATATCCACCAAATTTCCCCAACAGAAAGTATCACAGAATTTCTGCAGAAAAAGACTGTAAAAGGAATCAGCAGAGGCCACTGTAGCAAGCTCTTGACAGTGAACAGAAGTAATGGCAAAGACATTTAGATATTTTCTGCATTAAGTTTTCAGATACATTTATACCTACTGTAAAGCAGCAGCTTTTATGTTTCCACGTTTTCCATTGTAACCAAGAAAGAATAGTTTCTTCTAATCAGAAAGAAAAAAGACAATGCAATATGATATTCCACATCCAATGTGTTTCATGAGAATAAAACATAAAAAAAAAATCAGGAATACTATTTATCCTCATGACATGTTACAAGGAAGAATGAGGTGATGCATACAAGTCCAAATTTGTTCTTCAGTGTTTGCAAACTAAATGTTATGAAATGTACTATTTTCATTTCAACTGCAGTAAAACATTAAAAATGTCTTTCTCCAAGGTCAATACATTTTGAATCTGTCATCAGAGTTGTTATGAAGAAAAATGTTTTCACCTTGCAAAGAAATTCGATAGACGATAGAAATAACACCAGAAAAAAGGTGGGCTCAAAAAAAGCTACATCTAAGTGCTCTTTTCGGTACTATTGTTTTGCTGCTTTTTGAGTGCTGTTTGTAATTTTTATTTCAGAGGCTTCTAGAAAGGTCTTAAAGCCATCCTGGTTGCTTTAAAATCAGTTATTTGTTCCCATGCCACTGCAGAAAAGTAACATGATTTCTGAACACATAGGTTTTGCCATATGCCTTCATTTTTTCCTCCTTTTTTTAATAAATTCAGTGCTGATGATAATACTAGAGAATTGAAAAGTTAAAGTTGACAAGCCTAAAGTGAATTTAAAAGTAGGTTTTCTAAATGTACTTATATTTTCAGCTGGGAATACTTGCCTTACTCCTAACAATCTGTTATAATGAATTTTTTCATATCTGTATTTTGAAACCAAAACATTACACATCTTAAATTCTCTCACTTAAAGAGAGCACATTTTAGGCAGAGTACATATTTTGGGAATAAACAGTACATATTTGATGTACCTTTATAAATTATGGCACTACAAACCCAAATCTTTACAGGAAATGATGAGTAATAAAAAAATAAAATGAAAATTCTTCCACTTGAAAAGGACTATTTTCCAACAAGCGGAAGATCATTTAGATATTCGGTAGGCAATAGAGTCGGAGCTGGGAATTCTCAAGTCTTTTTGCCATCGCTGAAAGACTTGGCTCTGAAACAGAGGTTATCAGTACATACCAGGAAATATATGTGTCATGTACTGATAACTTACTAAGTCATATCCTAGCATAAGAATAAAGAGTGGGAAAATTTTTTACTGCAAAAAATTTGTATGATAAATATGGATTTCCATTCTATTCATAAATATGTGGACAGAAGCTAAAAGCTATCATTTTTGCATTTTGTTCAAAATTATTTCAGAAAACAAAACAAATAAAGTTTACTGAGCATGTCCTAAACTTCTGTAAGTTTTTGCTACAGGCAGCTGTGGAGGCAGACATTGCAGTATTTTCAAAAAAGGATTAGGTAAATTCATGGGCAACAGGTCCTTAAATGGACAGTAAAAGGCTATAGGATCACGTACCCTTAATACAACAGGTTTAGAAAATAAAAGGGGAATAAAGCGGATCCCTTTATGATTTGTAGAACCATTATCAGAAACAAAATACTGGACAATTGATCTGACCCAGTAGAGCATTTCTTATGTTTTTATGTTCACCAAAATGTGTACATGCTGCTTGTGAACTTTGTTGTACAGCAGATCGATTTAGGTAAGTAATGGTTCTGGATTAATATGACTACTAAAAGCACAACTAGAATTTAAGATAGTGAAACAACCATTTCAAATATAATGCTGTTGTACTCCTGACCCAAAATAAATCTAGTCAAATGTGCCTACTAGGCTGTTTATAGAAAACTAAACAAAAAAATTACAAAAAAAAAAAAAAAATGTTCACTGGTGTGAACTTTTGATAGTGCTTTTTGTTGCATTCTGCCACTTCCAGTGCAGACACGGAAATTCACCTGAATCAGTCTCACACAAAAAAGCTGCATATTAGCTTGTCAAGTGTGCTCAGTGCTTAACACACCACCACTATATCCAATAATGTTCCAAAATTTAAGCATAATCTTAGGCCTGCAGTACTGGAAAAAAACAGTTATCTGAGGCATGTTATGGCTATATTCATTTTATTAGGCAGTACCTTAATGCAACAGAGAGCTCAAACATTTCCCTTCACTCCGTTAGTACTGACAGGTGCAAAGTATACCATTGCAGCCTGTATCACAGACTGTAATCATGTGGTGATTCAGTCTCCATCTAAATAACATGAAGAGGCAGTATAAATAAGGTATGGAAATACTCTGATAATATTTTTTTTCTTTTTCTTTTTTTTAATATCAATGAATTATTTTTTTGAGAAAACAGAAAGCAAAAGAAATGAGAGTCCTAGTTCATTCTCTTTCTTCAAAGATAGGATAAGCTATACTACCTATACTCTCCATAATTATTTGCAAAACAGTGGAGATCAAGAACAAGTCAGACAGTAACTTTCTGTAGCCTGATTCTTTTTGAGCAAACTTTGAAATACTTGAATTTTTTCGTTGTTGTTAAATAACCCCTTTTTTTTTTCCCTAAGCAAATAAAAAAAAAACCACAAACAAACCCAAACAAACCATGAGGGATTACAAAAACGAGGAAAGAAATTACATCACTTGTTTAGCAGGACTATTTTCTGTGAGAGCAACCGATGAATGTGGTGTATTCACCTTGACAAATAGCTAAAAGCCCACCCAGCTGCTCAATATACTAAGAATTTGAGTGAATATTCCTCAAAAATCTGACAGTATATTGTAGCTGCATTGACTAAATAGTAGGAATTTCCAGGCACTGTCCACTGCAAATGACAGAATTCCTGCTTTGCTTGGACTCTTTCAGGCCTATTTTTCTTCTAATCTAAGATATATTATATTGTCCTATCTCCCTGACATTTAGATTGCCTGTCCGCCTTAACAGCCGAACTGCAGTGTCATCTTCTATGACATATAATTTCACTTTGATAAGACAAGCATATTTCCACCATACCACAAGTAAACAGAACTTCTATTTCTAAGAATCTTATTTGCCTACTTTATTTACTGGACATTTCATCATGGTGGGATTTTCTTTGTTTCAGCCAAATCTTTATAATCATTACTGGCCTTTCATAGTTGGACTTCAAATTGTGAAATTTTCCTTATGATCATACATGACTTTGTAAATATCTGCAATACAATTGGATTACTCATAACACAATACAGAATTTAGATGTGATGGGATTTATGCACATAGAAGAACTCAGTATGGAAGAGTTAAACACAGGAAGTTCTGTTAAGAGTGCGGGTGACAACCACTACGTCTAGGTCACCCTTTATTAGTGTCTTATACTTTTCCTGCCTTCCTAGGTGGAAAAACTGTGAATTGTCTACATAAACATATTCTGAATCAAAGTGTCGTGCTAAATGGTTATTCCTAGGCTGTAGCATTCACCTCATCCAGCTTTTCTTTGATTTAGATGCTTAGGCTATAGATATTTCGTCACCTAAATCTTCCTTTATAGCTGGGTTCATTAGACCAGATATGGTTGTGCACAATAACAAAATTATTTAGCCCTCTCCTACAGTAGTCAGAAGAGACAAACAGACACTTCAGAGATTCATTCATTCCATCATTACTTCCTAGGGGAAGCAGGTGAAATGAATCCCAGCCTTAATTTTAGCCTTTCACATCTGACTTAATTACGCTAATTTCCCTAGTCCGAGTGTAACATCAAAGTTAGGGCAATTGAGTCTTGCCCTGGGTTTATATCCAAACAGGGAATTTGTTGTTTCTTTGAATTTTAATTGAATCATAAAATCAGGTCCAGAGGGGGTGATCTAGAGCCTCTACTAGCCCTGCAACTGACATTTCCTCCCATATAGATTAACATATAGGAAATTTGCTCTCAACCACTGCAAGAAACTTTGAAACAGACGATGGAATTCCCTTGAAGCAGTTTTTTACACACAAGTGGAACACAGCTGAGTAGCTGATATTTTTGCACTTTCATAACTACTGCTGCAACATACTTCTGTTCTATTATGTATTCTGAAATGCTGCCATAGTGGAAAAATGGATAATTCAGAAGCACGCTAAAGGTATGCTATTGAGCATAGTAGTGTGCTTAAAAATTGACATGAGCATACAATATGAAAAACACAAATTCAGTGAAGAAAGAACACGTTTCTCCTGGGACTTGTTTCCCCATGAAATATGCAAGAAAAGGTACTTGGAAACCATGAAGCAGTGCTAAGCTCCTGAGTGTTTGATTTGGGATCATTACTATGAACTGAGGAAGACTAAACAAGAAAAGGGTAGCTTCATGTAGCCCAGTAAATATGGTATTGCCTTTGCTAATAATAGACTAAAGGCATTTTACTGCATGTGTGAGGCCTCAGGACTGGATCTTGCTCTGCTGCTGACCTTTTGTCATACTCTGGTGTTTACCAGGGCCTCCTGGGTGAAATCTAGTCAGGACTGGATCACTGTGACTGTGAATATCAACTTGAATGACATCTTAATATTTATTTCCTTAGCTAGTTTTTTTTCACCAACAATTGATCCCAGAAGAAAGGTATTTTGAACTACAGAGAAGACATAAAGCCTTATCAAATAGCCACTTCAGTATGTTTTCCAATGTCTCTTAACACTTAAAATGATGAATAATTACATATATAAACAGGGAATGAAATAATAGTAAAGATGTGGCATTTTCACAGTATGCTACATCACCTAAACTACAGTGTCCTACTCTGGAGTAATATTTCAGATTAAAGCATTTTGTTAGCCATTATTTTGAATAACAACCAGTCTTTTGGTCTAGTAAAGGCTTCTTTCCATACCACGTATTTATCTCTGTTTATTTCCTTTAAGTTACTTTCTACTATGTTAGTTGTTATGCTGTTCTTCCTTTTTTCATGTGTTTAATGATAGTGTTTTGTAATAATCTAATTTAGTGGTAAATATTTGGTTGGGAAAAAATATTATTGTTCTCTAGCTTTGGATAACTAGAGAGTGTCTCAGGGAAAAGGTTATGCATTGCAACTTGAATTTAAAGGAACAGAAGAATTGTTTGCAATGGATAATGACTGAGAAAGTAAAATTATACCAAAATAGGCTTCAAACTTTTCTACGCAATTGAACTGAAACATTTAAAAGAGCCTCACCAGAAACTTGGCTTGTTATGAGAGGCACTATCAAAGAAAATAAAGGTGAAAATAAAGGTATTTAAAGGGTCTTCCTTTCCTTTCCTTTCCTTTCCTTTCCTTTCCTTTCCTTTCCTTTCCTTTCCTTTCCTTTCCTTTCCTTTCCTTTCCTTTCCTTTCCTTTCCTTTCCTTTCCTTTCCTTTCCTTTCCTTTCCTTTCCTTTCCTTTCCTTTCCTTTCCTTTCCTTTCCTTTCCTTTCCTTTCCTTTCCTTTCCTTTCCTTTCCTTTCCTTTCCTTTCCTTTCCTTTCCTTTCCTTTCCTTTCCTTTCCTTTCCTTTCCTTTCCTTTCCTTTCCTTTCCTTTCCTTTCCTTTCCTTTCCTTTCCTTTCCTTTCCTTTCCTTTCCTTTCCTTTCCTTTCCTTTCCTTTCCTTTCCTTTCCTTTCCTTTCTTCCTCTCTCTCTTCCTTCCTTTCCTCCCTCTCTCTCTTCTTCCCTCTTTCCTTCTCTCCCTCCCTCTCTGCTTCCCTCCATCGCTCCCTTCCTCTCTTTCTCCTCCCTTCCCTCTCCCCTTCCCTTTCCCCTTCCCTTTCCCCTTCCCTTTCCTTAACATTGTAGCACTGGGCCTGCCATTGTGCTTGGCTGCAGAATATGCTGCTTGAAATTACATTTTGTGTAACATCCTGGAGTTCTGGAGAGTTGAAACTGGCATTGATACTGAAAATGTATCAATAAAGTGGTTATAAGTAGCACATCCTAAAATCCAAAGCCATGAACTCCTGAAGGAAAGGAACAACCTTTCCTGGCCTTGAAACAAAATACATTAGCATGATTTTTGTGAGTTTGAATAATAGAGTCATTTCTTCTACCAGGGCAGCCTACCAATGGTAGGAGGGAGACTCATGTCTCCCTTTTACAGAGCCACACAGACAGCTACCTTCACATAGCCAAAGAAGCTTTTGGAGATTTAGAAACCAAACAGACAGATGTAAACTGACAGCTAGGATAGAGTTATCTTTTTACAGGGGTCCTGTAGTCAGGATCAGCAATCTCAAAATGCTAGTTCAGAATCAGACCCTCAGTCAAGGGTATGAACCAGTTGGCAGAAACAATCTAATAAGTTCCTGCTTTCAGGGAAAACTTTGCTGGAGAATAAAGGTCTGCTTTTTTCCTTTAGCATGACCTCAGTTGGTCTGTGATTTCCCTTTATTAATTTTCCCTCAGAGTCCGATGTGTTTCACAAGTACATTTCATGGGCTGAGCACATAGAAGCTCATTAACCCTAGCTCAATCACTCCTCCCCATCCCATTTTTGCCTTTCCCAATCCCTGTGATATCCACAGGCAAATAGTTAGTGAATTTTTCCAGCATTAGACTGTGTTTTGTGAGTAAAGTCAAAAAAACCAGCCTTTAACTGGATTCAACACAGGTGGTATTTAGGGCACAATACGTTTCCTTGAAAAATCACTGAATCACAGAATGATATGGGGTTGGAAGGGACCTCTGGAGATCATCTAGTCCAACCCCCCTGCCAAAGAAGGTGGACCTAGAGCAGGTTGCACATTCTTTCAAATGAGAAACAGATGAGACCATCAAAGGAACAATAAGTTTGCCAAGCTCTCACATAAAACAAATTGGCATGCAGAACACAAGATACAGCATCTTACTGCTAGGTAATTTCTATTTCAGTAAGAGCAGCTTGAACAGGACAGGGTTATTCAGTGACAGTATAGTCCGCAGAGCTGCATATCACTAACTTTGGTACTCTTCACATAGTGAATGTCTTGCCAGTAACATAGGTATGGGTCTGTTGTCATCTCTTTCTTAATTTCTGCTTTCAGGTGGTGATCCTTCCCTGAAGAAAGATTTTTATTAATTTTTTTCTTTTTCGGTCTAAATCTCTAAATTCACTTGGTAGTGAATTTACCTTCGTAGAAGCTTAATTCATTTCCCTCAGAGGGGTGACAGAAAGAACTGCACGTGCTCCATCCTTACCTTATTATGTGGGGCAGTTCAAGATCCACACAAGTCCAAGAACAATTACCCAATGACCTTGCTTTACACACTGGAGTCAAATTTTCATCTTGACTTCAGTCAAGATGAAGCCTCATGTCATACCTACTCTCAATTCTGCTCCTCTACTCTGCTCTGGTGAGATCCCACCTGAAGTACTGCATCCATCTCCGGTTACCTCAGCGTAAGACAGCCATGGACCTGTTGCAGCGGGTCCAGAGGAAGGCCACAAAAATGATCAGAGGGATGGAGCACCTGTCCTATAAGGACAGGCTGAGAGAGTTGGGGTTATTCAGCCTGCAGAAGAGAAGACTCTGGAGGACTTTATTTGGGCCTTTCAGTACGTAAAGGGGGCCTACAGGAAAGACAGGGACAAACTTCAACAGAGTCTGTTGTGATAGGACAAGGGATAATGGCTTTAAACTAAAAGAGGGAAGAGTTAGACAAGATATAAGGAAGAAATTTCTTATGCTAAGGGTGGTAAAACACTGGCACAATTTGCCCAGAGAAGTGGTAAATGCCCTGGAAACATTCCAGCCCCTGCATGGGTCTCTGGGCAATCTGATCTAGTTGAAGATGTCCCTGGTCCTTGCAGGGGGACTGGACTAGATGACATTTAAATATCCCTTCCAACCCAAACTATTCTATGATTCTACCCAAGGCAAAGTTTTTTTTTCTAGAAGTACTGCAGCTATGCTTCCTATCTTTTTCTCAGTCCATAGAAGCAGTACATAGAAGTCATGTGAAACAAGCTATTATAAACGATGAAAGACAGAGAACATACAAGAGTAGGACTTGTAAGGTACACCAACCAAATCATATTCTACAAACAGGAGAGCTGGACAGAGATACATAATGGGGTAATATAGCATTATGTGAGAAAAATCAGGTACAATTGCTTAGGAAAAGATGAGATAACCTATTTCAGGAAGGATGTTGGTGTATCACCGTAAAAGAAGATCCCCTGTAGATAGAATAAAGAAGACAAGTCTAGACACTACCTACCTCTTCTGCTGCTGCTTAGCAGCAAGCCAAATCAACAGCTATGGAATTTAGAGATATCCATACGTGTGATTGCTATTTCATAATTATAAGGTATTTCAGATGGCGTGTATTTAGCAATATATATCTAATAACTCTAGCCCTACTAAAGAATTGATCTCCATTTACCTAGTCAATGTTATTTATGGAGATCTGCAAATCGCATATCTTATCTGATTATATCTGTCCAACAAAATTATCCTAAATGCACTTTAGCAACATAGTGATTATAAAATGAATCTATGTTTGACCTGCATTCTGCCTTGTGTAATAAGTAGTTTTCTGACATATGCTCAAAGCTATTAGACAGTAATAATTTGCATATTCCAGACAGAACTGTCTGAAAGTGGTCATGTCTACAACTCTGTAAGAAAAGTGTGACTAGATCAGTCAAAAGGGAAAGACTATGTACATCATGTAACATTCTTTCTTACATTTTGAAATTCAGTGTCTGGGGCTGTCTTCTTCATCTGATAGAGTGGTATGAAGGAAGACAAGAGCAAAAGGCTGCTTCAGTCTCTCCAAGTCATCCTATTCCCAAACCAATTCACCCCACTAGTCCAAACTTATATTTAAAGCTCATATTTGGTTGGAAGGGGTTTGTTCTTTGTTTATTATCAGTTTGCAAAAGGTAATCCAAAAGGGAACAAGCAAAAAAGATGAAGGTAGTGCTTACTTCAGAGAATCACTGTTGACTGCAGCTCCAGACATTAACATAATTTGTTTCCAAAAGTGCTGAACTCAGTGAGCTCAATTTCAGTGAGTCTTTGCCTAGAGGTGAGGATAGAGCTGCTTCCCCAGACCATCATCAATGAGGCTGAGGGTTTTTCATTTCATTTCCTCTATCCTTGTCTAATACTTCTGACATAAGTGTCAGGATAGGACTAATTTAGTCAGCAAGACTGCATTAATCTCATGTTTCCTAATTTCCATTCGAACAACCCATGCCTGTCAATTGAATCTCCAGCCAAGGTGTAAGAAATAAAGGAAATTAAATAAAAGACATTTCTTCTATGCACATAATGATATTAACACATATATCTCAGGCATTGTATTAAATATCAGAACACAAACATGGTAAGGACCAGCAGAGGCCCTAACATCAAATAAGATGCAGAGATTCCACTTCATTATCAATATTTTAAAATTAAATTCCCCATAGGCTTAGGTATCTTACCAGAGGGTTCACCATTTGGATACAAACCCTCCAATATTTTAATGCTATTGAATACACAAAAATAAACTTATCTATAATTATAGTTTTGCATTATTCCATTTATTCCCTGAGTTGTAGAAGAATTCATATTCTGCAAATGAGTAGTATAGAATGCCATCATGTTTCAGTAAAGCTAGTAACCAAAATATAATGATCCAAGTTCAAATTAAATTAAATATAATTTAAATTCAAATATTTAAATACAAGGAAAACTGAAGTCCACTGCATAGAAATTGTGATTCCAGCAAGCTACAAAATCCCCATTAAATCAAAAATTTCAGACAATGTAATATCTTTGTCAGATCTACTCATACGGGCCACTCCTTTAAATACCAAAATGACATATTTAAACATTCTAGTTTTGAAAATTTTTAATTTGGTTTGAATAAGTTTCTTTCATGTATTCAGCAGTATGGTAAATACAGCTACAGATACATTTTTACAAAGAGAATGTAAAATTAAGTAATCTCCTTACCATGTGCAGGAAGATTAAAACTGTGAGAGAATTCAAAATACAGGGATTTACAGATCAAGGGAGACTTTGTGTTCTTCTTCCAAATGGTGTTATTTTAGTGGTTTTACTTCTGCTTTTATTTTTCCTAAAAAAAGAAGAAAATTTAAAAAAAATATTTGAGACCAATTTTAATCTGAAATTCATGTTGAAAGCCTATATAACAAAGAAGCACACCCAGAATGGAGAGAATGGAATAGTCAGTCACTGTGACAGAGGGATGGAAACACTGTTCTCGATCTTATTTTCTGTCCTTAAAAGGTCTGTCTGTAGGCCTTCAAGCCGCGGTCTTGACTGAACAAAACCTAGCAGATGTCCTTCTCCTGATTTTCCAGGAAATAAAATCCTGAACCACAAAAAATGAGTGCAGGTCCCTACTGCGCTTCGTAAATTACTAGTTTTAAGGAAGGAAAAACCAAAACCACAAACACATGAAACATAAAAGTGTCTTCCTTTACTGTTCTCTGCTGACACTCAACTTCACAGAATCCTGTATTAAAATTGTCTTGTTTACTACTCTGAAACCTAACTATGGAGTTTGCTAAGGATATTGCTTCTTAATTGTTCACTCAATCCCTTTTGCATTAATAATCTACCAGATCTGGAAAACTGTCATAAATTATCAAGTCCAGCCCAAAATAGTTCCATTTCTGTGGTGTGAATTCTTCATGTGGATGAAGGGAGAAAAAAAAGGGATTTTCTTGCAAGAGACGAAGCCCAAAGCTTTGCATTCATATGCACAAAAAGGAAAGGAACAAACAGTTTCATGGTGGTTTAGCAAATGATAATAAAGCCCAGTTCCTCCAGAAAGTGGGAACCACTCTTTCCTTATCAGTGGGTGCATCCTCTGAAATCACATCCACTGCCCAGAGTAGTATGGCACACAGAAAGAACAGGCCACAGAAAATATAGATTCAATAAATGTCTGCCAGGTAACACCATTCTTCTTCTGAATGTTGATTGCCCAGGGGGAGTTCCCCAAAGGAGACCATCTTCCTCAGCCTTTCCCTCTCACAACTTCTCCCCAGCACAGAGAACAGCACAAGCTTTATTCTTAGAAGTAATAAATGAACCTGAAGGATGCTCTGCCAAGCCATGCAAAATTAATTAGGTCGAGGACTCGGGTGGCTGCAGGGTGACTGTTACACTGACATTTTTAAGCAGACTGTCTGTAGCACAGCAGCCCTGCTGTGCCATCCCAAAGATCAGCATTATGGGACGTGTTCATCAAATCACTGAGCATAATCGTATTTCCTTTTATAACTGTCATGGCTTCTTTCCTAGATGCTCACTCCCCTCTCTTTTTCTTCCGCATTATATTTATTATTATTATTTTCCCTACAAGAAAGGAAAGATTTCTGAGCTACCGCTGATTTTCTTTTGTACAACAGCTCCCTCTAACGTTCTCTCTCTTTTTTCCCACTATTTCCTGATGGAGGAAAATATTTTTTCAAGTTATACTTATGGTTTGATGAAAGGGGTTTCTTTGGCCATTCTTCTGTGTTCTTAATACACTAATACCAAAGCTCAACCAGATAAGAATTGTGTCTAGAGACTATATTGGTCCAATGAATATGTTTTATCAACAGTACCAAACAATTATGATATGATTAGAAAGATCATAAATGTTGCTGAAACTGTCTTCCTTTTGGGGCTTTTCTATTTTTCAAAGATTTATATGTGATTTTATGGTAGTGACTGACTTGCTGGTAATTTATTTATTTGTGTTACTCCAATAACAGCCATCCCTGAGTATGTATGTAAATATCTGAACTGACTAGATGTTGCTTGACCAGATTGGTTCATGGGTACGCAGCTGGGCTGTTCTGACCTCTGTCTGAAGAACCTATGAATAGTAAAGTGTTGGATTAAAACAAACAAACCAGTGTACAAAACCACACAAAAAAAAACCAAACCCAAGCACAAACATGCTAGTCGCTGGGGTCATTGAGTAATGGCAACCAAATTGCAAAGTTACAGTAACAAGACAGCCCGTACAAGTATGTGAAAATGAATTTCAGAAGAATTGTAAAAGAGAGGAAGTAGACAAAAGCAAAGCATTAGGGAATGAATGATCAATTGGATCAATAAACTTTAAACGCAAGGAGGTCACTGCCATTATCCATGTCACTCTCCTGCACAGTGTATGCCCTAGATCTGAAGAAGGTGTATTTGTTCTCCCCAGATACAGAATTCCCAAATACTGTGGTTGTGGTTGTTTTCAAACAAACACTGCTGTTTGAAAACCTATGTTTGTGCACACCCAATGTAATAACATCCAATCTCCCATTTTAGAGTGTGAAGGCTTTTCAGCCCCAGGAGTGTCACAAAATCCAGTTAATATTTGGCCATTCAGTGTGAAGGCTGTTTCAAGGACCACTCAACATGAGCAAGTAGTTATAGCAGACTAATGGTCAAAGTTCAAAATGATAACTACAGCATTTAGCAATTAATTTGCATTCTTGCTAAAACTTGGTACAGATCTCTAAAGTCTGATGGATCTAAAGGACCAAGTTTCATGTTAATTTGTTTCAATTAAGACATCATCTTTTTTTTGCATTTACTTTTCAAGTGTGTTATCAGAAAAAAATAGTCTTAGGAAGAGTTTCTGACATTTATAATAATCTTTGAAGATGTAAAAAGCACATTATGTTCATCAGAAGTCTGTGTTCATAAATTATGGCCAAAATTTCTTACTTGTTTTTTTTTGGCTGCTTTTAGGAATCTCAGTTTGAAATGTTGGGGATATTTTAACTAATAGATAGAAAGAAGCCTAATGACTAATATATTTTAATAAAGTAACTTGGTTTAATTGTGGAAAATAAAAGTTTGATATTAAACCAAGTGCTCCAGAAGTTCCTCAGTTGTGACTCAAATTTTTCTGTTTTTACAAACTCCCACCATCATAAACACTGACATTTTCACTCATGTCAATATTGTCAGATCTTTTGATGTCAGTATGACATTTTAATGTTAACGGGAACAAAAATCCATGTGAGTGTTCAGAGACAGCTACATGAGACTCTTGAAAATGAAATTGCTGGTCATCATGCATCTGTAAACATAACTAGCTCTTAAAGATGCAAAGTCTCCAAAACCTGGAATTTTATATATATATATATATATATATAAAGTATATATATTATATATATATAATAAATACATATAATATTTAAAAATATACAGACACATCTCAGGACAGTCATTTTAGGGTAAGTACAACTGTAAACTAAAAAGGAAAAACAAGAAAACCACCTTGAAACACAAGGAGTTTGTGTTTAGAGGACATTAAGTTAAAGATAAAAGTTCCTGATGGTGGACACAACTAGGTTTTCAGCATTTAGTAGCACCCTGCTGCCTGGAGTACCCTGCTGGAACACAAAGTCTTTGGTGAGTGACTTGTTGGTCCTTTTGTGCTTTGAAACAGCAGAAAAGGGAAGGCTACTACATTCAAAGGCACATCTGTTCTAACACAGAGGAGGGAAATTCAACCCATGTGTTTGTGAGAAGGAATATGACTGGAACGGGGCACATCTGGGGTTTTTCAGTCTCCCTCAGAGCCTCTTGGCCTGTGGGCAATGTGATACTGAGACACCGTGCAGTGTTGCCAGGCGAGTGGGCGACTGCCTGCACCTGGGACGAGCCCTAGCAATGAATTGGATTGCCGCTTCCACCTCTCCAAGCTCCAAGTAAGGAATATATCCCAGAGTGAGAGTTTATGTTGACTAAAGGCTTAAATTTACGGCTCAGTTCAAAGCCATAGAAAAGATACAGATATTTATAGCCGTATTAGAGTGATAAATATAAACCTATGGGGAATAAAAGATAAATATTGTTAGTTGTATTTTAGCTGTGAACAGAAAAAAAATAACCTCTATATATTCTGTGCTATGCAGGTCTTCTCAGGTGATATTTCTGTGTCAGGCAGGTCCCAGCTCTCACCGGGGACAAGCACACTTCTCAGTTCCTGTTTACGTCTTCCAGTTTCTCACCTGCTTAGCTGCACATCGCAAATATAACTTCAGCTCACACATCTTAATTACACAGGAAGCCAGTTCTTCCAGAAGCTCACATTGCATCTGTCAGCTTGTGCGATAAAAAGCTGGTCCCTGCACAGGGTGACCAGGGAAGACCCAGGGATGGGGGGAGACCCTCAGTGCCACAGGACTCTGTGGCAAGCTGTATATATATTTTTTTATATATGTGTATGTATATGAATTGTATGTGTGCATGCGCCTGCTGGGAATACAGGTTCAGTGCTGGCTGGACCTGGGGGGATGAGGCTGCAGCCACCTCACCTCTGCGGACTGCTGGCTTCAGCATACTGTCAGTATTTCATATTTTGCATCCTCAAAGCATTAACCCTAGGAACCACATTCATATTTAGGGAGGGCTTCTTGTGTTATGGAGTGAGTCTTTGAAGATCCACCAGCTCTCCTTTCCTGAAAAGATTATGTTTGTATTCTTTTTCACAGAGCTGCCTCAGCCTTTTCAATATGCACTGTAACACTAAGCTTAGCTGTATGAGTGAAATAAAAATTGCTACCTTTGAACTTACTTTGTGGAGAGATATATCTTTTTTTTTTCTCTCATATTGGGATTGAAAAAAGCATTTTACACCATATGTGAAAATAAGACATCAGCAGAATAAGATATAAGATGTCTGAGCACGTTAACAGGTAAGTCTGTTCATTTATTTATTCAGTGCTTAATCTATTAGACAGCAATAATCCTGCAGTAAAGTTATCTATGTTGTTCAACAAGAAACAGATTTTTCTTGGGGTTTTTTTGGTTTTTTTTTTAAAATGAATTACACTTTTTTCTTGACTTGCAGTGAACTTCTGCACAATCTTTTTATGAATCAGCATTTTCTGCAATGGAAAAAAATTTGACTATTGACTTCAAAACCAGCTACAGCCAGCATAAATGTTAATGCCAACACCTGATGTAAGTGTATCGCAGACACATAAGCACACCAACACAACATGCTTGCTTACAGCTCTACATATGGCTATAGATAATATTGTGCAAAGTACTGAAAGAAGGATTTGAGGAAAGTTTGTGGACAATACCAAGATCCAAGAGAGCCTGACAATTGTAAAGAGTTTTCTGGTGCTTCGGAGAAATAGTTTAAGCATAAATTGATAAATACCTTTCCCCACAAACAGCCTCTCACAAAAACTGTAATCATGTAGCTCTCATTTAAATCTGTTTTCAAGATGATTTTGGACCTCTCTAAACTGAGTGTCTGCCACATGGGTTTGGTTCTGGCAATACTGCAGGTTTCTGTCCCACCACGAGTGAATGTTGGTGGGGTATTTACAGTGACTAACGTTAGGAAGCTCTCTTAGGCTGTGTCTGCAACAGCAGGCAGGACAGCATAGCAGGAACTGATCTGGAGGGTAAAAGTGTTGCCTCCCAGCATCCATACCACCTGCAGTTTGAAGGCTTTACTTCAGATCATTTCTAGTGTGCTTCTGTAGACTGAACACCTCCTGGCAGCTAGAGTACTCCCGGACCCCATCTTTGGGGGTAGTTTCAATTGAAACCCCAAGCTCTCTCCTTTCTGAAAAAGCAAGGCAAGGAGGAAAGATAAGGACATTTATTTCAAAAGCACCAGATTAAATGACCAGATGAGGGACTGATGAGTAAAGAAAAAACATTACTCTGGATCCTTGTCCCACTGGAGAAAACTATAGAATGACTCTTTTAATTTAGCAGCTTAAACCAGATGCCTAAAGGTGATGCTGTAAGTATCCTTCCTGAGTGCTCTGAGGGTTCTACTGCTCAATCAGGACGAAAACACTCCCTTTCTCCACCCCCTCCCCCACCCCCTTTTTCTTTGTACTCTGTTGAATTACTTGTTGGCATCATGTTCCGCAACTTCCAGATAATACTTGTCACATATAAATGTGCCTAAAACATAAGCAAGGTATTATGTCTCTTTATACCTTAGATACATTAGCACTACATTATATCTGCCTGTGGATACCTGCATTAGCTGTCAGCTGGAAGCTTTTCTGTCTTCAGAAAAGCACACCAGATCAGGTCCGGTTCAAATCTGATATCGACAAAATCCCTGTAAACTTGCTTTTCTCTGAATGCAGTATTCTCCAAATCCCACTTCAGACAACAGCCAGGATGAGCTGAACAGAGGGAGGCTTTAGACAGTTGGCTCCTATTGTTGCTAATGCTGCTGCTGAAATAAAGGTGATGTTATCATCAGATGGGGCTTTCAGCAGAGTGGCTTCTTTCTAGCTGCTTGAGTTTAATTGTATGTCTTCCCACGGAGGTCAAAGGACCAAAACGCTCTTGCTTCTGGTTCTCAAACACATAATTTCTTCAGGCAGCCAAGGAGGGAATGAGAGTGTCCATATTGCAGCAGCTTGTGCAGTTCCACAAATACTCACTGCATTGTCCACATCACAATAAAAATCATAATTACTACTACATTTAAATAAGAAGATTTCTGCTGACAAGCTGCCTTGAGTATTTTCTGAATGTGGGACTCTGTGTACCACCCGTGAGAAATGTACGACAGCAAGGAAATTAGTAAAATAAAGCAGTACACACTGAAAAGCATTGTAAGGGATATTAAGGCACCCCTGCATGCTTCACACAGATGTATGTTTCTCCCTCCATCTCACAATAGGCAAGCATGCTGGGGGACTAGTGGACTCAGTATAAACAAGCAAAAATAATATCTACAAAAACGATCTGTAAAAGGAAGACATCGGTATATGAACAAGTAGCTAATAAACAATGTGCCTGTGAAAACAGCATCAGAATATACAGCATTATCGTTAAGCTTTCTATAACTAATAGCTTTGGGATGTGTTTCAGACTGTTTCTGGATGCCTATTAGCAATGTCAGAATCGGGATATATACAGGAAAAATATTATGTCAGGATGGTTTCAAGGCAATTTCATACATGTTTGAAGAATAAAGGTAGCTGTAACTGTCATAACCTAGGAATTAAGAAAAGGAAGAGAAGCCCCCTCATACCACTTATAAATGTTTTGCTCCACCTAGAGAAATTAAACAGCAGCTGTAGCAAGGCAAATACCAGACAGATGTCTCTAGGAGCTTCCTGAACTCTAACTTGTGGTTAAGTTTGGCAGACCCAATAAAAATCAGGCATAACCAATGTGCAGCTATTTGCCACAAGAGAGTAAGAAAAGACATAGTTGATTAATATAATTGTCTCATACCTCATTACACAGCTAATCCTTGCTGTGCATTAAAGACTTTTTACCAGGTATCTTCTGGCACCACATCAGAGAATTGCTTTCTAAATATATAATGCAGTGTATAAACAAAGTTAGCATCAATATTTATTGCTTCCCCCAAGGCTGGTGTTCAGTGTTTCTCCACACAATAACAGGGAGCCATGAGATTTTAGCTCTGACACCCTAATCGCCACTTCCTCCTCTAAACATACAAATAAGGAATACATCCAGAATAAAGGAAATGTTGAGTTTAAAATAAAAACTGATTTCTATGTCCTGGATAAAAGAGGACATGCTCAGTCTCAACAAAAAATTGTTTATCAAATCAAAGTTTTTAAAAGTAAAATTTACAAATGTTAAGAATTTTTAAAATAAACTTGTGCTATGTCTTTGGAATGAATTATTCATTAGCTTTTGTGCTGATCTGTCAAACAGGTCTTTTGGCTTGTGATGTGGAACAAAGCCATACATTAATGCTCAACAAAGGACTAAAGCTACAATAACTTAGAACATTGCTTGCTAGTATTACCAAAATCATTTTTATCAACTCAACCCTTAAAAAAAACCTGCAGAAGTTAGCTTTTGCTGAGAAAATTAAGATCACTGACGTCAGTGATTTTTTTGTAATTTGGCATTTTTTTTGCAATAGATGAAGCTGAGTAATCAGTGAATCTTGTCTAAAATAAGAAACCATACACTTGAATTATATCTTTAACTTAAGTTTTTTAAATTTGGAATAGTTAAGGATTTTCATAATCTGCTCTGTTTTATAGCTTTTCGTTCAAATTTAGCTGAATACTGAGCATCAAAAAATCAGTTTCTTTTGTACAGATGCAAAAATCCTCTGATGAATTTGCATAACTAGGTTTATTCTTTCTACATACTTATCTTGGAAGCTTTTCTTCTCAGTGAAAGAAAATACCTACAAAAATTGCAAAAAACTTCCATTATATAGACTAGATCTGAGTTCTCCCACATTCTAACTGAATTTTTATTTGCATATGCAGTTAGAAGATGGTACATAAAGGAACTTCAGCTTTGATATTCAGATAAATACATTCCTTGCTGTTTTAAATTCAAGGAGATTTTAATGAAATTCTGAGTTCTCCTTAGGGAAAAATAAACATAATGGACTTCTATGCTTCTGTACTACTGAATTTCCTAAAAACATTTCATGAGTAGACATCCAAAGTTATTGTTTTTAATATCTGTCATCTAGCTTCACCCCTCTAAAATAGCGAACATTAAATCTTAGCACTTCCCTATGGCTCAGGACTGAACCAAATTGCAACCTTACAGTCTTGTGCACAAGTCTACTGCAACTTCTTTTCATTTCATTACTGTAGGCAGTCTGTCCTACCACAAAGGGACACATAGGATACTGCTTGGTAAATTTAAGAACTTCTGTAGGGAATTAAAATTTCCTTCAGAGCACTAAAATGCAGTATTAATGTTGTATAGGATAAAAGCAACATGGTGCCTGATCTACAGAAATCAGACCATATTATGATAGTTTTCCCAGAGGTATTATCTCCTTCACAGGAATATCAGAGGAAAAAACAATAATCTAAAGCTATATATTCAAAGAACCTGTAAAGTTTCAGGTTATATTTATTTAATAATTTATTATTTAATAATAAATAATAAAAGCATGCCTTTATAAGAGACAGTGGGCACAAAGTGAAATAAGAGAAATTCATTTTAAAAAGTAGAAAAACCCTATTGCTCTTATCTCTGTTAAAATAGAGGTATATTTTAAATTTAAAAATAAGTAACACTTAAGGATAGCAACAGGAGAACAGTAAATAAAATAAATGAAAATTAATAAAAGAATTAATAGAACTGTTGTGCTTACACACATTTGTATGATCAGCTACAAATCCTTTTCAGGCACTTGTAGGGAAAAAAAAAAGAGAATATTTTAAATCTTCCAATTAAAATTAAATTGACCCAAAGATATTTAAAACTAAGTGTCATTGCACCTAAGTCTGCTGTAGGCTTTGATTCTTATTTTGGGTAACAGCCTTGTGGTTTAAATATTCTAGTGGCCTGAATAGTCATATATTCTTAGAGGTGCGTGGCAGTAGGACAAGAAGAGTAGATTTGGCTTTCTGTCAAGTTTCAATTGGAAAAAAATGTGTGATTCAGTCTAACAAGAAATAGAGTGGATTATTTTGGATGGTTCAAGAGCTACTGATGAGAGTGAGGAGACTTCTACTGCAAAAGAAATTGAAATTCTTGACTTCAAATTTAAAGTAGTTGAACTTACATATTCTTTCCAGCTACCAAATGGCTTTTGCTTTTGGAGGTGGGTAGTAGACTTGTCTCTCAATTATGTTTTTGCAGCTTCATTAATCAAGCAAGTCAACAGAATGGTCCTGAGATACAGTTTGTTTGCATCCCCCTCAGATGGTACCTATGGGTCAGTTGTCAACCATTCAATTTAATTTAATCTCCTTCAAGACTTTGGTTCTCTCTCTTCAGGCTTTTTTTTGCCTTTCCCCTCACTGGGAAAGGCAACCCAGGGACATCTGGAATTTCTTTCCTATCTCCAAAAATATTCAACCATTAAGCTTCACACCAGATTTTTGAGACTTAGGTAAACGTATGGCAGACAACTAATGCCTGGCATCCCTGGGAGACAGCTGATCAGGCACATAAAGGTTAGCTTTCCTCTCTGTGTAGCAAGATGTATCAGATCTGATGAGACCCATGAAGCTTTGAAATTTGACTCTGTTACGCGTACAGGCCTGTGCTATGCAATTTAGGCATTCCTTATAATTCTAACTGTCACCATCTGTCACTGCAAAAAGAGATAACATTTGACAAAACTCTTTACAGTTGCCCTTTTGATAGTGCAGAAAATAGGAAATGGCTGTTATATACTTCATGTGATATATTAATTAAAACACTTCAGTCTAATTAAAAGTTTTGTCTCTGCATATATTATTTATATAAAGCATAGAATTCCACACTATTTAGGAATAATCTAATAAGGCAAATTCGTGAACTGGATAATTTCCACATCAAAAGTTTTGCCATATGTTTCCGTTATAGTGAGATCCAAAGGCAGTCTTGCTGTTTGGGAGGTATTTGCTTTCTTTTCTTTCCTGGATCACTGAAAGCATTTATACATTTTAATTCTCTTGTACCTTGCTTGGCTAGAGAGGAGTACTTTTGTCAACCACTTTCTATTGATTTCCAAGTGCTATAGTAACTGACTAATAAAATATTTTTAATTCTTCTCACTAATTTTAACAACAACCAAAAAAAAAGAAAAAAGAAAAAGAAAAAAAAGAAAAGAGTAATTAAGAAATGGTTTGAATTTGTGACTTTGTTTTACTGAAGCCCTGAATTTCTCACTGCATTATGCATTGAATCTTCATCTTATACCCTTAGATATTTACCCTTAGATATTACCCAAATTTTAAAATGTGCATGATTGAGAAAGAAATGAAATACAAAAAAATCTTTTTATATATATATATATATTTTGTCGGTATATCTTCCTATATTAGATTTGTCACAAATACAAATGTGTTTGTCAGGAGAAAAATTTCTTAGACCGCTTTACAAAGTGACCCATGTAAGTAAAATGTACTAAAACCACCATGACATTGCTATTATAGCCTCTATTCATGAAGAAAGTACAAAAATGATAAGTCATATACATTTGTGTTTGGACATCAGTAAAACCAGAAATACTAATCACCTAGATTCTTACTTCTCATTACTGTTTACTGCATATTTTTTTTCTCTCATTTATAAGAAAGGCAACCATAAAAGAGAGAAAATTGATACTATTGGACAGGTGTCTTCACAGCCCCTGTTTTGTTAGTTTGGAAACTGAAGGTAGCTGTTGCAGCTCTACTTCAACAAAGCCCCTTGTGGCTTCCAGCTGTTATCGATATGATCAGCCTTTCTGTGGGCAAGAAGGGTCTCCCTGGGTTACCTCCCTGGTGCCAACTGTGCTCTGCAGTTAAAGCTGGACCCACAGCAGTGCACACCTGTGTTTAGCCAACATGCTCATTTTTAAATCATGCACATTACATGCCTCCCAGAAGGAACATTATTTTCTTAAAATAACCCCAACAGACAGCAAGCAAATCCTATATGAATCAACTCTTCTTATATTATCACACACTCAAGAAAAACTGCAGAGACCAAGCTGCAGCTTTCAGTGTGTGGAGCTGAATCATTTGATCACAGGATATAGTAAAGGAAAGGAGCAGCTTTGACAAGCTTAATTCCAGCTTTGAGATATTATCAGCCCCTGTTTGGTGTTTGTAACAATAAACTTGCAGAAACTGAGACAAAAGAAACTGAAAGATTCTGGGTGTTGCTTTGGTTTGAAGCAGATTTTCTTTTTTTTTTTTAAGAAATTTCACAGTATTTGGTGACCTCTACTGGACAGAGTTACAGTTGCATTTCTTCCGAATGAAAATCTGTACCAATTTTCAGGGAAGGCTGCAAAGCAACGTCACTGAATTCGACCATTTGTCTACTTATTTCATAAACTAATCCCCACCTCCCAAATTTGCATGTCCCCTTGTAATTATCAACCTGGTTAAACTGAAAAGTAAGCACAAAAAAACTATTCTTTATAAAAAGTCTAAAAGATAAATAAAAAATCCTAAGATGGAATCATTAGCAAATGTAATTATAAAACAAACTCAAACATATTAAAGAATGTAAAAACTCAGGCTGCTGGTCCCCAGTTTTTCAAAAATGAGCTTTAAGGCTGCAAAAATCATGTACAAATTTAACAAAATAAAATTCTTTGCCACGATAAACTATGGCATTTTCTAAGGAACTTCACCTTAAAAATTATAGCCATCAATTACACTGTTATGTACAATGTGCATTTTTCTCCTGTTTTAGCACCAGCTGCAGTGTAAACAATCATGTCAGCATAGCATGGGACTGAATAGAGTCTCCTTCAAATTCTTTGAGTAGAAATTACAGACCTTTCCTTATGCACTTTATATATGGAGACTCCTTCTTCTCCTCCTTATTCTTTCCTATTTCTTGATGGGTCTCTCTCTACCTCTTCCCAGGAGTAGGAACTACCTTTCCTTCACCTACATTCCACTACAGATAGGCTCTGGGGAGCTTGGGGTGAAAGATCAGGAAATTATCTTCTCTTACTTCATTATTATAACATAAACATATTTTATTGTTTGATTATTCAGAGTAAAAACAACTGCTCAGTTCCCATGGCTGACATCAGAAGGTCACGTTTTCTGATTGGGAGTTTCCTTTATTTCTTAATTATAACAGCCTGTGGTAGCTGGATAAAAGGGTTGATAATTGTTGGGTTTAAGTTTAAATAGGAGCTGTTACCCTGAGAAAAAAGAACACCATCCACTCTTGGCAATGAAGCTATCAGTGGTAGTAAAATAATCAGTAAACCTAATTCTCTCAAATTATCACTGTATTCCCTTAAGAAAGAAAAATGGATCAGAGCAGAAGAGTAGATAAAAAATGGCCATGCGTTCCTCACAGAGGTGATAACATAGTTGTAGAGGCAATGAACAGCATACAGCAAGCAATAAATTGCAAGTACTTTGTAGCCAGTGAAGTCTGACTCGTACTGGCTTCCTCATCACACAATTCATTAGATCAGCACACTCCTCAGCACTTCGATCTCATCCAGCTGTGGTTCACTCCTTCTCAGATGTCTCTAGTCATTTGGGTCTTTTTGTTAAATACAAAGATAAATTTAAAAAATCAACCTCTGATCCACCGCTTGACTGCAGCATTTCCTGCCATGCCATGAGGGAGCATTCAGCACATAAACTCCCCTGACAGGCAATAATCCAGGCCACTTCAACAAAGATAGGAGAAATGCTTTCATAGAATCATAGAATCATCTAGGTAGGAAGGGACCTTAAAGATCATCTAGTCCAACCATCAACCTAACTCTGACAAGAAAATAAATAAGAAATAAGCAATAAAAAATCAGTAGTCAACAATCAAAAGTCAACCTGTCTTTTGAACACCTCCAGGGATGGTGCCTCATCCACTTCCCTGGACAGCCTATTCCAATGCTGGATAGCCCTTTCCATGAAGATATTTTTCCCAATATCCAATCTAAACCTCCCCTGGTGCAACCTGAGGCCATTTCCCCTTGTCCTGTCTCCTGTGACCTGGGAGACGAGACCGACCCCCACTTCTCTACACCCTCCCTTCAGGTAGTTATAGAGCACGATAAGGTCTCCCCTCAGCCTCCTCTTCTTCAGACTGAACAACCCCAGCTCCCTCAGCCTCTCCTCATAAGACTTACTCTCCAGACCCCTCACCAGCTTCTTTGCCCTTCTCTGGACCCACTCCAGCAACTCAATGTCTTTTTTGTGATAAGAGGCCCAAAACTGGACACAGTACTCGAGGTGAGGCCTCACCAGTGCTGAGTACAGCAGGATGATCACCTCTCGGGTCCTACTCACCATGCTGTCCTTCATGTGCTGCATAATGGCACTCAGGACGATCTGTTCCATGACCTTCCCAGGCACCGAGGTCAGACTGACAGTCCTGTAGTTCTCTGGATCATCCTTCCGACCCTTCTTGTGGATGGGCGTCACATTTGCTAGACGCCAGTCGGCTGGGACCTCCCCAGTTTGCCAGGACTGCTGGTAAATTATGGAGAGCATCTCCGCAAGCACTTCTGCCAGCTCCCTCAGTACCCTCTGGTGAATCCCATCTGGGCCCATAGACTTGTTTGTGTCTAGGTGCTGGAGCAGGTCCCTCACTGCTTCCCTTTGGATCACAGGGGCTTCATTCTGCTCCCTGTCTTTATCTGCTGGCTCAGGGGTCTAGGTACTCAGGGGACACCCTACTCCATTACTAAAGACTGAGGCAAAAAAGGCATTCAGTACCTCAGCCTTCTCCTCATCCTTTGTCACTACATTACCTCCCATATCCAGTAGTGGATAGAGGCTGTCCTGAGTCCTCCTCTTGCTACTAATATATTTATAGAAATTCTTTTTGTTGTTTTTAACATCCAAGGTTCAATTCAAGCTGGGCTTTGGCCTTTCTAATCTTTTCCCTACATAATTTTGCTGTATCTTTATAATCTTCCTGAGTGGCCTGCCCTTTTCCCAAAGACCATAAACTCTCTTTTTTTCCCTGAGCTGTGACCCTATCTCTTTGTTTAGCCAGGCCGGTCTTTCCCCTCGACAGCTCACTTTACTGCGCAGAGGGAAGGCCTGCACCTGTGCTTTTAAGACTTCCTCCTTGAAAAACGCCCAGCCTTCCTGGACTCCTTTTTCCTTCAGGGCTGCCCCCCAAGGGACTCTGTCAAGCACACTGTTGAAAAGACCAAAGTCTGCCCTCCGGAAACCCATGATGGCAGTCCTGCTGGTTCCCCTTCTTGCCTCCCTAAGAATCGAAAACTTTATCATTTTGTGGTCACTTTGCCCCAGACGGCGTCACATCCCTCCCAAGTCCTCTCTATTTACAAACACCTTCTCTATTTACAAACTTTGATTCAGACTTCCAGTGAGCCATGCTGGGATGTCTCATTGTCTTTAATTCCTTCATTAAAACAATAGCACAATGCAGAAAGCAGTGCAAATTTAGAAGAAGAACCTTGTGACACACTGAGTCACAGAACTGCTACTTCTGGAAGTTTTCTATGGTGAAAGGAAAGAAGAGCTGTTAACAGCTTCCATCTGCCCCCTGGGTATCTAAGTAGGTGTTTTAGACAGACCAGTTTCTTGTGTTTCTCCCATGCGCCTGGTGCTTTGCACTGTCCTCACCTTAGCTTCTGCTAAACTGTTTCAAATTTGAGATGTTTTTCACTTTGGATGTAACACTAAGGCAAGCATTTCACCTGCCAACACAGCATTCTCCCGGGACACTAAAGCATGCAACAATCTCTATCTGTTTTTTAATGCCAATAAACAATAAACTCACTATTTAGGATGATATCTTCATGTACACCCAATTTATCCAAACATTTCTTTAGAGATTATTTCATGTTAGAGAATTCCTTAAAAACGCATCACACAGGAATACAAATTTACCCTTGTGACAGTCTCAGGTGGAGATGATGCACAGTAGCACAATACCAAATTTACTTCACTAGCAATAGTGTAAAAATGTTGCAGACTAACTAATATTCCTTCTCTCCATTTAGTTTCCTCAATAGGTACGTATAGAAATACTCTTACTACGAAGAACTGATTGGAGGTCTTTTCCTGATCTTTTCCATCTGAGATTCTACCTGAAGTAATAGTTTTAGTAGTCATTCCAAAGTTTCCCATATTTTTAATTAATATAAACATTCACCACTGCCAAGGACATATCTACCCTTCTGTGTAGGTAACTCATCCTATCTTCTGTTCAAGGTAGCTCATTCAGTGGCCTATTTTTGACCCATATTAGTTATTGTTTCACATTATTTTTTATTTGATTCCATTTCTGTATTTCATTCTTCCCCTTTAACACAATGAATATTGGCTTTGCTACTGCTAAGTCAGGCTTGCTAGTTAACCTTCTGGTCCTGTATTGTGGAAAATGTATGATCACATGAATTACTTCCAACATTTGCTTCACTCAATATGGTAAAAGCTTTCTTAAAAGAATTCGTGCCCTGGGATGGCTACTAGATAACTCCATTACTTTCCCGGGCAGGAGAGAACAACAGGTGAGGAGCTCAACTTGCCGGGCTGGTTTGTTAACAAAGACAGTGCCGGTATCTCCTCTTGAAAAGACTTAGAAAGGCAAGCTGAGTATTCATATTAATGCATCTAATGTATGGCCTGCTAGCAGCTGTAGGGGTAGGATAACTGGGGAAAACACACTGGCAGTCATAGAATCATAGAATCATAGAATTTCCCAGGCCGGAAGGGACCTCCAAGGGTCATCTAGTCCGACCTCCCCGCAGTCAGCAGGGACACCCCCAACTAGACCAGGTTGCCCAGGGCCTCGTCGAGCCTCTCCTTGAATATCTCCAGGGATGGGGCCTCAACCACCTCCCTGGGCAACCTGTTCCAGTGCTCCACTACCCTCACAGTAAAGAACCCCCTTCTAATCTCCAATCTAAATCTGTTCCCCTCCAGCTTGAAGCCATTTCCCCTCATCCTGTCACTACAGGCCTTTCTAAACAGGTTCTCCCCAGCCTTCCTGGAGGCTCCCTTCAGGTACTGGAAGGCTGCTATTAGGTCTCCCCGGAGCCTCCTCTTCTCCAGGCTGAACAACCCCAGCTCCTTCAGCCTGTCCTTGTAGCAGAGGTGCTCCATCCCCTTGATCATCCTTGTGGCCCTCCTCTGGACCCTCTCCATCAGTCTGTTTAATGTGAAGAAAATCCAATGGGCAATAATCTGTTTATCAACATTGATGTTAAACAGCTACTGGAACAGACACATCCGCTAAAAAAAGTTAGGAAACACAAAGCATAGAATCATAGAATCATAGAACGGTTAGAGTTGGAAGGGACCTTAAAGATCATCTAGTTCCAACCCCCCTGCCATGGGCAGGGACACCTCTCACCAGACCAGGTTGCTCAAAGCCCCATCCAGCCTGGCCTTGAACACCTCCAGGGATGGGGCATCCACGACCTTCCTGGGCAACCTGTTCCAGTGTCTCACCACCCTCACTGTAAATAATTTTTTTCTATTATCTAATCTAAATGTCCTCTCTTCCAGTTTAAAATGAAAGTGAGATAGTTATTTTCAGCACAGTAATTATGCTTTTAAATGTTTGCATACATTTTATGATCAGACACTCTTAACAGACTTGCAACAACCTATTATACCCTTCTATGGATTGTTCAGCATTACTTAGGTGATTGTATAGGATGCAATGGATTTTAATTACTGCAGCATTTGTTACGACTGAGCACTAAAACCTTAAAATTGCAATAAAATAATGTGGATAATGTGGAAATAATTTGGCCATGATGTCTGATAACACACACCTGGAAAGAGTCATTGCTGAATGCATAGATCTTTGGAAAAACTGATACAGTCTGACAAGATGCAAAAATATTTTTGCAATTCCAGTGGAAGACCTCACAAAAGCTAATAAAGTATCAGACAAGGTAGGCTTCTGAAGACATCAAAATAATAAATGTTCCCTGGCTAATCCAATCACAGGAAGCAAGTGCCACAGGATACTGTCTGCTACTACTGCTATCTGTGAAAGATGGGATTTTTCTTAAAGGGAAGACAGCACTTATTCCAACAGATTCAAGGTGTGACATCATGACCAAATTTTATTCTACCTATCTTCAGATCTCAACATGAGAGAAATACGCATTTTAAGGGTGCAATTCACCTGAGCTGTTTTAAATGCATGCCTAAAATGAGATAATACATGATGAAGAGCACCCTTTGTCACTTCAAAAGTCCATTTTTCCTTGATGGCCATTAAAGGACCCTTGAGTAAGTTGTTCAGACACATGGATCTATATGGAAGACATCTGATTAGGTAAAACGCACCCCTTGAGATTGAATTTTGAATAAAAAAGCTTTTCTAAATCAAGCCAAGAAGGATCAGCCAAGTTAAAAAACACAATTCAAAAGAAATATTAAACTAAAAGAAAATAATGTGATGAGATGTAATGGATTCACTGTTCAACCTCCTGAAACTCTGATGTGACAGTTAAACACTGGAAAAGACTTAAGGAGAGCAACTGCATGATGCCAATAAATTAAGTCTTCTATTAGGCAGGTTTTCTGCAGGATAGTTAGGTGACAGATAGAAAGAGAAGACAAATTTTGAAAAAATGTAGAATAGTAATACACTCTGCTCAGACAACAGGTCTATTGCAAGTATTGCAAAATAACCAAAATAATTAAATAACATGTTAATGTTACTGCATTATAAATAAGGCATCTTTCTTTTAGTGAGAACCTGCTTTTTCTTCTATTCCAGGAAAACAGGGTTACCTGCATAAACAGAAAAATAAGAGTGATAAAATGAGACACTGCATACCTGGTAATATTTGGTCACTATACTGTATCTTCCTAGAGGCAGCAGTAGCACACCATTAGACTGAATGAAGGGTTAGTGTCTGCTGCCTGTGAAAATCAGACCAGCAGAGCAGTAACAGGCAAGACCAAGAAGCAGTTAAGATAATCAGCTTCCTCTCAGAACCTGAAGAAGAAAAGGAAGTATCAGAAACTATACACAAATGAGCAAGTGTGGGTCTAACCAGCAAGCTGGTCTATAAATACAAAAGAGCAGAAACACAAAGCTTTTTTCAGGTATCTTGTATGGGGTAGCTACAGAGTCACAAGAAATAGTGGAAATAAAACTGAAGACTTGATGCCTGAAGTACATGGACTAGCAAAGCTCAAGGTAGAACTGTTGAGATACAGGTGAAACAGGAGATCAGAACTTGTGGATCAAGAACCACAGCAAGGATGATTCAGCAAGATCCCACTCAATATGAGTGTAAATAGTAAAAGGGCAGACTGAGTCTGCACCTAACACCAACAAGCAGGAGGAGGGCATACTGGTTAGAAAAAACAGCATGGATAAAGGACTGTGCAGCAGATTAACAGCCTCTATGTCCCAGCAATTTCTGTCCTCCCAAAAGTAACTATTTTTTTGCAAACAAACTGTACTAAAAACAGTAGCTCTTAATATGAAATGGAGAGATCATCTTGATGTTCAAAGAGTGAATTCCAGATAGGAAAAGCAAGCATTTCACAGAGAAACCAAGTAGCCAGTTCTGCTAACATCAGGATATGGCCCAGGGCAGCAGTACTGACCCATGGCATAAGCAATTTTCCTAAAGAAGAAATGGTTTGTTTTTTTCAGCATAGACTTGCCTCTTACTTTTACCCACAGTGCAGTTTGTGATGCACAGTGTAATAATGAATCCTGCAGATCAAACAGCCACGAATATTTTCAATGTGTAAATAACAGCCTGCAAAAACGGGGAATTTTAACTTGGGTCTCCTGGATGATCTATTAAACTGAGCTTTTGCTTTAAAGAGGCCTGGGAATCATCATCAGTTCCCATAATCCAGGACAGAGGAATGAGAACAGGTCACAACTACTTGCCAAAAGTGTTGAAAACAATCAGAGAATTACTAATTATGTTTTATTTCTGGCAGCAGCACATTTGCTCCAGGGCAGACTGAGTGTTTAAACCTTTGGCCAGCAATTACAGCCTGTTTTTGTTGTCTCTCACTGAACAAGCTAAGGTGCTACAAGTCTCTTCTAGGAGTTTGCAACTCCCTGTTAACGTTTCTGCAGTCTCCCTTAGGGAAGTCCTGACACTGCTCAAGATAATTAACATTATCTTCTCCCTTCAAGTTACAGCTCTTGGAAAAACATTTTGCTCTAACTGTCTTTTCCCTTTGGAATCTAGCCAAGAAACAGCAAAAGCGATATAGGGGAAGAAATAGGAGGAGTGTCCATGCCACACTAACAGGCTTGGCATAGGCCCAGAATGGCAACAGCTTCAGATAAGTGCTTTTCTTTACAAACAGTAGGGTTTGCCACGCCCAATCACCAGATAAAATAAACAATGACACATTAACCCTCCTTTCTCAGAGGAGACAGATGTTCAATCTCTAAATCTCCTAATAACAAGGCCATATAGCCCACTGATGGCCATGACCTTTTTTTTTGGTCTTTATAGATTCTGGCCATGCATTTATTGCATACTACATGAACTCCACATATTTGTTACTAACCTTAACTAGTTTCTCTTTCTTGTTCCTAGCCCATTTCTTTAAACCACAGAATCATAGAATTGTCTAGGTTGGAAGGGACCTTTAAGATCATCCAGTCCAACCATCAACCTAACTCTGATAAAAACCCACCACTAAATCATGTCACTGAGCACCATTTCTACCCTTCTTTAAAATATCCCTAGGGGATGGTGCCTCAACCACTTACCTGGGCAGCCTATTCCAATGCTTTTTACCCTTTCAGTGTAAAAATTTTTCCTAATATCCTAATATACGATCTGAACCTCCTCTGGCGCAACTTGAGGCCATTTCCTCATGTCCTCTTGATTGTAAATTGGGAGAAGAGATTGACCCCCGCCTCTCTACAACTTCCTTTCAGGTAGTTGCAGAAAGCGATAAGGTCTTCCCTCAGCCTCCTTTTCTCTAGGAAAAGACCAGCTCCCCCAACCTTTCTTCATAAGACTTACTCTCCAGACCCCTCACCAGCTTTGTTGCCCTTCTCTGGACCCACTCCAGCACCTCAATGTCTTTTTTGTGTTAAGGGGCCCAAAACTGGACACAGTACTCAAGGTGGGGCCTCACCAGTGCCGAGTACAGGGGGATGATCACCTCCCAAGGCCTACTCACCACATTGTTCCTGATATAGGCCAAGATACTGTTGGCCTTCTTGGCCACCTGTGCACACTGCTGGCTCATGTTCAGCCAATAGCTGACCAACACTCCCTTTTCTGCCAGGCAGACCCTCCAGCCACTCTTCCGCAAGCCTGTAGCACGTAAAGGAAACACAAGGGCTCTCCAGTAACTGTTGTATGAACAATGACATTATAAGCAGCTTTTTCTCATCCTTCCATGAGATGCTTACCTTGAGAAGCTGGTATGGGCCAGGAGATGGAGTCCCAGACAATGTTACAGGAATTACAACTTTCTTGACTAGCAGGTAAAATTCCCTGACACATAAGAAGTTCCATCTAAACATGAGGAAGAACTTTAATTTGAGGGTGCCAGAACGCTGGAAAAGGCTGCCCAGAGAGGTGGTGGAGTCCCAGTCTCTGGAGATTTTCAAAACCTGCCTGGATGTGTTCCTGTGCAACCTGCTTTAGGTGGACCTGCTTTGGCAGGGGGGTTGGACTAGATGATCTCCAGAGGTCCCTTCCAACCCCATATCATTCTGTGATTCTATGATTCTGTGATTCTGTGATTTGAACTCTTTGGTCCTTTGTATCTTGAGTACAGAACATATGAAGGTTTCCTGGAAGGTTTACTTCAGCCCTCTCTCAGGTTCCGTAGGTAGAGAGTCCTGCTGCTTTCAGCCAGAAAAAGTTATGACCCTTCATCATATGAGCAACTGAATTATTTTGTCACTTAACAGAAGTTTTAGATTACTATCCAGGCAGAAAAATTGCACGTCTCTGATACTTCTCACAGCAGGAGGCCTTGTGTCTCAATAATATTAGGCTTTCATACCTGATAAGAATCCATGGTGACAAAAATAGATACAATAGTCACAAGTGACAAAACCTTTCAAATGCCAATAATGTAAGGGGGGGAACTACTTAAGATGAACCATTTGGCCTTACTGTTGCAACTGCTAGAAAGTACTTAGACACTTTATATTATGGCCAAGGGTCCTCAGAGCACTCAGAATAACAACACAAATCTGTTTAAAGTGAGATCACTGTTTTCTTCCAGCTTCTGAGATGACCTGCCCTATGGATTAGGCTACCAGTCCAATAAAGCTGTTCTTCCCAGAATATGTTTACCTTCCACTTACATCAGTCCCACTGACAACAGTGCTGTGATATCTAAGCTGGAGAAGTGCTTTAAGAATGGTTTGGGAGTTCATGCCTTAAACACCTGGAGTGCTTCTGTCTTGGGTGACCCAGGCGAACAGAAGTTCTGGTGAATCGCGGCTCTCCCAGCAGTGGGGTCAGTTTGCAGAGTTATGAGGCTGTATACTGTGTCAGGATGCTCTCTTCTGCTCTCATCTGATGAAAAATACAATGTTCTGTTGGAAGAAGTGGCATAATTTTCATTGTCAAGTTATTGGACAGAATGACCTGAAAGCGTCTGAAAATGATGCATACTTCTGAGTCTGTGAGGCTCATATTTATTAAAAAGAGACAAACACAATTTATGCCTCATGATAAATGATCTGTTGTTTAGTGGGGATAAATAACCAGCCACTTATTCTATGAAACATTGTGACATTTGTGTGCTTTTTTATTAAATGAATAATGAAGATGAAAAATCCATCCCTGGTCGAAGTTCTCTCCTTCCCAGCTTTGGAATGTCCTTCCAAAGGTAAATGAGGCATTCCAGCTACAGCTCTCTCAGGTGTTGTGTCATAATTTGTGAGTTATGTGCAGAAAGTTTTTTAATGGGTTTAGAATAAAATACCTATACAGAACTGAAAATACATTTTCCTTTTCTTTCAATTGAGTTTTTTTCAGAAACTGCATTTAGATAGAGTATTCCTAAACAACTCTGATAGCAATGGTACCAGCAGTCCAAAATGTCTTTTTAGAAATCAGACTATTGTAATTATCAGAAATTGCTTCTAGAAGAAACTGAAAGCACAAATGTACTCCAAGAGAAATCTCAGGAAATGCAAATGCTGAAACCATTTGAAGTAGATTTGTAAGCCTTGAGATGTTTCCTTTATACATACTTTTATGCAATGACATACACAGGAAGAGGCAGCCTTTGAAGGTCGGGGTTAGAAAGTGGAACTTTTCTTTTTATTGGGGAACATTTGTTCACTGAAACATTGTCTTTGACTCATTAGTTTTTCACCAGTGTGAATAAGTAATTTACAATTTGATCTCATCTGAATGAGCCACATATCTTCCATGAAGTAAAAGCTTTCTGAAATAAAACATTTCAGGAACTTTCACATTATTAGCATACACTGAAGTACATCATTTGTCTGGTAGTATATCTGTAATTTGCCAAAAACATGGTTCTGCAATTTCTGAAGGTTATTCATTTGAATAGTATTTATAGAACACTGAGCAAAACCACTCTTCAGTAAATAGATGGTAGGCTGTACATAAATTCCTGGCCAAAAAGTGCTATTCTGCTTGCAAGCAAGTGCTATTACTACTCAAGTCTTGAAGTTAATTAAAAGTCATGCATGCACCATTTGGCACCATTCAAATTACTATTTGAATATTTTATCCAAATATTATAGTATTTTTACCAAACCACTTCCCATTTCATTAAATCAAACAAACATCTTCAAGTGGTGTGGTCTTCTCCTTTTCATTCAACCTTTTACTCAACTTTACATTTATTGCTACCTGTTGTTTCTCTTCTTATTTAGATAATTCTGTTCATTTTCTTTCTTCCCCTCTAACTTAGGTTCTGTAAACATTTACAATTTTCCATCATTTCTTACATATTTTTTTTTTCTGGATAGGTTTTAATAATCCCAAATGGGAGTTCTTCTGTAATTTATTGTGATATTTTATGAACCTTATTTAATACCTGTTATTATAGTTGCTATTCTTAATACCTTTTTTTCTTGTCTTCAAACAATAGTATGCATCTTTCCAGTATCAAATCAAGTCTGCCCTCTGAAGACTTTTTGCAATGCTGACACACTCCTCTTTCCACACTTGTCTAACTCCTCCTGTTTATGGAAGATTCACTATTCTGTACACATGGTGGTTTTATTCTGTATTTCCATAATGCTAATAAATTATATTCATGCCCAGTCTGACCTTGAACATACTTTCTCAGAGTCAGTTTTTAAAAAGCCACTTGTATCACTTCCTTGTGAATCTTCAGCTTTACAGAACCGCATTTCCTCTTCTCAAGGTATTTTGGGGTTAAGAAACATGCTTTTTTGACTGATTTTCAGATATCAGACTCAAAAGTCCTACCAAAGCCAATAGAAGCTGTGGGGATTCAGCATTTCTGTCAGTCCTGGAAAAAGGTTTTGGCAACATCTCAGCTCATTACTTATAAATTCCAGTACTTTGTCACAAATAATGGCTGCTTAAAAGCCATTTGAGGCCACTGATACATCACTTTTCACGTACAATTTCCCACTTCTGGATACAGGTCTGGCCTCTGGACACCACAGGAGAGGTACCTCTGCCAAGACTGAGAGAACTCATCATTAAATCTTTAATCCTGATTCCCCCTTCCCTTCCCCTTTCCTGGATGTCATGATTGACACTCACTCTTCCCACAAGACAAACTGCACTACCACAGTAGTAGAAAAATATTCTGAGGTGACACTACTCTGTGAGTCCCTCTTGGAGATCTACCCATGGAGACAACAGGGACTGTCTTTCTCTTGAGCTAAGGAAAAAAATATATGCTTACAATACAACAATACAAATACAAGGTATTTGATATCCTAGGTCACACCACATTTTACTGTGTCAGCCTCTGCAACTTTGCAAACCACTCCCTAGCAATCACTAATTGCTGAACAACATGGCACTTACAAGGCCTTCATGTCTTTTCAATTCACTATACTTTTCTAATTAAATAATTTCTTTAGGATTTTTAAAGGCTTTATCTGCTTCAGCTGGATCCATCTGTCTTTTTTTAATCCTTCATGCAAATGCAAAGTGTTTGATATTATACAGACGAGTAACCTTTCAGACTCATTTCTATCCTGCTTGGCTTTCTTTTATGTGGGAAAATATTTTCATATAATCTCCAAAAGATGCTTAGGAAAAGCTAGAAAGACACTGCTTATTTCTTTGATGTTTGCTACTTCTTTCTCTGAGTCTTCCTACAAAAGCACTGAAAAGCCTTTGACTCTTCAGCAGGAACCTAACCCAGAAGAAGCCCTTAAAGCCCAACTACGAAACACGCTACCGCTCGGTCTCCTCCTCCAGCTCTATTTTTAGCAATGGAAAAGGTCCCAGGCTTCCTTATTTCTAGAATACACAGACGGGATAACAGAGAAGAGGAATGCATGGCAGGGAAAGTGTCCACCTTTTAGGAAGAAGTCCCTTTGGAAGTTTTTTCCTTGCGCCCTACCAGAATCCAGCGTCCTGCCCCAGCAGAGGGCGCTGCTGTTCCTGCAGAGCCGTCTTGGGAAGGGACAAGCCAGAGCCTCCCCGGCCAGCCCTGGGCGCTGGCAGCCCTACCGACCCCCACGGCGGGAACCGGGTTTTGAGCGGGACAGAGCGGATTGCTCTAGGCAGATATACGTCATCTCGTGATGGAGGTGACGTCTTTCACGACAGTGAAAAGAGCCTTGTACATTAGGTATAAGACAAAACCCAACCAGATTACAGAAAAGAGGGATACCTGTGTGCCTTTATGGTCCACGGTTCTGCAGATGTGATGCGAGCAATTCAGTGTGGGCACTAAAATAAAGTATTTGTGGATATATGGTGAGATTAAAGCCCAAAATAAACTAGAGTTTTCTAGACAAGCATGAACTTTACCAAAATGAGACAGGTTAAGTAGCTTACTGCAAATAGTTCACATTAACATAATAACATGAATGAGGGGGGTTTTGCAGGTATTTTTAACAAGATAGCAGGGTTTGATGGGACAGAAACATTGCAGGATATACAATAGGATATAAAGGCTTTAGATCCTGATTATGCAGGATGGATTATGGGCAGAACTATGCAAATGTAGAGTCCTTGTTATGAAACTCCAGGCAATTCAGTTGGTGGGAGTTCCTCTTACAAAACAAGAGGTTAAGTTCAGAGTTGTGAAACCTGGGTGGGGCTATAAATGAAATATTTAGGCAGATGATACACTTGGTAGTCAGTGGCTTAAGTTATTCCAAGGAAGTGAGTCCACGCCAACTGGAAGAGGAAAAAAAGAATTCAGCCTTGACTCCCAACAAATGGGCTATGCTGGCTGGTAAGTACCCTAGTGCAAGCAATGGAAAAAACCTAATGGGCTCATCTTTGCTTTCCATTATCTTTACAAACTGCTGACTAGCGGTTCTCCAGCTCAGCAGGCTTTACCACAGCTACATGGGAGCAGGACCTCTGCTATTGTACTCAACAGCCAATGCATTGCCATTTCCCCATTCCTGTGTGATGAGTTCCTCAAAATAAGAACCATTCAAAGCTCACACATCAAAACTGATACTCTTTCAGCATGTGCTGTCAGCACAGTTTTGGAGCTAGTGACTCACTGCTTCACTTATTGCTCAGTCTTAGGTGCAGGGGGACAACATGCGTGACCTGAATTCTTACTGATCCCATTACTGGGTTTAGGTTATGCCTACCATCAATGCAGCAAGATGATGAGAAGTTCTTAAATTGCAGTATATTGGGTCTTGGGCCAGTAGGATTGTGAAGGGAACTAGAGCTCTCACCCTCTGCCCCGTGGATAATCCTGCAGCGTCAGGCCATTCTGCTGGTTCACCGCCATCCTCTTCCCACCTGCCATTGCTCCTTCCCTCTTCTCCTCTCTTTTCTGCTCATCTACCATTCTTCTTTTTCACTGTGCAATACTGAGTTCGACTGTGCTGCAAAACTGCCAGCTTTTCTTGCATGAATAGTTGAACTCCAGCAAGCTGAGAGAAGGAAAAGAGGGGGGATCAGGTGCAGCTGAGAGTTGTGCACTTCTAATGAACATGGAGAGCGGGACAGGTCTCAGGCTATGTCATATGGGCTTTCCATGCAGCACATTATTCTCCCAATGCCTAGATGAGTAGAAGTTCCCAGGAAAAAAACATTGCAGTCATCTATGCATGAGAGTATTGTTTGCAACTCTATAATTTTGAGGCAAATACTGCATTTAGTTCACTAAATAAAAATCAAAGAAACAATAAAAAAAAAAAGGATGGACTTGGGCTGGCTGAAATGATTAATCACAGATTTGGGAATACTTCAGCGGAAGTAGGGGGGAATTGTGAGAATATCCCAGATTGAGATAAAAAAGAATCAATTTTCTATTCAGCAGTTTCAATTTGCAGCTAAGCCTCTTCTAAGTAATTGAACTCTGACATTAACAGCATTTAGACAAGCTGAAATATTTCACTTGTAGTTTCTGGGGTTTATTTTTGGTTTTTGGTTCATTTTAAAAACCTATTTTAAAAGAGTTCAGGGCAAAATAAAATTTGGGCTAACTGAAAACTTTTCTTTTTATTTCAGTTTGCTTTTTGAACCAACATTGTTCCCTTGGCTTTGTATATTTTTCACTTGACTTCTAGTTGTAAAAGGTGCTGCCTTTTCAACACTATGTTTCTTAGCACCATGTCAACATTCTGTCACCAGTATTGCCATTGACTTTCTGTTAGAACTGGCTGAATAATATTAATCAAATTATACGTAAAAAAAATTCTTAAAAAAAACCCCTATGAATTCTTTTTTCTTTCAGTTTCACTCAACCAGAAATAGAAACGGGGAAACTCTATGAGTGTATCTGCAAAAGATTTCTATAGCTTTCAATTAAATATTTTGTTTTGTACTTGGACAAACTGCACTAGGATATAATTTTTAAATGTCTTCTGTTTTTTTGTTAAAAAAAAAAAAGAAAGAAAAAAAAAAAGTGATTGAATTTTTCCTAAATCTGCCAAAGCCCTGCTAAATGGGTTTTGATTTTGTTTTATTAATTTTTTTTGCCATTATATTTCTATAAAGCATTTGTTTTGCATCTGCTGCCTTTGGAGAATGTCAATTCTATTCACTGTAAAAACTCACTTTCAAAACAATCCTTTTGGCAACAGAGAGGAGAATGCTATCATTGGTAGAGGAGCACTGTATCATGTTACAAATGTTCACTTCTATTAAGCTTTTTACTGTTGAAAGCTAGAAATACTCACATATTGTCAGGAAAGATACAGAAACACATTTGATATACCTAGCAGAACTAACAAGCTAAGGCTGCTTCATAACCAGCTGATAAAGCATGTGGAAAGCCAATCCAATCTCCGTCCTTTGGGTGAGCCTGTGAGAGCATTTCATTCAAATTACTGGTAAGTCTTTACCTTCATATATGTTGCCCCAATGACATTTCTAGCAATTCTCCTTGGAGTCAAAAGACAAAGCTGTGGTGTTTAATGAGAACTCTGATCTGGAAATAGCTATAATATAACATAACATAACTTCAAAAGAAAGGGAAAAGGGAGAAGTAAAAAAGGGGAGAGAAGAAGAAAGAGGCAAGAAGAAAAAGAAAATGGGGAAAAGGAAAAGGGAAAAGAAAAAAAAAAAAAAAAAAGGAAAAGGAGAAAGGCAAGCCATTATGTAATAGAAGACAAATAGAAAATAGAATGTCTGTTTCTCCATCCTTTTTCATAATGAATCCCAGAAGGACAGATCGGTGTTTAGCAAAGTCTATGTCTACATTTTTTAAGGGCTTACCAAGGTAAGGTCTAATGTTTTGTTTCCAAGGCAGAGAGGCAAATAGGGTTGCTTAAAACCAGCAAGAGCGCAGAAAGGGTAAAAGAGAGTGGTGATGGCTGTTATAGGGTAAGTGAAAAAGAGTTGAAGAAGCTAAGTAAGGGTGTCACAGTGAGGGTGACAGAGCCCTGGAACAGGCTGCCCAGGGAGGTTGTGGAGTCCCCTTCTCTGGAGATTTTCAAGACCCGCCTGGATGCAGTCCTGAGTAACATGCTCTGACAAACTCTAGGCAATCCTGCTTCAGCAGGGGAGTTGGACTAGATGATCTCTATGGTCCCTTCCACCTCTAAAAATTCAGTGAAATTCAGTGAAAGCTGGGGAGTTGCAAAGACTGGAGAGGACATTAGCTCTAGAGGAAGAGGGGACTCTCTCCAGAACAAGGGACTTTGCTTAGGTAGGGTTTGGAAGGAAGGGTCACTGGCAGCAATTTGGAGAAAGTGGCTACATGTGGACAGGGGATGTAGCAAGTAAAGGGTCTCTGGGTGGAAAGATAAAGGGGATGTGAAGCAGTTCTGGGGTTGGAGGGCTTGATGTGGAACAGAAACAGCCCATATTAATACTCTCACAGATACACATATACCTGTAAGTGGAAGCCCCATTTTGGGTTTGGAGGTGCACAGAAAGCCAGTATTCCTCTTGTCACCCTTGGTACAAAGGATGCTTTTGTGTGCTCAAAATGAACAGAGCCCCGTGGTCTCACACAGAGTGTCCCAGGCATCATTAGCTTTTAGCCCACACATCCTAATAGGGCAGTCCCTACAAACATACTTTATAAAAGGAAAGTATTGGCGGAGTTGAAGACCGCAGGGGATCATACATAAGGCATAAAGGAAACAAACACTAAATAGAAAATTAAAGGAAGCTGGATTTTTTTTTTATTTTAAAATAAAAGATAGCAGAGGAGCATCAGTACATATCATTCAAAAGAGATTATATTTTAAGAAGTGAATTATTTTATTAGACATTGGGTTGCTGTTGCTGGTTTTCCCCTGCCACCTGCCTTGTTATTAATAGAAGTTTAAAAGTTAAAAGTAGAACTTAGATGTGAGAATTTAGGAACCAAAACTAAAATAACTTTGCTTAAACTCTATTGCCTTAAGGAGAGAGATGAGAAACAAAAAAATTCCCCTACTCATCCCATCTGTAACTTGAGGCAGGCTCAGGCTAGAAGCAGCACAGTCTTTAGGCAGATGCAGACAGACTAACTGGCAGGGACACAAAACAGCCATGTTTCCTTGGCTGAATTTTCTTGCACAGGAACACTGGAAAGTGGTGCTGGCCACTGTGTTGCTACGAGGACCTGAGGCTGTGACTCCTGCCAGGAGCACTACCCCTGGAGAAGCACTCTTCACTGGCATTTCTCCCTTTGCCATGGCCAGAGTCCACCATCCTGGCTCCCCAGAACTTTCCATGTAGTTTCCATCCAGCTTGGCTCTCACCCTCAGTCATCCTCACCCAGCTTACATCTGGGGTGACACGGTTCTCACAGAGGACAGTTCCTCCTCAGTTTTGGTATTTCCCTTTGCCTAAGAGCAGGAGAAGTGCCAGAGACACATTGAGATGAAAAGAAACCCTGAACTGTTTGCAGAAATGCTTACTAGACACAGAGGCAAAGCTATAGCAGCCTCACAATGACTTTTGTCTCTTCTCTACAAAATAGAGGGAGGAAAATTACCGAATGTCTCCTTTTTGTTTTGTTTTGATGTTTTTTTCCCTAGAAAAACCACCCTGGGATCTGTATGTGTTGTACCTGGCACATACAGTTTTGAAATGCGGGATTTGCCACTTTGGAAACAGTGTAATGGGGTTGATGGAGCCCCTGGTACAGACTATGAATGAAATCCTGTTGCCTGAATCTACTCCAGCCACTCACAGCACCGTAACTGATGGTCATGGCATGACACAGTTGCTACTAATAATTATAAAAGCGCCTTCAATATGTGGCAGCATTGGTTGTCTTAAACTTTCATTTCTAAACAGTCCTTTTAGCTGTGACTCTATATAAGACAAGTATGAATATGTGGTGGAAAGCATAGAATTCACTAGAGACTTGGACAGAATAGAATGAAGAGATGAAATTAAGCTCTTACTTTTTAGATAGTAATCTCAGGTGTTTCTTAAAATTATTGAGAAATAAGTAGGATTAAGTGTAGTTAAATAAAGGTTACATAAAAACACAGATAGAACTGAGATTAAATTGGTAATGTTTTTAAACATATTGAGCATTTTTTTTTCTCTCTCTCAGCTATGAGAGTTATGAGTCAATGACCCTATCTCTTTTAACACAGTTGTTGCTATTTGCAGTGATTTTTCTCTGGTGTGATCTCCAGCTACTATCAAATCACATAGCAGCTGCAGAAGTCTGGTTTTTTCACCAAAATTTCAGTGAGGTTTAGCCAGTTTCTTTACAACAGAGAATTTACAGCTCTAATTCCTATACTTTACATTTCTAGCTTGAGAATTGTAATTTGTTCTATGGATCTACATTTGGACTGTTGGACTACATTTTATCTCCAACTGATACCTAAAAGCGGTGCAAAATTTAACATCTTGCATTGTATATTTTATTATGAACATTTTATGCTATTATTTCTGACATGGCCTTTGGCTTTTCCTATGGCTTTCTGAAAAAATGGTGGATTTGTTTTGTCTTCTACAATCTGGAACTTCGAGTGAGATTCACCTGAAACCATCCTGCCAGTTATGATCACAAAGATTTCAGTTAGACACCCTAATCTTTTGTAGGGCTTTTCAGCCTTTGCAGAGATTTTTTTTCATCAGCCATCTCATCTGCGTAATTGACTAAGTCTTAGCTGAGAAACTCCAAGGACTGCTGAAAGACTAGCTCAGTTTCCGTTAGCAGGGATGGATTATGATATAGATCTTGAATGCTTGTGGTTATCGGTGGTTTCCGTGGAACAAGGTTTATATTTCACTGCTGTTTATTTAAGGATTGCCAAAGAAGAATCTAGAGCAGAGTTAAGAGGTTTCTTTGAGTAGGTGGAACCTAAGTATATAGGAAAGAAATAAAGACATGTTCAGGGAAGTGTGGTTAGGTTATAAGCTCTAGCACTCAAAAGCTGGAGAATGGCAAAGTAATGTATCCTGTGCAAATCTTGGACTACAGCGCAGTTTCTAGTTCCCCAGCCATGTATGCTTTTTTCTCCCTCCAGTAAATGTCTGTCTTTTTCAGTGTGCAGACTGAACTGTTTTACTTCCTGTGCTCCTGCTCTTTCCTCTCCTCTGCCTTCCAAGTAGATGAGCCAGGATCCGCTTACCTGCCAAAATCAGGTGCAGCCAACGTGATTATCTGATGCCACTGCTGATCTGTTCTCTTTCCACGTCTTGTTTATTATTCATTGTCTAAAATGTGGCCCACACCCTGTATAACGCACGTGACTCAAGGCCTTCCCTAGATACAAAATTATTATTTCCCTCCTGGGCTTTCCTGTAGCCTGCTGTAGTCACCAAGTGGTGCACAAACACCAATTAAGTTATTTTCACAACACACCAGTGAGACAGCAAGGTATTATTATGCCCAATTTAGATGTGGAGAACTAAGGTATGAGAAACTGTGGTTCCACATGTAAGCTATCAGCATCTTTAACTACACAGGCTTGGACCATTCTTGGAGCAGGGCTGACCTATTAACTAAATGAGGTAGAGTTACTGTGGAAAACAGTATGCGATCATGTAATTAAAGACTAAGTCATACCACAAGTGCCCGATAGGGTCAAAAGAACGTTACTCAATCAACTGCAATTCTGAAATTTCCTAATCTTTCAAACTTAATTTCTGGTCCTTAATTACATTATTTTACTACAGCTAATATTTGCAAATTGTAGGATTAACCCACCACGAAATCAGAAAAAAGGAAATTTCATTAGATCTCATTATCCTGATTTTCATGTGAGTCATCAGAAGGGTTTGAGCCTGCAGACTCACCATATAGTCCTACAACACCTAGGCTGCCACAGGCTGTGCTTCTGTGAAGGTCTAGACCCAGCTGTTGCTGGCTAAAAGGCAATCTGAGAGGAAAACAACTGCACAGTTTCTTTACTGGTTTATCAGTGAAGGACCAATAAGCACTGACAATAGATAAATGCTATGAAACTATAGCCTAAAGTAGCAGCAGTTTGTTGGGTTCTTTTTGTGGATAAGCATCACTTCCAGAGATACTGTTTTATCAGCAAGTTTCATGGAATTTTTTATAGTATCAGACACTCAGATACAGTCAGTTTTATTCCCAGCTTTGAAGAGAAAGGTATTAATTTTCAGTCTCCCAAACATGACCCTTGATGTTGCACTTGCACCTTGGGCTCTGTTGATTATATACATTTTGAACTGCTTCTAATGACTTCTTAATAAAATACTGCAGAGTGCTTTCTCTATTCATAATTCATTAAATTGAAAAGTAGAATTCTCAGGTAATGCATATAGGAAGGAGAGCTGAGTTGCTTAGATTTGGATTTAATCTTTTGGCAATTTCACTGAGAAACAATTCATATAGCCTTTTAATCTGAGAACTTGGCCAGGTTCTTTTGCTGGAGTGATTCACCAGGTTTTCAAAGGATTAAGTGTCCTATTTCAAAAGTTTTAGTATGTCTTGGAGCAGCACTCTTTTGTGGAGATGTATGAAGTGTGAAATAATGAAACCCAAAATAAAGATTTGGTGCTTTTATATGAGTGGGATCAACACACAGTAATTGTGTTATTTTAAAACATTTCCCATCCTACTTTGCCTATGCTTATAGTTAAGTTTTCTGAAAATGATACTACATTGCCTGCAGACTCCTAAAATAAAAACCCTTATGTTTCGCAGTCAAATCTACTAGGCAATCACTGTGTACACAATAGTATACTCCAGAACCTGGCCTAAAAATAGGAGAATTGCAGAATCTCACTGTATAAGAGATAAAGGCATCAGCAACAAGAAACTGAAGAAATAAAGTAAAAAAAAAAAAAACATTAGAAATTAATAAATGCAGTTATGTGCTACACAGTGTCCCATCAGGCTCACGATTCCCCTAATCTCAGTTTGCTCCCACTCTAATGACCATTTTCCTTGACATTTTCCCCTTCACAGGTGTTTACCCTGCACATTTTTATCCATCCATTTCCAAGTGTTCACTTCTGTTATCTGGACAGTCACTCACCTGCCTACATTTCTTCAGCTCATTGGATTCCAGTTGCAATCTCACTCCCCAAACATCTTATTCAGTTTCAGTTTCACCTACCAAATTCCCATTTTTCGTCTTCTTGTTGATACAGCTCTTCTTTTCCTATTGCCACTTCCATTCAGCTTTCAAATTTTTTACCCAGGCTTGATAATTTTCTTGAGTAATCAGACCCAGTCTTCAACTCAATGTCTACCTACTCTTTTCCTAACCTATCTATTCCCAGGAACTTCTTTCATACCTTTTCCTCAGATACTTATCATCAGCTGTGTTGTCCCCAACCTCCTCATCCACACCTTTCCTCACCCACACCTTTTCTTGTTCCACTTCAACACACTCAGTCGCATAACAAAGAGGATCTGGTTCCCATGCCATCTTCTTCAGATCACACTGTTTCTTCCTACACAGATCCTGTATCTACTTCAGAACTCAGGGGAAACATATAAAACCCCTTCCCTCATTTCAAGTATCCAGGTCAGGATAGCTACTGAAGAAAACCTATAGGTGCAGGTGGGTCCAAGCCCATACATTCACCACATATGGAACATTCAAGGAAGTCCACAGGAAAAGGGAAGAGATCTCCACTCCACAAACCACTTTTCTTTCTTAAGTTTTGAACATGGCTAAATGTTTAAAATTCTAACCTGGGTTTCAGAAGACATGTTCATGGCAACATTGTATACCCAGTTCTCATACTGAGTTCATTCTTCAATTGCAAGGAAGAAAGGTCAGCAACAATTATTGCTATGAAGTAGTAAAATAGTAGAATGTACAGCTATAATAACAATCCATTATACATAAGTCTTTTTTGACACGGTTATTATTTATAAACAGACCAGGGGCCATATTTTGTTCCTTAGCTTTTGTCTCAATAACAGCCACACTTTTGTGGCTTCAATTTAAAATATAATCCCATTCCAGGATAAACCCAGCTTCAGATATATGCACCCAAACGATTAACATTTGGCAAATTTAGAAGAAAATGAAAACAGAGAAAAATGGAAGAGCAAGGTAAGCCCAACAATTCCTAGGCTTGCCTTTAATAAAACATTTTATTGGTCTTAATGAATAGTGCTTAGTGACATGGTTTAACGATGTTTTTTTATCAGAGTGAGGTTGATGGTTGGCTAAATGATCTTAAAGGTCTCTTCCAACCTAGACAATTCTATGATTCCATGATTCTTGTAGAAACCGAGGTTATTTGCTTAAGTGAGTAGTTTATAGGATTAACCTATTACAGGGAAAACTATTTCATTTAGTAAACAGAACATTTGAGAAAATAAGTTCTTTGTATGTGTTGAATTATGGAAGGCTTTGCTCCACGTTGAGACAAATTGCACATTTCTCAAGAACTCAGTACCTGTTGTACATTTGGCAAAGCACACACGTTACCCACTGCTCTCTTTTCCTAGACTCAGCGTAATATTCCCTGAAGAAAAGTCTACTTTTGAATTAATTTCTACTGACAAAGAAATATCTGCTCTTGAGTAAGCAAAATGAAGTGCTCGTCAGTGATCTATTGATGAAAAACAAGTCCAAAAAGCAAGTGTCACATGATCTGCAGTATTATTGTAGCACATATTCTAATAGCAGTGCTTAACGCAATAGGAATTAATTGCTTTATCTTTTTTTTAAATTTATTACTGGACAATACCAGACTAACAAAGCAATTATTTAGAGCCAGTCTAAATTTAGTTGTCACAAATATCTATCTGCATATAAAATCTATATATTTGTTCTGTGTACTGAATTATATTTCATTTTTTATAGATCCATTGTAGTCTTTTATTAAAAAAGCATCAATCACAAAATAAATAACAAATACATAAGAAAAAATTGTTTCTGATTATTTGCTGATTTATTCCTCAAGGAAGATATTTTATTCCTTGTCACTGCTCTTGTTATCTTTAACAACTTCTATGAAGTAATTGTGGTTTTGGTTTATCATTCAGACAAGTGGCATGAGTACAGTCCACCAATATGCAAGAATTTATTTGCATTTTTATTTTGTCAAGAGACAATAAAAGCAATGACTTCTATCTAAATTAGAAGCTTTGTTTTACCTTTTAGTTTGAAACCTGTAATCCACTCATTCCTCTTGGTGGCCAGGCACAAAGGCATTAACAACATGCAGATAAGTCATATACATAGCTTGTGCACATCAGCATTGTGACTCAGTGTACAGCCTGTGATTTGTGCCACGCTAGTGATACATCCTGTTGATCCATTGGGTACATCATGCAGGGCTGGCTTTGAAAGGGGAACTGGATGGTTTCTAAACATATGGGAGTATAGAAAAAATTAGGAACATGTATTACTATTATTTATGTGTTGGGGTTTTTTTCTATGCAGAAAAGAATGTTTTCTTAGAGTTCTTCCACTTTCATGTTTTCTCCTACTTGTATAGCTGAGAAAATCCAGGAAAATCTGCCAGCAGCTGGAGCTGTGGGTTTGTGCAGTAGCTTACACATTAAACGCCCTGGAAATAACCTGTTGTCATTAATTTTATTCTAAAATATCTTTCTCAAAACTACAGTCTTACATATTTAAAAAAAGAAATTGAGTAAAACAGAAGTAACACGAAATCTTAAAAGGATTACTTTAAGAAAATTAACTTAGAAGGATTTTCCCCTTGAATTTGCTTTGTTTGCGGACAGTGATTGTAAGTCTCTTCCATAGCAATATTTGTCCTACGTGCATAGAGTCCTCAAGGGTTTATTGATTCTGCTCCCTATTTAGCACTGATGCTGACGTATACACACTCTGGAGATGAAAGGGAAACACCTCTGATGGCACACCACAGGCAATATCTGATTATTTCAAATTCCTCTTCCCGAAGAATGACCACGTCTTTCCAATTCTGAGAAACCACCTCTTGCATAAGCCTTATACAGGTTTGGTATTTTCATGGTACTGTGTATACCTTTAAAACACTCAGTGCTCTCAAGTCCTGCTGAAGTCAGTGGGAACTGAAGTGCACTTTATTTCTAAGAGTGATCAAAGCCTAGCCAAAGAGAGGCCCAAGCTGATGGTCAGAGCCGTTATTAAGACTCAGACATTAATAAATCTATGAAAGCTGGAGATGCAGCCAAAACACAGTTTCAGAAACACAATATGAGTATTTTCCTTCATGTACAGTCCGCCAGTTCTCAGTTATTCAAGGCTGTGCTCAGTTAGGCTCTAGCTCAGCAAAACAACTGAGGCAAGTGCTTAAATTTAGGTGTGTGAATATTCACACTCAAATCACACTGAAATGTGTGCTGTTACTGTCCCTTATTATTAGGATTTATTCTCTCCTCTATCCTTTCTTAGCTAAATTCTCCCTCCCCTCCCCTGAGACTCACAGAACAAGCTTTGAAAGGCCTTGGGAGCTTTCCCAGGCTGGGAATTCTCAGGAATATTTATCTGCATTTTTAGCTTTGTCTCTCCTGTAAACAGTCACTCAGCTGATTCTTGGGGGAAAAATGGGGCCAGTAAAGTAGCAAGACAGTTCCCCACTTTTTCTTTTTTTTTTTTTCTTTGTTTTTTCAAATTAATTCTTTTTGTACAATTATTCTATTCTATTTTTACCAGAATCTCCTACTGAATTTTATTTAACATACACTGCTTAATTTCAGCTCCAGGCTTCACAATGCCATTAGGCTATTTAATACTATTTTGATTTAATGTGTCAGTGTAAACCAATAGCAAACTGGATCTTAATTGTTACCTTAAGACATTTATTTACCATATTTACAGATTGATCTTTTTTTTAACGGGTAAAAAAAATCTTAGCTTTGTATCTAGGAGGATTCTGCAGCTTGTCAATTAATTTGCAAGTTACAAAGTTTGACTTCAAGCCCTTGGGGTGCTCTGATCCTACACTGAACGGAGCAGACTTTCCAAAATAAGCTTGCTAACGTCAGAACCTCTTGTTGCTAAGAGAAGAAGTGAGTGTAGCCTGGTAAAAGCACGTTATTTCAACAAATCCATTTGAACTGGCAGCCAACCTGTCTAAAGACAATGGACGTAGTTTTAAGCAATACATACCAGATTGTTACATCAGCCTGTTTTACTGGAACAAGAAAAAGGTGCAAGGGTATTCAGGAAAATAACAGGGGAAAAAAAAACCCTGTCCTCTACTTACAGAGATTGCAGAATGTAAATGTGTTCTATCCATCAGAAAACTAATGGAGGTGAGAATGACCTACCCCAGGCTAATAATGTACAGTACATGCGAGTTCTCGAAAGAATTTCCAATTAAGCTTCTTTTTATTACCACACTAACCAAAGGCTCCACTACAGCATGGTACATTACTTTTAAGAATTGAACATTCATTTAAATCAGAGGTAGGTATTCCCAACCCAACTAGGAGGAATTCTATGCAATATTGACCCTCCTCTAGGAACAGCATGTAACTTCATAAAGCAATACGTGCCTCACAATATGTACAATTCACAATCAACTACTGACGACCTGGATGGATCTCTGCACCACGGCCCTTAATTTCTCTTCAATTTCTAGCCCATTAAAAATAAAACAGCCTATAGTCTTCCATTCTGACCTGACAAATACAGAATGTTGCTGATTTTGGAAAATAGGTATTGATTCAAAATCTTATGAGTTAGAGTTCTTTTTATTGGCTTAGGAGACTTGTGAATCAAATCATTGACTAATGTCACTATCTTTTGGAGCTCATACAACTGACACTGACTTCAGGGAAATTCTCAAGTTCACAGAATCACGGAATTGTCAGAGTTGGAAGACCTCTAGAGATCATTTAGTCCAACTCCCCTGCTAAAGCAGGATTGACCAGAGAACATTACATAAGACTTCATCCAGGCAGGTCTTGAAAATCTCCAGAAAGGGACTCTACAACCTCTCTGGGCAGCCTATTCCAGTGCTCTGTCATCCTCACTGTAAAGAAGTTTTTTCTTATATTTGACTGGAACTTCCTGTGTTCCAGCTTGAGCCCGTTGTCTCTCGTCCTGTCATTGGGAACCACTGAAAAGAGTGGCTCCAATGTTCAAGGTAGCTCCAAGTTCAGAGTAGCTCTGCCTTGCTTATATATGTGATTGTGCTAATTGCTGTGAGGAAAAGTCTTTTAAATACCATAAATAAAATACCATAAATAAAAACCAAACATTATAGCTGTAATCAGTCAGCCAATACTGGAAGGAAAAATCAGTTTTGCATGACCCTAAACTAATTTCCTTGGGAGTCAGTAGAAAGACTTGGGATTTCATGGTGGTCTTCCAATTGATTGTAATAGATGTTCAAGTAAAACTTTCTACTGTCTGGGCCTCATTCGTGTTCCTGCTTACTATGTAATTCTGCTGATTTTAACACTGGGCACCAAACTCTGCTTTGGTTTTCTCAGCATTATCATTCAGCTAATTAATTAGCTTAACTCTGTGAGGTCCTGTGGTGGAAGACTCCGTGTTAGCATAATGTACTGTTAATACTATTATTTTGTGTGAGCAATTGGAAAATAATTGTCCCTTAAACATGAATTTACCGCAGCACTGATATTTTGAGATCACTTGCAGCATATATCTGAATTGGACTCTAACTATATATAGATTTCATAGACAAAACTTCCACAGGGTTTTATTTCTAATTCTTGTATATGAGACCTTGAAGGTGAAATGTACACTTATTCAATCACAAGGCAATGTCCCTCTAATTAGAAACATGACCAGTTCTGTTAATTTACCTGGAGGAGGAAAGGCTGTGCAATGGAGTGAGCATTAACCTGGGCCTCAGGAGACTGACACTCAGCTCCTTGCTTTTCTAGGTACCTCCTCAGTGACTTTGTATGAATTGCATATACCCAGATTCTGAAAGGCATTTCATTATCTGCCATTAAAATCTCATTCAATCTCAGTCAGCTGCCTAAATCACAGAACTAAAAATAACTCCATGAAAATAACCTGGGATTTATGATATCTCAGACTATTCCCTACTGCACTTAAAGAGATCATCTATATCTATTGCATTACTTACAGATATTTGCTTCATATTGCCACCTGTTTGACCTGCTTTTATACATAGTTCATTAAGGTAATTCCTTTGTTTCACTTGAAAAGTTATTCCAGTATTCACTTATCCTTAAACGGATTTCCACATATCAGAACTGAAATAATTCCATGCCTCATTTCTTCACTTAGAAAATGGGACGACCTTTATTATTTAACTGAACTGCTGCAAGAATAAAAATATTTCCACCTGAGAAAGTTATATTGATCTAGTTTAGGTGCTGGAATCAATGTACTCCACATTTAAACAGCTAACTTGAATAACTAATCAAAACTAAGCACTGCAATTTGGCAAATTTACAAACAGTGCACACAAAATAGCTATCTGAAATATTCGAATATAGCCAAGCTACACAGGTGTTTACATAAACTGAATTCTGTTGACAGCAACAAATATATTTTTGCAAAATAGAATAGATTACATTCCTCCATATCTATTTTAAGGGGGAAAAAGGACTAAATAATTGTGTTATTTCATTGTCTTATCTTCACCAACTCCTGTTATAGAAAGTGAATGTGAAAATACTGTATGCACAGAATACACCCCAAAGGAAATGCAGTCTGCTTACTCATCAAAGCCCAGTGATAGCACTCTTTTCAAGACTGGGATCTGTAAGACAGATGATGCTGAACATGAAGTTCCATAAGAAGACATAATGCCATGTTTCCACTTTTTTAAACTTTATAGTTCAGAATTCGTATCTTCAATTGAAAGTCCATTTAATGATTCAGAATGATTTTTAAATGTCAGTTTTATTTCCATGAAAAATAAATAAATAACTATCAGAATTGGAATTCAGGATTTTAAGAATAATAATGAAGTATTTGATTGGTCAATCACAACTTTCTGTTTCATTACTGGATCATGAGAATGTTTGGAATTTTGCTTTAGTGTCTTGATGGAAACATTTATTTTATACTTGAATACTCAAGTACGGGAGAGAATTTCTTCCTATTTAGGTTTCCTAATAATAGATAAAGTTAATGAGTTAATGCTTTCTATTTTTTTTTTTTTTCCCCAGGAAATATCAGGTTGGATTTGTTTGGCACCTGGCATTTAAATGACAGTTTAAGTTTAAACAGCCTATTGCACAAATTTTGGAAAAGTAATCTCTTTATCTTTGTCAACATTCCTTTCCCACAACAGATTTTAAAATCTGACACTCTTTCCCATGTATGAGTTAACAAGAAAGGGTTTTCTCTGTTCTTGTCAGAATTTAATAATAGAGAAGGAATTGCTGGTTTCTAAGATCTATAATTGAACATGTACTCTACACTCAATTTGTTCAGCTGTGGCTAACTGACGTAAAACAGAGAAGAATTAGGACCCTTTTATCATTGTAAGTTACAAGACATTGAGTTTGCGCTGTACCTTCATTCTCAATCACCTCAATGTGTACCATCTGTGCTTCTTATTTATGTTCACCTGCTTTCTAATTAGCACCTTGCAAAGCTACACACCTGCAGCGGTTCTGTTCTCACCTCACTGCACATTACCCATTAAGTCTCCACAGCACACCCTACGCAGAAATAATTTTGTCACTACATCATTATACCTCCTCCCCTGCCAGAGAATACTGGCAAAAATCAACTGCTTCAAATTATGTTGGTCTTAGGGAACAACAGCTATTCCTTTTCTTCTCCATCGTTATGCATTTTCACATAAAGTGAAAACCTCTCATGTGCAATGTCAGTATTGAAATTGGCTCTGTTATGACCAGGGTATGGGGTTGAAAACAAACAAACAGAAAACAAAACAAGAAAATGAAACAGAAAACTCCAGAAACCCAGAGTTTTCTCTGGATCTCATTAAAAAGTATGCCAAACCACAGCCAAAGAGTTTGAAATGCTCTCACTCTTGAAACATACACTTCTGTACTAGGTGCATTTCTTGTAAAGTCACACCAACCTTGTTCTGTTGGCCTGGTTGCTCTTGATGAGGGGTCATTTTATTTTTCTATGTTGCATCACATTTTATGTAAATCACATGTGCATACGCATGCTACACTCACCCACAAGCCCAGCTGCTCATGAATAACTTAATTGTGAAGTAATTCAGCAAACTGAACACCATGCAAACAAAAAGCATCACTTCAGGGGAGTCTGATGCTTGGTCAGATTTTGAACTGTAGTAAGGAACATTGCTTACTTATGGATGCCCACGAAGTAGACGAGCTGTGCTCCTCTGTAATGTGATCAGTATATCCTGTCATAGCCTGTATTTTCCTCCAATTCCCGGACAGGTGTGCTGCACATGTATATTTGTGAGTGTATGTATGCAAGGAGTGCATAGAGGGATAATCTGCCCTAATACTACTTAAATCCCCTTTGTACAATTTTGATTGTTAGTGATAAATCGCTTGTGTAATGGAACTTTTTTTAATGTTACATTGGCTTTATTTTTCCTCTCCACTTATTGGGTATAATTCTTATTTAAGTAAAACAAAACAAAACAAAAATTTCTTTGAATATGTTAATATCCTAGTGCCTGTAAGTCTGTTCCTATGTGATCACTTACGCCTCTTTGAAGTAAGTGGGATAGGACACTAAACACTGCCCAAGCAGAGCTATCATGAATCACTCTTATTTTGTGGTCATGTTGCAGAGCTGTAAATAACTTCACCAAAGCCAGTAAGCACTGCTTAGACAGTCATATGCTCTTGTAAAATCAGAGTACTGCCGTCTTCACAAAACATTACAAAATTACAAAACACTGTAATGGAAAATTACGGCTGGGAAGAAACTGTGATCCACATTACTAAAATTGCTATAGTTAAAAGAAACAAGGAGTAAAGTATATGTGGAATGACATTTTCTACCTGAGCTATGTCCTCTGCTTAGCAGAGTCTGTCTGTGCCTTCAGCGTGGTAGATCACTGATCTGTCAGCCAAGGACTAGTCTGAAAGCTCTGTGGTGTTTACTGGTATTTTTAAGAAAAAAACTACCTAACTGATCCTCATTGAAGAAAACTGTCATAATTCATTGATTTTAATAGCAAAACAGAATTAGGACTAAGATTATATGCAAGCAATTTCAGAGCAAAGACATTTCAAGGAAATTGCAGAAAGTATTTGAGATCAGAACTTTCAGCAATGAAAAATGCTTTAAAAAAATAAAAAACACATGAAGGGATGGAAATATGCAATATAATTTAGCTGCCATATACTTATATGCAAAAAACGCAGACATTTGCAATGTAGAGATGATGCTGTATGTTTGCAACTCAATGATAAACAAATACTGACTTCAGAGTGTGTCTCTTTTAATCACACTCCAATGGATTAGCATTAAAGGATTTCTACCAATGAAGTACAGTTAATGTAAAACTCAAGTTGGTCATACAACACAAATATGTCTAAGAATTTAATGTAAAGTATTTTTTTTTAATTATTGAATGAAAATAAATGTAAACTACAAAGTCTCATGAATTTGGAATTTACTGCTTGGAAAACCATTTCTTTGCCACACCTTCAGAAGGGGAAAACCCCATCCCATTTCCTGTCCTAATCCCTGTTTCAACTTGCACAGCATATTTAGTTCCAATGATTGCACTACTACATTCCTGCTAAAGAAACTCAGCCAAGTGTTGAGATTATATCTTTATTTACATTATAAGATAAAAATAGTGCCACATGCATATTTTTGGGTAGTACTTCTCCCTACCCCATGGTATTAAAAGCTAGATATCAATCTCTGTAACAACGATTCAGTGAAACAAGCCATAACTCTGAAATCTTATTAAGAAAACACACAATATAGTGTCACAGAATCACAGAATGGTTGAGGTAGGGAGGGATGTCCTGAGGACTCCTACCTCTTTTTTCAGTCAGGGCCACCTAGAGTTGGTTACCCAGGACCATGTCCAGAAAACTTTTAAGGATGGAGACTCCACAACCCCTGGGCATCCTGTGCCAGTGCTCAGTCACCCTCACAGTAAAAAAGTATTCCCTGATGCTCAGAGGGAATATCCTGCATTTCACGTTGTGACCACTGCCTCTGGTCCTGTCGCTGGGTACCACTAAAAAGCACCTGGTTCTATCTTCTTCATAACCTCCCTTCAGATATTTTTACACATTGACAAGGTCCCTCAAAGTCTCAGTTCACCTTCAAGTATCATGAAGATTAGCTCAAACCTGTTTCAGCATTGAGCCAACGTTTAAATGGCTGTACTAGACAGAAGACAACTATTGTAATACTTAAAACATGGACATCTGTCCTTAGCAAGGTGCATCCCGATACCATTAAACATGCAGGACTTTTTAATTTCTTTTTTTTTTTTTTTTAAACATTACAAATCATCCTGAGAGCCCCTCTACTTGCTTTCTGAGATAGTCAGAAGAAAACACGACTACTGGTTTAGACATGGCCTGTCCCTGTGTGTGTCCATAGACTCCTGAGAAGAGACAAAGTCATAACCTGAATATGTCTGTACCCACCCATATAGTTAGAACTTCAAATGCAGTTAGAACACAATACATAGAAAAATCTCTGATGGGACAATTCAACATTTATGCACACTAAGAAAGAAACTGCCTGAAGATGCCAGATAGGACGTTAGGCCCATCCCCTGTGGTGAGTTCAAACCAGAGCCATTTCTTGGCTTTTGCCCGTAGACTGGCAGGAGTCATGCTTTGTAAACAGAAGGAAAATGTCATTTAGCCGTACATGTCACCATCCAGCCTCTCTAATACCCTAGTTGTCAACATATTCAGATGAGGTGTGAGATTCTTGTATTTTCTCAGTGATGTTTTCTTCTAGGAAAAAGGATTGACTAAGAGGGAACACGCTTCACCTCTTTGTTGTAGCTGGACCACTATATAGCCAAAAGATAAGGCTAGTTACTTTTCTCCCCAGATCTTTCTTCTAGATCATTCTATTTTTATTCATAATTAAAATTATAATATGTTTTAAGTACACTTATCATGTATAATTGACTAAATCTACTAGTCAATCTACCTCTATGCTCTGTTCTTTCTTCACCAAATGCATTCTGAAACGCCTCTATGCAGAGAAAAATTGCTTATCATATGTCAAATAAATGAGTCCTATAGAAGATAAAATTTATAAAAAGTACCTGTGCTTATTTTGCACTACCAATGCAATTATGTCCTGTTATTTTTGTATACAGCTTTGGCATCACAGCATCAGTTATCATTAATCAGAGGAAAGAATATAATAAATACTAATCTGTTTAAAGAAAAAGAATCTGTGCTTTTCTGACTGCTACCAAAATAAGACACACTGCGGTCACAAGCAATTTATATTTATAAGAATTATATGTTTATCTATCCAGAGAATCTAGGATTTTAACTAGTCTTTGACTAATTAAACACAATGTCCTAGTGATAAGTCAAGACCTGTACTCTGAAAATTCTCATGTGGCATTGATATTGTAGTAACACAACTGGGACACTAATAACTCCTAACAAAGGATTTCTCCAAAGAACTCTGCTGCTTATGAAATACACACACCACATTCTAAAAAACCATTTTTTTTTTTCTCAAATATTTTATTACCTTCTATCACTGCAGTTGGTGGGGAATGGAGGGTTGGGTGATTTTTAGATCTTGCTAATTCTTGGAGCTGACTACGAAAACATCAGTGGAAGCATTTACTGTTCAACCTGTGTTACTTAATTAGCCATGCAGTAAGGTTTATGTATTGTGAATGGAAGAGTTCATAGCCCCTTTTTGCTTGAATTCTTATACTCTCAGACATAAAAAAGGATCCTTGAACATCAGTCAGACAATTTTACTATGTATGGCAACCACAGATATTCACATACACAAATAATAGACGTTTTCTGTCAAATACCCAGTTCTGCAGTATTGTAACACTTGCATCTGTTAAACAAGTTCATAACTTAAGTTTTTGTCAAGTTTTCTCTATTATTTCTGAAAAAAATGTGGAAGAAACTATGTCCAGCACCCGTGTTTTGTATCAAAACATTGATAATTCTGATTTTTAAATAAGCTTTTTGATATGAGCATGTTCTACAGAAGCTATGAATTAATTACAAACATTTTGCAGACGCTTTTCCTTGTTGCTTCAGTGTCAATATGGTTCTACTTGGTCTCAAAATGTACTATTTTATTAAGACTTCCTTTACAAGGAGGTATGTTTTTTTGTTGTACTAACTTTTAAGCTGACATTTTACAGTTTCCCCATGATGCGTTGTATGGATATGCTTCATACTTTAGTTCTGCAGAGTCATGAACAGAGATGGGAAAATGAGCATGTAAAAATCTATGGATTATGGATATATTCCTACAAACTTTCTGCTGAATGTAGCAGAGCTGACCACTGCTATTAGCAAACAAGGGGTATGATTCCCCCATGTTTCAGCAATTCAAAAAGGTGTACTTGCATCCTCTCTGTATGAATGCAGTTTTAAACCAGTTAACTTGGCCAAAGTAAAAAGGAATTTTACTTTCATGAAGCCAGAGTCACACAGTGAAAAATAATCCACAGAAGTCTATATGTGGCACTACAATGTGTAAATAACTTACTTAATCTCTTCAAAGATTGCTGATGGAAAAATATGTTATCCAAATATAAGAGTTTCTGCTATTTTACAGTTTATCAGGCTGTCCCATTAATTTTTCAAGCTCTTCTAGTAACAGCTGCTTAAATTATTTGGATAAGAGGAAAGAGGCAAACAAAACAAAAAAAATGTTTGTATCTTCCTTAAAGTATTTCCACATCTATGGATTTGTTGTAGCTAGCTGATTGTTCAAGTAAAACACATTTTATCTTTCCCTGTTTAAATTCATGGTATTAATAGTTGTTTGAACAGCTAAATATATAATTGAATAATGTACATGGCTACCTAAAGTTTGGGCCTTTTTTATCTAAGGAAAGTGAAATATACCTTCACTATTATATAACACTGTGGATTAGTTTTCCCTACAAACCAGCCTGGTGGGGAGTTGTAAACTGCATTGTATCTACAGAAGTGCAAAGTATTTGCATATTTCAAATCTGTGAAGCTTCATAGACGAGCAAACAAAAATAATCACTGCTGCAGATATTTGTGTCAGACAGCAGTATGTGTATATATATATATATGTTGCTGAAATCTTCATTTTTTTATGCGCCCAATTATTAGAGCATGTACAAGACAAAGTACTTGAATTAATATCCAGTAAGCCAAAATAAAAGTACTATAGTTGTGACAGTTGTTTCCTCTTAAAGGTTTGTTTGGCTTTTACAGTTCCTGAAATACAGCTCCAGTCATAAACAGGCCATATCAACTATTTTAAAGTATTTCTTAACAGAATGAATTTACATATTATCACAAGAACAGCTAAACAGATTTAGAAAGGGGAGCTTTTATGAGTAATTTCGTTGAAAAATATCTTGAAATATGAAGGCAACTATTTTGCTTTCATTAAAAACAAAGAAACACAGAGGGTTCCACTGGAGCAGCACAGAGGCTGAAATGAGCTTTTTAACTCCAAAGCAAATAAATAAACAAACAGAAAACAAAACCATTAGCATCTCTCTGTTCAAAAATGCCTCACAGCTGCATAAATTCCTACAGGAACTTCACAGAATACATGGAAAGGAATAATTAATCAATGTTTAATTTAGGTATTTATTTTAAACTTTATAAATAAAACAAATTAATGTGTTTCTTTATTCCCTTGTAGACTGTGCCTTACAGCAAAATCCAATAAAATGTATTAGAAATCAAATATATATGTAATTAATATTTTTTTACTATTAAGTTTACTATTGATAGTAAGCATATTTTGTAGTGATTACTAAGATATAGTAGATAATTGCCTCAGAAAATTTTGTGGGATGATTAAGAATCCTATACAACAGAATGCAATTCCATATTAAATTCTGTGAAAAACAAACATAAGGAACAGCAAGCCAGCAGAACACAATGCAAAATTTTCAGAACACATATAAAAATCCAAGAGCAAAATTTTTTAGTTGAAAATTAAAAATAGGACCAATGTGCATTTTTTATTAGACCATTTTTCATTAAAATGTTAGGCATTTGTATACCTACTGTACATAGATTAGAGGTGATCTTTTGTGTAAAGCAGATAAAATCCTATTGATGGAGGATTTTTAGTAAAATCTGTTATGCATATAAGGCACAGATTATGGATCCGTACTAATATGCATTGCCATTAAAATATTGTAACAGCTGTAAACAGTTGTACTGTCTGCTGTGTCAATGAAATTAAGATCAAAGCATATTTCAAAAAACACAAGACTGGAAAATAAAGCAGGCTCTGGCATGCACTAGGCATCATATTATGTACTTGGATCGGTCAAATGGATTTTTTCTGTTACTTCATACAATTTTCACTGAATGAAGATTTCTGACATAGTGAAAAGAAGAAATAGTAGTCAAGTAAAAGTAGATTCACAAGGATTCACAAGTAAGAATATTCAACATACCACTCATTTCCTACAAAACTATTAAAACATGAATATGCCAGTTCAGAGCAGCAGTAAAGGTGCTGCACTTTTATTATGTCTTTTCCTCTGAAAAATTTCTTCAGACTAAAATGGAAAGACATAGTTCTGCTTTGCCAATGACAACCTCATTTAACGTAGTCATCACAGATTATTCTTCTCTTGGTCCCCTGGCAAAGGTGAAGTTTGTAAATTCTCTCTGTATTCGTGCAATTAAAACTCATTTAAGTGATATTGCTAGCTGTTGCCAGAAGGCCACCACAAGGTTAGAGATGGGTAGTCAGACTGTCAAATTCATTTGCATTACTTGTGAGTAGGTGATTCTCTCCTGAACTGCTCCACATATAATCTATTTTTTTTTTCCTTTGTTTTCATCTTTAGAGGTCACAATATCTCAATTCAGTTATAAGGATTGCAGAACTGAAAATTTTCTAGTATCAGATTTTGCTGTATTTCATAATGAAGAGTAACAGTATGAAATATTTACTTTAAATGCTTTCAGAGAAAGATAAAGCAAGAAAACGGGAATGATGGTGCCAAATAATCAGTATCAGTCTACCACTGTAATTGAAATATCCACTTAGGATGTAACTGTCCTCTAATGAATGCAACAATACCTATAATTTCAGCTGTGTTTCAAGCAATGTGGACATTTATCCCTTAACCTTAGACTGAGGCCATCCTTTATTTATGTAACATCTAAGATAACGCAACATCCAAGATAATGCAACATGGGCCAATACCTGTCCATGGAGGTTCAGACTGGTGATGAAGGACAGTAAGCCCAACAGCTACTTTATTTTACCTGTCAGATAATCACTTGTCCCAGTCTTAAATTTCATCTTTTATTTTATTAAAAAGGATGATTTTTAAGCTGCAATGGTGTTTTTCAATGCCTACAACAAAAAACTTAAGCAGAGTGTTTATTCAGCAGCTAAAAACTTTGATATATGATTACTTTTTCCCCACCCAGTTTATGCACACCTAAGTCGCTACAAGTGCTAAGTTGCGGAAATATGTATCATTTGTGTAACACTACTTATTTAAGAAAATTGAGGAAATCAATTAGTACAATCCGTTTCCATCCTTGACCTTTTACCTTGTTACAGCAAGCACAGGGAACTAAATGTCCATCTGCAACCTGGCACATCCTAATGAAATCCCATTGCCAAAATGGCTGCTGGCGAGTGATGGGGCTGACAGGCGAGGGAGGCCCTGGCTGGAGGGCAAGGTGGATGCCCAACGGGAGGCCCAGGGAGGCTGCTGGGATGAGGGATAGCAGCAGGAGAGGTGGCTGCGGCCACAGGCCACACCATGAGGGAAGCCAACAGCAAGGGCAGCTGGTGAGGGAGGCTGAACCCTGCCAGGGAGACAGGACAGTACCTCAGGGATGCCATTGGAGGTCTGGGGATCTCAGGAACGGTGACGGAGACACCAACCTGGACAGGGAGGCAGCAAAGGCAGGTCCTGCATGGGGGAGAGGGAGGTGTGGGTCGCAAGGGCTGCAGGAGAGCGGGAAGGAGGAAAGGAGAAAGGAGAGAGGAAGGGAGTCAGGGAGAAGACTTCTGCATTAAACTTTGTATTTGCAATAAAACAGAATTGGGACTTTCCTTGTTAAGAAATCTTACTCTGTGTGTTTATTTCATTGGAGATAGTATTATATTGCACATGTACGCAGAAAATTGACGTACCAGCCAACCTTCATTACTGAATTTTCTACTTTTTTGCTTTATTTTGTCTCTTATTCTCTGTCAACAAATTTTTGTTCCAACACTGGGCCCTGCATCCAGTTTATTCTGTGCCAAAAGCAATTTAGGTAAGTAGTATAAATCAAATGTCACCTCATAAGAGGTGACATAATCATGAAGCAGTCCTTTTCCACCCAGGGACTTCACATTACCACATGAACATCAGTTCTTCCTTTTGAATATCTTTCTCTTGATGGCTAGTATTTTGCCATCCAAAAAACCAGTTGTGCTGTCTGCCATAACTCCTGCACCTTTCACGAAACAGAACTAGAACAAAGAGAGAAATTACCATAAGGCATAAGGCCATATGGTATACAAAAGCTATTGAATAGCTTGGGGTGATTCCTGTTACATGCACAAGTTTTGGGTCAAACCCCATTTAACGATGCTCCTACGGCACTCCTGTTACAGAGCTCAGGAGTGATAGCAATATTGCCTAATTGCTGAATTTTGGAAGAGGAACTCCTCTGCTACACAGTTACAACCCCAGCTGTAACTTCTTTGAAGCAGCCTTTTGAACTGCATGGCCAAAATGATCCTGTCTGTGTTACTCTATGACCAAACATAGGCAGCACCATCCTTAAAGTTGTAGGAATAGTTGGAAGGAATGGTCAGCAAAAATAGCATGGGATTATCTGTTAGTACACATTGCTAGTTGGACAGCAGTAAGGAGCAAATACAGTAGTAGGAAAAAAAAAAAAAGAAAAAAAAAGGAAAAAAGTTATCACAAATGGTTGATAAAAACTATTAACAAATACTGTATTCATTACAAATAAACAGGTGTATACATAATTGAAAAGAGGAAAGGTGAAAAGTCCAATCATTAGATTGCTGATTTTGCCAAGATGAACACTTAAGAAATCCAAGTACATACACATATAGAAACATAAACGCATGTAAGATGAAAGGCAACTCTGTCGCTCCCAAATCAAAGTGAACTTCCAAGGCAGGTGAGGTTGTTCTGGCTTCATTCAGCCCAGGTTAGAATGGCTCCATTGTGGAGACTCCAGAGCCTCTCTGGGCAGCTGGTCAGGCCTCACGTTCTTAGCCACTCTGAATCCAAGGTCATTTATTTATTATTCATCTGTTATTGAACTATAACACCCTCATGGCAAAGAAACCCAGTCCCATTTGTCATTGGTATTCACTTTATTCTGCTTTGTGTATTTGTATAGAGAGTACCTAACCCTAGGGTACAAACTGAAAAAACTAACAGATACTATAAAGGAAAAGCTTTCTTTCTGCAGTTAGGAGTGGAAGGATTTGGCCACATGAGCTTGTACTGATATTTTCCTAGTTGTATTGACACAAGTGAAAGCTCTTTTTATTAGCACTAGATAATATCACATTCATTGCAAGATTGGTCTCCAATCTCACAAGGGCACCTTGAAATCCATGTACCTCTGAGGCAAAGAAGTCACTACAGTTTTACTAGCCATGATCTGTAACAGTAATTCAGATATACACACAGGCAAAACAGTCTGGGATAATCTGACTCTGATTCATATTTGTAGTTTAAATGGAGGCTATCTTTGATCAAATTGCTCATCTGTCTATTTGCATGCACATTAAAAGAAAACAGAAATAATTCAGAAGAAAAAAAAGAACAGTTCTAAAAGAAAATTTGAGGGATAAAATATGGTCTTGATATGGGAGATAGATGAAAGCATTGGTTTTGCATGGTCTTTTTGGAGGGGCAAAGGGGAAAATTATCCACAGGTTGTCAGTGGTTAAATGCCTGAAGATAATGATGAAGAGGAAATTTATTTTTAAAACAAAATGTTGTCAAAACAGGCACATGCAATTTCATCATAGACTGTTTAATTACAAACCTTTATGACATACACTAATGCAAAAATTTCCATTACAGTGGTATTATTTCTTTCTTCATTCAGCAGAATGGCAATAGTTTTTGCTTAAACCATTGTGAATAGCTTCTATTACAAAGTTAATCATGTTTATCGTGTAATTCTTAATTATTTGGATTTGTATAATACTGTAACATAAATGTTTTAAAAATATTTTGGAAAGCATTTAAAGAGGCAAACTTAATCCGATTCTGCCTGCCAGGGCATCCACATGCTGAACCTTAAAAAATCACATTACTACATGAGTAAAGTTTCTCTCATCTTTTCACCTAATTTTGTTCTTTGATTTTTATGCCAAAGATAGAAATTTAGAAATATTTAGGGTTAGTATAAAGTTGGAAAATAAGCTTTCTATTCTTGTAAAATCAATTATTTAAGTGTTTTGTTTTATACACACACAGAGTAATGTAAATTATTCACATAAACACACACTGGTTTTGATGCTATTTTTAGTGCAAGATCCAGTTAAATTCTTGGATGCCTTAAACAGAGCCTGAGTGTCCTGACACTGACTTTTTTTCTCCTTGTGACTGAACAAGGCATTCATAAGTGTCAACACCAAAAGGTTCTTTTTGCTTTTTCTCTAGAGCAGCTGCAGAATTATATGAGAAGAGAAAGAAAATTCAGAGTGTTATATTGAGAAATGGGCATGTTCATGCATGAAGTTCAAACAAAATATGCTGGCAACACAGAACAAAGTTCATTGGGTAATTCCAAGTACATTCTCTGGGTAATTTTTCAGAGGGCAGTGATCACAGAGTTAGCATAATAAAGGCTCTTTCAATAAGTAAACAGTTAAAAGAACTAAAAATGCCCTTCTCAAACACTTCTCTTGAAGCATAGATGTAATGCCAAGACCCTGGCAGCATAATGGCTTTCTGTGTGCCTGCTACATTCTGCATGCCTGCTACTCTGCTCCATATGTTCTCCTGGCCTGCTTTTTTCTTTTTTGTGTGTGTCTCCTGTGTAATTTTGCTGTTCTCCATGCCATGCCTTGGAAAAAAAGAGGGTCATCCATTCTAACAGGCTGCATCCTGATTTCTTCTAGAGCTCCTTTGAATAAAACGACTCCTCATACCGCACTTCTGAAGTACAAGTCATATGCAGACAATTTTGAGCTGGTGGAGCACTGTCATAGTTCCAGGTCTACAGGTGTGGCCTGGGAAGTGAATGTATCTGGCGCTGTCAGCATCAAGATAGGTAATCTAGGTTAACCCACATGAAGACCACAGGCAAAACTATACTAATACAGAACCCCAAAAGGAGAAGGAAGCTTGGAGATGTTCTCAAATATAAGCCACCACCATAAAAATAAGAGAATGTGATGGATGCCATCAGATTTCCATCCCCTGAAACTGTTGATGTTACAAAGGAATGCTAGAGTTAGGCTGGTGTGAGGTGTATTAGAATATGCTAAATATATGCTAATAGAGTTTGTTCTGGTGCTAACCTGGAAGGAATAATGCATGGAAACATGTATGTAATTAACAGTCAGCCTTGTATCTTTACAGGATGACCACAAATTTATCTATTCTATATCTTTGATGTGGGTTAGCCCATACCATGCAGCTATTTTCTAGATGCTATAGATGTATGTATAGATGTAATCTACACAGAATCATTAATTCCACTTTTCCTCTATTTTTTGAATACATAAGTATATTTTGCATAAATATTTACATATTTTAAATATACTGTGTCTTAACTCTTTGTGCCTTAAGCCATGCTACAATACTTAGACCTAAAAAATGAGTATCCGGTGGTATAGCAGATCCACTGTAAATCTACAAAGAAAGCCTAAAGCCAAAACACATATAGAAGAGATGGAGAAGAGCTCTACAAAATGCTTTTCAGTAATTCTCCACTGAATAGGCATGAAAAAGCATTAGGCATAGAGATGGACGAACACAGCTGTGGATTCCTCTGTGATCCTGTATCAAGAGCTGTTCTGTGGATAATCCATTTTAAAATGCTCTTTGGCCTGAGCTAGCATGTGCCAAGTTTCTGCATCAATCATGACATTCTGCCTTGTCCAGATAGAAGCCAGTCAACAACTAATGCGATTACATGGGCACGATAGTTTTTAACAGGAAAATGGCTTAGAAACTTGCAATTGGATTTGAACTGATAATCCCTTGAATGCAAAGCATGTACTGATGCTGAATGACTATTTCTAGCAATGGAAACAGGAGACAAAAGTCCAAAACAAATTTGGTTTTCCCTTCTTTTTTTTTTTTTTTTTTTTTTTTTAAGGCTTCAGTCTGCTAAAGCATTCATCACTTTGTTTAGAGGTCATGCCTCAAATATTTCTCTCAGAAAAAAGAAAGATCCATGGGATACAGTGGACATATTCTCATTAGCAAAATATCCACTCTAAATGGGCTGATTTCTTTGCAATCTACATTGCAAGGCATTGCAGGTCTATTAGAAAGTATCAACAGTCAAAGATGCCCATGAGCATCATTTACTTCCTTTTGAAAGTGTAATTATAACATAGTGAAGTCTGTACTATTTGCAGCTGAAAATTGCTTATTAACTATATGTGACAATTTAAAGTATTATATCCTAGCAGCACTGGTCTGTGTAATTTTAGTGGAACTAATTCTATTTTAGTTTAGCAGAAATAATTTTATCTAACTAGCCAAAATGCATTACTTCAGACTACAGATGGATGAGACAAAATGCAAATCGCCATCATGGGTTTAATTGTTCCATTTCATTCAAGTAAACAGCAACTTACTAAACATCAACTTGTTGCACTAATTTCCTTGTCACCTGTATTTTTTTCCTGAGTTTACTATAGAAAGACAGGAAGCAGAGCACAAAAGCTAAAGTTTTGCCTTCTGAGCACTGCAAATCCAGAATAAGACACAGTATGAGGATTGCCTGAACAGAAGTATACGTAGCCTACATTTGCCTGCTTCCTTTTGTCTATCACAAACAGTACTTTTAATGGAAAATCTTGGGACTTTTCCTGAGTCATCTTACTATAACTTAGCAGTTCTTAATTACTTGGTAATTGTAATTAATCGATATTTATTTTTTAAAATCTCTCTGCAATTGTAAGCACTTGAATTTTCCCCACTTTTCTAGCCAGCAGAAGCTATCTTCATGAGTTTGTTGAGTGCCTGTAGTCTGAGGAATTTTAGTGAATACAGGAGTCCTTATATGACCTTAGGCTGACCCTTGCTTGAGCCTCAGTAAATCTAGGCTATGGTTAAACATTGTGGCTTCTCTGCAATGTGATACATAGAGCACACCCTTCATATCGGGTTCCATTCCTGTCTAAGGTTGCATTTGTCTGCCGGTCCTTCATCACTGTAGAAAAACTACAGCTCTTTTTCTATGGTGACTTTCCACCCATCAGACATCTCTGCATTCTTTGCTCCACTACTTTTATTAATAGTTCTTTCTACCATGGGTTTTGGGGTGGGGGTTTTTTTCCCCCATTTTTATGTAGATTTTTTCACACTTCTTATTATGTTCTCCGTTTCTTAAATGTAATAATTTTAAATATTGCAAGTGAGTTTATTGTTGGCAAAAAAGGCTGGATTTCTTGCATTAAAAACTGAAATGCTCATCATCCTTTATATTGAATAATTTTATTAGTTCAAGTCCCAAGAGTACCTTAGAAAAACCCAAAACCATACGTCCTGTGAACATACCACACCCACATCCACAAATGCTGATCAGTTGAACGCTCTCCCTACAACCTGATTAGTATATCTGAACCATTTGCTTTTATGCCAAAGTAATCTACGGTCAAAAATTCAGCCAAAAGCATGTCAACTCTAAGTGTTTTTGTTGCTTTGCATCTGAAGTTGAAAGACTTCTCAAACCTCAGGATATGTTCAAAAAAAGAGGCCAATATAAATGCATTACCTCTTCATACAGTGGGGAGATAGGCGGCTCTGTGTAAGCCTCTTTTCTTCCCAGAAAGTCACTGTATCTTGCCTCCAGATATAATGTGAGAAATGTGGGTGCAAACTGAACAGGATGGGTAGTGTTTGAGGGTGGGATTCATCAGATTTAAACCTCAGCAAAAGGTTCAAAGGGCTGGTCCACATCCAAAGACTTGACTGTCGCTTTTGAACTGTGCCAAAACAAAACAGTGACCTAAACATAGGAATCTGCATTTTGTCTGTCATCTTCCTCCTCATTCTTTTTTTTTTTTTTTAAATAAAAGAAAATGGCAATGATACAATCCATTAGGAAACAGAAAGAAAACAAAGCATTTTAAACAATTTCCCACTGAGCAAAGAGATGATTCAAATGAAAAAAGGTAAGCAGACAACTGGTTTGCAGTCCACATCAGACAAGAAAGAAAGTCCATCTATCCTTCCGGTTTTTATAACTCACCCATTTCAAAAAAAAATATAACCAAGCAAGCACAAGCAAAAAAAAAACCAACAACCACCAAACCTCTTCACACCAAATTAGGGTAACAGACTAGTGAGGCTGCCTGTTTCCTATTTCACCTTAATTATTTTTATTCTGTTAATTAATTTTGAGAATATTAACATTAGCTTTAATGTGGAGGTTCCTACTTCTTTGTAATCAGATTAAGTGATTCAAGGTCTTTCATGTGTTTTCTAGTTCTCCTTTAAACAGCTTTCATAACTGCCTGCTTCTATTTATATTTCTCTTACCACAAAGCCAATGTCAGTGAGATACTTCTGCTCTTGCTCGTAAGAAATGTTAAATGTGCTATTTTTGGAAAGGGGCTTAGCATTATTTGTGCTGACTATTTACTTTCATTTCTTTCATCTTGTTTTCTGTTTTCCATCTCTTTTATTTTGCATTAACCCCTTACTGCTAAGATTCTCTGGGCAGCAGTCTAGTGGAGTCAGGCTACCTCTGTGCTGACAGCTCCTTAACAATAGGCAGAGATGCTGGAGTATTTCTGTGTGACAGGCTGCAAAAAACATCCCCACTTTCTTGATACAGTCACATTCAGAGATAAGCTGTGATGGGTCACATGTTTTCCTTTCACACTGCTTGTTCCTGCCCAATTAAGCAATGGCAGCAGGGAGACATTTTTCTCCTAACACTCATCAAGATGTAATAACAGGGTTCCTATTGTTAGAGACAAGCCTTGCTTTTGTTGGCACCGTTGAGTTTTAATGTAAACATCAGCCTTGAAAGACAGCACAGTTGTAGTTAAGAGAATATAAAAAATGTCTAATAACATATCTTCATTCTAAATTCTGACACGTGCTTCTGAGACTACTAGACTTTAATTTTTTAAGTCATAAACCTAACACCATACCTTAAATCATCACAATCCTGTAAAAGACACCGAGGTCAGGATACAAGGTGGTTTTGCCCCTCATGGAGCTTATTTAGAGCTAACACTGAAAACAGCCAGAGCCTTCTCACAAAGAAAAGGATGTGAAAATAAAGGTCAGGATCCTGGCTCTGCCTGCCTTTGCCTTGGCCAGAAGAACCAGCCCAGCAGAGACATGGAAGCAACTCGCTTTGTTCTCCTTGAAAGGGCGAGCAAGGGTGACACTGACATGTGGTATGCAACAAAACACAATGCCTCCTGTTCTTTGGTATGAGCTATCAGACTTGATTTTACTTTGCCCCTGGCCTGCAGGTGCACAAAACACTTCAGGAGCTCCTAGTCCAAAATACGTTCCAGCTTCGGTACATGCTGTCCCTTACTCTACTTGCAAACAACAGATCTCAATACAAGATTTAGCATAATTTATATATAACAATTAAATGTTGTTTAATAGTGTAAGTCTAGCCATTAAACCTGTCTTCAAACCAGATAATTTTAGGAGTCGTTGGAGGTAATAATAAGCTTTGGTATACTGGTCTGTTCTCTCCCAGTTGCAGAAAATGAACAGAATGAAAAAGTCACTTGGCATTTGGCCACTACTATACTTCTGATCCACCAGAGCAAAATTATACCATAAAGAAATGCAAAGTCAGGAGGAAAAATAGCAGCTCTAAAATTTCAGGCTTGTACATCTAAATCCATGCTCAGAGAGGTAACAAACCTGATCACCAGTTACTGAAGTCACAGGACCTCTGTTGAACCAAGTGTCTGATTTTGTTGATCTGGTTTCTGGTTGCCAGAGCACTGGCCAAATGTAAAGAAGTTTTTGAAAACATTATACAGTTTATTAAAAAATTCATCAGTAGCCTGACAATAATTGGCCACAAGATCCACAATGTCATTAGGACCAGAGAGATCGGTCATAATGACATCCATTTTTCTATTGCCCACATAAAGCCAAGGGTAGTGACTGCCAGATATATCCCATCTACTTTGCCTAGGTTTTACTGCCAGGGAAAATGTATAATATGATTACAGATCTGGGCAGATTGCTGTACTATGTCAGATGACTTTTTAAACTGCCATCTTCCAGATTCATTATTTATATTTAAAAAGTCTTTAGTCCTGGTGCTTTAAAACATAAAATGAGTGTGTAATCAATGCAGTGATGTATCTTTGAGTTTACAATCTGGAACAATGGCTTGAAATGGCATAAATTGCCTCCTATTTCCTGGCAGGATGTTATTGCTGAAGTCTGGTGACAATTCTCTTAACATTAATTATTTCACAACTGTAATCACCCACACTGGACATACCTACAGCTTCTGGCAAATGTTTGCTGCACGAGGTTAAAGATATTCACATCTTTTTCACTGCATGCTTAAAGCTGGACAGCAAAGTCAGGGAACAAAGAAATACGTCTCTTCCAAGTCAAACTGGTCCCTCAATACTGAAAACCAATCATTGTCTTATGCTGTTTTAGGTGCCTGAGGACCCAGTTATCCTTTCTCTAACTACCAACCTTCCATTTTCTTTTAGCTTCTCAAATGTTTTGTGCTGCTGAATTTAATTAAATTATATTTGATATAAATGTAATACAAGCGGAACAGATACCTATTCAACAGGACCGTGTAAGAAAGTGGAAAACAATAAAGAAAGCACACTTAGTGTCCCAGTTACTTAATTTCATTGTGCCTACCCTATATTTCAAATCAAACATGTGACAGAAGTCACTTTTTATCTCTTGTTATCTAAATTGTCAGTGATAAACATGGATAGATACTGCTCCAATCAACAAGAGGCTATTTCTGGGTCCACAGAAACACCATCTAAGCTTTCCTCACCTCCTCAGAAAACTTTCCAGTTTTCTGATATGCAGCAAATACTGCAGCATGCAATAAATGCACAGTCACCTTCCTGGTTTCTGACAAATTTATGACCACATTTTCCTCAAGAACAGTTCAATAGGTTACTCCACTATGTGCTACCATTCCTGTGGCAGATAAAAAGTCAGAAACAGTTTTATTTACTAAAAACACGTTGCCTTTTTCATGAAGAACGTTTTGTTTCTCTTGGTTAGCATAAAGGAAAGAGGAGGAAGAGCAGGGAGCAAGCAATGTAGAATAAACTGTACCCTACTCTCTGAGAGCAGCATTTAGCACACAGTTCACTAACAGCTTATTAGTAAAGATAATTATAAAGTCAGCTTCTGTCTGTTTGTCTGTCTCCTGTTCAGTTATGTTTTGCTATCACAGTAGTTCCACTCATCTTCTTTCTTCCCACACAGCAAATCTACGAGTAAACGAATTTTTCTGGCACTATTTAATAATTCATTTTTTTATTGTCCACAGAGTTTACATGTAGCTATTTTTGTAGCAGGAGTGAAATTGCATTACACAGAGCATTAAACGTTTGCCCTGTTACATCCTTTGCAACTCGTACTTGTGGAGGATGAGTTGAACAAAGTAGTTTACAAGCTAGATATAGGCACCACTAAATGAAGGACTAACTCACTATGAGAGCAAACTTCTGGGATTACAGTTACAGTCCTGGGGCAGCAGCATTCCCTGAGGACAGAGAGATGTTCAGATGAAAGAAGAGGGCCATGAGCCTTGGAGAGGATGGCTTTATACATCTTCCAGAGACAGTTTTTTTTTGTTAGACTGTGTTTCTGATTTACCTTTTACTCTCACAACAGCTCCAAGGACATACGTCATGACAGATTTTCCCTGACTCATGTACAGAGGAAATGTTCAGGAAAAGGTAAAGTTGCATACTGCAAATGTTGAGGCCTCCACACACTGAAACAGAGTTCTTCATACTCTTTCCTTTTTTCTCCCTTCTTCATGAGACGCTTCATCTTTTCACCAGCTTTCTTCCATCTTTTTTTCTTCATCTATACTCTTACTTTCTTCTTGTTCTTAGTTTTAAGGAAATTGTCATTCAATTGCTACTACTTCTTCCTTCAATCAATCATATATTTTCAAATTTTGGGGGGAACCATGAGGGACTTCTTTCCCTAAATGTACAAATAAATTGCTTCTTACTCTTATGATGTTAGAAGGGGAATATAAAGGATAAAGAAAACAGTTAAATCAAAAATTCTGCTTTGCATTCATGAAGTGTTTATAAGAATAAAATCTTGCCACTGATTGTCTAGTTACAATCAAGATGCATATCCCAAGTGCAAATAGTAAAAACTCTATGTCCACAGCAATAAAGCTGCAAGAACAATACAAATCAGACAGCAAGGCAAAATTACTCTGCCAGACGAAGTGTTTATAGCTGTCTTGAAGAACTTTACTGTAGGTTGGTTTTGAATAGAGAGAAGGAAAATAGCTAAAAGTATCAAAAGAGAAATAATAAAACTTATTGTATTTGGAGAAAAATATTCTCATGTCGCAATACCAAGGAGACAATGCAAAGAAATCTGAAATGCTGACTGAAAAAATATGTTTATCATAAAAACGGAACTGTCTAGAACTATCTACTATCAAGGAGGGATGAACACAAACAGAGAAAGAAATAATCACAAATAGATGAAAAATGTTGGTATAAATCTGCCCAGAAATGAGGATGAGTATAACAAGCTCCAGTGAAACTTGGATGAGAGAGCAGCTCTTAAAAGCAAATTTTCCTCTTCAGAATAAACAAAAAACAGATTGCAGAGAGATATTTACGCATGATAATTCATACTTTTCACAGGCAATTTTAGAGTGCTGCACTTAAGGTCAAGGCAAAGAAGTGTACAGACTAGAAGAACTCAATGGAAAAAATCAAGCTCAGAAAAAATCAAACAACTAAATTAAGGCACCTATGCCACCTTGATTCAGGCTCCAACTATATCATCTACATTTGCATTGATGTTATTAGATGCTTATTGTTCTTTTGCTACATTCAGTGGATAATTGCATTACACAGAGTAGATTGTGTTTATTTAATAGAAAGTGAGACACTAATTTTTCAAAGCCTCCAGCTGCAGTGAAAATGAAACTTAAAGGTACTGTGATGATAACCACCTCTATTATAAGTGCAGGCCCATGCATCTAGGTCCTGTGATCATGCAAATAAAGGCATTACTAAGCATCTGTCTGGCGTTTCTTTTTTATGAGTACTTGGAAACTTTTTATTTCCCATATGTGTCCTTCTCTGTATCTATTTTCTAAAATGTAAGCTGAAGTAAAACAAAATAAGCCAGAAACGGTTGTATCATGGCAGTGGTCTGTAGATGTCATCAGTAGAATCGGGAACTACAACAGAGTGTTGATGACATCTGAGGAGTATCTACTTCAACCCTAATTTCTAAATAGGAGCGCGTGACTGTGGTCACAGAGCCTTATCTAGTCTTTACCCACTCTTTTCCATCTTCTCCAATTTGTTCCCCACTGGGCTTTTCCTCCCGGGTTACCTGGTTTTTCTCTTTTCCGTTCTTCTTGACTGGACCGCGATGATTTCCTCCTTTCAGCATCTCACTCCCACAGTTTTTCCACCTTGTCTCAATATTTCACTAATAACCGGATTTGTCCCTGATGATCCCAGCAGTTACTCCCTGCCCTGTCCCAGTTCTGCTCAGCCATGTGTCACAGCCTCCTCCTTTGTTTCCAGCTGATAGTCAAGGATTTTCCACCTCTATATTTGAGGCAGGTACTCAGAGAGATTTTCTTGATCTCTGGTCATGACCATTTTCAGTGATCCTCTGGTTCAGAGAAGAGGCCCAGTTTAGAAGTCTCTATCTCTTCACAAAGTCTTCAGGATTTCAAAGCAAAATGCCTTTGTAACTTGCAGACCTAATTTTAGGTGGTACATACATCATCTAAAGTGCCTGGGCAGTGACAGCAGTGACAGGAGTTCCCTTGTTTATCCTGGGATATAATCTACAGTTTTTTGCTAATGAAATCTAAGAAATCAACCCCATGGTTGTATACGATACTCTTCAAAACCTAGAATGGCTGGATTTTTAAAGAGACAGCAAAAGATGATAGAAACTTAGTACAGTGGACCAAATGTTCAAAAAGAAGGCACATTCTGAATATTGCCGTTGTATCTGGACAATCAGCCATACATATAGATTAAGTTGCCTGTAAGAAATAGATTTTACAGCCTATTTAAGGATACATCTTACTTCTTTCATACCCTAGTACTAATGAGTGTGTTGCTTTTAAAGAGTCTCAGTTATGTTATCATAACAAAATAATACCCCTAATGTTTTCTTTTACATGGCAGATGTTAATGGGAAACCTATTCTAGATAGATAGGTATTTTAGTGTGATCATTCACAACATCTTATACAGTAAGAGTAAATTAATATATCACTACTTGCATAAAGACTGCCACTGTGTGGAACTATCATTTTTATATTTATTCAGAGAAAATAAACAATTTTTGTGGTATTACACTTGGGCTTCTTTCCATTAATAATGCAATGTATACTGCTGTTTTATGTTGCCCTTTATTTTTCATAAGAAGGGTTGTAATTTGAAATGTGTTTGGGTGACACCTATTTTTCAGGTGCAAAGTCCTAAAATACCTTGTAGTCAGACAGCACTGCTGGACACTCAATGTCAGAACCATAAAAACTACTAACAGAAAATACCTGGGTAGAAGCTCTGACTCTCTCTAAAGGCAGATGATAATCTGAATGGGTTATTAAATCACTATATTAATTGTAACAGTGGTTATGTGCTGGTGGCGTCCATTGTACAAGGCTAACTCTTGACTGATGAATTCTCTGTAATTCATGACTGACATTAAATTGATAGGGAGATGTAAGTAAAGTTTTCTTTTCACACTGAAAAAATTTAAGATGAGGAAGGCTCTGGTGTTCAAATTTTCCAAAGACTCTCTTGAAAGTCAATCTCTCTTCAATATTTAAGGTGGATGAGGTGCTTTTTTTTAATTTACAACATTATGTGATTAAAAAGGCATAGTTTCATTTGGACTTATTCATTTGTGTTCATTTCTGCAATTGTTGTCAATGATTCAAATAAGATTGATAACATATAACCCACAAGAATAAAAGCTTATTAGAATGAGTCAGTTATAATGAGAATTTATAATTTGAATCTGAAAGAAGGCACTCAAGTGGAAATTATTTTATTTAAAATTGTTAACATCAATCTGAACCTCTATAATTACAAAAATTTTTAAATACCATGATGTAGCTGAGCTCTGCGATTTCATACTACACGCTTGGTATATTTTCCATCTAATTATCTCGTTTCTGGAGATCATACACTAAGTCCCGTGATTCAGTGATCCAGTATAAAAACTGGTAAGAGATAAGGAGATATAAAGCTCACTCATGTATTCTACCATTACATTTTCCATGTATTGAACTAAATCCTTAGCTTCCTAGTCCCCACAGGGTCTAACTGTAGAATATCAGTTTTATACCAGTTTGTAGCTCCACTTAGGGGGTAAAATCCTCTCCAAAGCCCAAGGTGTTACTGCCATGAATTTAAAAGAACCCTGGAAATGTCAGCATGGCATAAGAACAAAAAGTTACTGAGTCCATCTCCCTCTACCAAGGCAGGCTAGACCGTTCTTAATAGATGTTCAACTGGTCTCTCCTTCAAAGCCTCCAATAATAGAAATCCTATTTTTACACTAGGCAGCTTGTTCCTGTTATTAATTATAAATGTGTTTTGGATATTATCTTTTTTTTCATTCAACTTAAACCTCTCTTGTTGCAAATTCAGCCAATTTTGTCTTTGTCCTCCAGTGGACATGGAAGATAACTGAATACCACAAAGTAAAAGCCTGCAGGTACTGGAGGATGTATCCTTTAACAATCTTATTTTTCTAGACTAAGTTAACTCAGTGCTTTCGAACTGTCCTCAGAGATCATATTGTCTAAATCTTTTAGCATTTTAGCTCTACTCTGAACTCATCCTAATTTGCCCACATCTTTCATAGAGAGTAATTCCTAAAATTAAACATTTTTGCTGAGGCCTCACTATATCTGGAAAAAGCAGAATAATTACTACCTGTATTATGTAGTAGCAACTGCTAATACCCCCAAGAATGAGTTACAGCTTTCTCACCTGATAGCTATCCTTTCGTCTTCCTAAGAGACCCTACCTAACAGCACTTTGAATTTGCTAAGTCTCCTTTGTTGAAATATACTTTTGTCAGCCTTTATCCTCCTCTTCCATGCATGCATCCTCTTCCTAGAATCCCAGATACATCATAATCTTGATACCTACAGTGACACATCTTCTGTCTTTGGATTTTCAAGTGGTATTGTTTGGCTAGCTAGAATCATATCTAAAACTGCTAGTACTAACAATTTATTCAAATAAAAATATTGTGTCCATCTGAGAAGTTGTTATTCCATGTGTGAAAAGCAAAATTACTCTTCCAAAGATACAAAGTTAATTAAAACCATCTACTACAACCCTGCTATTTCAATGCATTACATAGCTACACAAAAATAGCCTCATCCACCTACTCCTTCTGTTTGTCAGTTCATAGTAAAACCTTACCATTAAATTAACCTTATTCTTTTCCCCTTTCATCTTCACCCAAGTATCCACCACACTGCCTCCTCCTGAACTTCAGAGCAGGTATGTGTACATTCTTGATCCACACAGCAACAGTTCCCCGTGTTTTTCCTTCAGCATGGGCAGGGTTTCACCCTATATTTAAACTAGATGTTTGTTTCATATAAATGTTGACTTATATCCTGAAGCCTCAAAACTTGCCTGGGTACTTTTCAGAGAAAACAAAGGATGACGGATGACCTGTTGTAGTGACCTGCATGTGTACCAGCCCAAGAACAATGCAGACTAGAAGAGCATGTAAGGAGAAGCTGGCTGAGTAGGGATTAAAATGGATGAACATAAAAAGGCAGTATTTTATTAACATAACAAAATACCCCACAATATAGCCAAGTGAGTAAACAAGAAAAATCTGTAACAGCCCTGTAATTATCATGTAAATTGAGATTAATAATAGAAGAAATATTCATCCCATGCTCTTCTAATCAACAAATAGTAGATTACAGCGTAATTAGTAGGGAATTTATATATGATTATTAGGCTCTAGATTACATGGTGACTAATTATAGTAGCAATCTGAAGGCATGCTAGTGACCATGGAATCATCTGACAAAAAGTACATAAATTAAAGGTGTATTATGTCTTAGAATTGTATATATGATCAAACATGCATTAAAATATAACAACATATTTTTCATTATTTATCCATTTCTCCAAAATAATAAAAAATAAGTCATTAAAGTAATATTTTTGAAAAAACACAAGGTAGAAAATATTATTAATGATTTATTGAATGACCGTAACTATGACCACGACCACAAAAATATCTGTATCAGTTTCATTACTCCAGAAAAATGACAATTTAGAAAAAATTGGAAAGCCTAAGCAGTATGATGGACACATGATATTTCTGTGACTGTCACTCCTAATTAATTCCAGTGACTAATATATAGGACAATCTCTGTCCTTTAAAATGAGAGCACATCCTTAAGAACTTAAAAACAATGTGAATTATTACTGACAACATAAATAAAATTTATGAGGCTTTCTAATTCAACCAAATATAGAACTGGTTTCCTATGTCCACATAGGGACACCAATAGTATGATTTTCTGATGCAGTAGGGTATGCAGCAACTGTCTTGGGTGAAACTACCAGAGACTGAGCATTAATGAAACTCAGACCCTAATTTAGCAGCCAAGAGTGAAATTTCAGTGTTTAGACAGCCTTAAAAACAATTCTCAGAAGAATTTATCATAAAGTGCTCTTTTAATATAATTATTATAAAACAATGATAATTTATTTCCTGATAAAACCAGAAGAGTGGGTAATTTCTCCCCAATAGAAGAGATCATTTGTACAGCCACTGCCATATCCACTCCTTCATTTTTCAATTTCTGCTTTCTCCTGCAATCCAGAACAATAACAATGATCTTTAAAATCAATAGAGACTCTGTAACAGGCATGAAACAAGAGAAAGAGAGGCAATGGAACAGAGCATACAATCAGCAGAATGCAATTAGAAGAGTGGGAAAGTTAAATGCTAGTAAAAAGAATAAAGTGTGGGAGAAAGAACATCTAATGAGAAATAATATGGAAAGAGTGTGGACCATAATCTTGCAGCTGCTTAAACCAGCTTGACTTTTAAGTTCTAGTTATAAATGCTAAATAAGATCAAAAGACTTGTTCTCAAGTGAACAATTTGACATAGCATGCTTCATTCTTATATTAATAAGGACCTGGGAATGTTCTAGAGAGCATTAATCTGTCCAGTGCTGCTTAGCCCTATGGAAGATGCTTCAGAAAGTCTTACAGAAAGGCTGAATTCTGCTTGTCAATTAGCAGTTCTCATAAACTGAATAGCACGTACAGAATCGGGACATCATTTGATCTGTGAAACTTCCATTACTCAAGGCAGGAATTATTTCTGAAACTATAACTGCCTGATTTCTTTTAAGACTCAGCTTGGGAGGAGACCTGGCCTGTACAGTTCTTCCCCCTGTAGTGCAGAAGACTGGTTTGGTTGCCCTTCTGGCATCATCCAGCCTCCTCAAGCTGGTACAGAAACGTCATGGGCTGAGGAATCACACAGAGAAGAAGGAATGGTTATTGAGTAGCCAATTTTCTGGAGCTAGTGATGCAGGGATCAAAACCAGGGCTGTTCTCAACCTCAAAAAGATTAGGAAGCTTGAAGCTATTTCTTTTCATTTGGTGCAAATACTTAACACCTTCTCTGCAGGGCTTTTCTCCAGGGCCTTCTGCCAGACAAAGCTTAGTAGCAAAGCGACTCTGGTATTGCTGTGAAGAGCACAGTGGTGGAAATGGAGACCTCGGGCTGTGAGATGCAGTTAAAGCAGCAGACTTTGTAATGACTAATAGAGCTTATATCATACTCCGTCTGTGTGTTTCTCCTCTTCAGCTGAATTTTTATTTCCAGATGGTCCTCACTGATGTTTTTGTAAAAACGTTCCCACGCTAAGGTGACAACTACAGGGCACAATAGTGTTAATATATTCACCTGGTACAACATAAAAGCAGCATTGCTACATTAGCCAACGTTGCATATGAGTTTAAAAGCCCTGTCAGCTGAGTACTTGCATACTTCACTGCTTCCAAAATTCCGAATGAGGATAACTATGGACTCTGTTCCACCCTTCACTTCACAGTGAAAACAAATTCTAACTTTTTCCTGATTTGCTATTCTTTTTAGGGAAATCCAGCTGCTGTATTTACCTTTATCACCAGTCATAAGCAAGCTATTAATCACTCTGAGGAATTTTTGCCAAAAATATTTAAAAAAAAATTAAGGGTTCAGCTGATAAAATAAATATATGTGAAATGGATGAGAAGGACAGAGATAGACACTGGTATAGGAAATCTGCTAAATATTTATGTTCCTGCAAAATAGGTAAAAAATTGAATTATTAGAATCATAGAATCATCTAGGTTGGAAGGGATCTTAAAGATCATCTAGTCCAACCATCAACCGAACTCTGACAAATAAATAAGAAATAAGCAATTAAAAAAACCAAAACAAACAAAAAAACCCCACTAAACCATATTCCTGAGGACCATATCAACCCGTCTTTTGAACACCTCCAGGGATGGCGCCTCAACCAGTTCCCTGGGCAGCCCATTCCAATGCTGGATAACCCTTTCCGTAAAGATATTTTTCCTAATATCCAATCTAAACCTCCCCTGGCGCAACTTGAGGCCATTTCCCCTTGTCCTATCTCCTGTGACTTGGGAGACGAGACCAACCCCCATTTTTCTGAAGACCACCCCCTCTTCAGGTAGTTATAGAGCATGATACAGTCTCCCCTCAGCCTCCTCTTCTTCAGACTGAACAACCCCAGCTCCCTCAGCCGCTCCTTATAAGACTTACTCTCCAGACCCCTCACCAGCTTCATTGCCCTTCTCTGGACCAGAGATCAATACATTTTTAAAGACACATATGCAAGACATAAACAGATAGAAATGCCACTACAGAAGGTGAAATAAATCTAAAACAGCACAAGTGAAGACAGTTGTGACTAAGAATGAGTGAAATATACCAAAAATTGTTACATTTTACAGAAATGAAAATTAGATAGAGTGAAGGGTATGTAAATTTGTATGCTACTAAACAACAAAAAGTGGCAAGAGCTCCAAAAGAGACTGTTTGTGTTTCGGAATGATGAAATAGATGAAAGATAGGAAGAAATACAGAGAGATAAAAATGTTAAGTATGTTATGAGAAAGAACAAAACCTAATGCAGGTAAGTTAAAATGTATTTGACAGTAGAGCAGGGTCTAGTTTTCAAACTAACAGTCATGACAGCTTTCATTTATTTTATATTATAAATGGTGAGATGCAATTACAGAAGAAAGAAAAGAGATTGTTAAAGACAGGAAAAACAGAGGTGAAATAATGGAAAAAGAAATGAAAAAATGTCAAAAATCAGAAAAGATAATAGCACCTTGATAATTGCTGAAAAATTCATATGAGGACCTGTCCAATATTTGTGGCAATGTGTTTGAAAGGAAGATAGTAAAGAATTACGAATGATAAAAAGAAGTCAAGATTGGCAAGATCTTGTATTGAATTTGGCTCTGATGAGAGATTGCAGTAATAAGATTACAACAAAACAGACATTAGAATGTCAGATTTCTTTTTCAACCACATGAAGATGGGTTCTTCCCAAATACTTGTGAGAATAAGCCCAAAATAAAACAAAAACCAATAAAACAACAACAAAAGACATGTCTATGTTATAGAAGGCAGATAATGCACTGCAGAAATGCAAACGAAATCACTTCACTTGGAATGAACTCATGGAATATATTCTCAAGGACTACAGCTTAAGATTCAACTGTGAATGCAGTCCAAAGAATGCTAGGAATCACTCAAGAAAAACTTCACTATCTTTGTGTCTTTCCCGGCTATTCTCATTAATTTTGATGAACCAAATTATTTCTTAGGTAAAACAACCAATCTCATCATTAAATGTAGGTAAGCCAAAAGGCCAATAGCATCCTGGTGTGTATTAGAAATAGTGTGGCCAGCAGGACTAGGGAATTGATCATCCCCCAGTACTCGGCACTGGTGATACCACAACTCAAGTACTGTGTTCAGTTCTGGGCCTCTCACTAAAGGAAAGATGAGGTGCTGGAGTGAGTCCAGAGAAGGGCAACGAAGCTGCTGAAGGGTCTAGAGCACGTATCTTATGAGCAGCAGCTGAGGCAACTGGGGTTTTTTACCCTGGGGAAACAAGAGGCTGAGGGGAGACCTTATCACTCTTTACAACTACCTGATAGGAAGTTGTAGCGAGGTGGGGGTTGGTCTCTTCTCGCAAGTAACAGGAAATAGGACAAGAGGAACCAGCCTCAAGTTGTGCCAGGGGAGGTTTAGATTGGATATTAGGAAAAAACTCTTCACTGAAAGGGTTGCCAAACATTGGAACAGGCTGGCCGGAAGTCTTTGAGTCACCATCCCTCAAGGTATTTAAAAGACATGTAGATGTAGTGCTGAGGGACATGGTTCAGTGGTGGAATTGACAGTGTTAGGTTAACAATTGGGCTTGATGATCTTAAAGGTCTATTTCAACCACAACAACTCTATGATTCAATGATTCTATGAAATGTAAGCTGTTTTATTTTAAGAACAGCAGTCTTATAAAACAGCTTTAGATGATATCTAGATACAAGAGGAAACATAGGTGTTGTGACTCCGCTATATTCTGTAGTGAGTCAATGGCAAGAAGGAGTTTGACAAAAATATGTCTGTGAGGTTATCATCTTATGTGGGTTTCTTCAGCTGCAGCACCATTACACATGGCTCACATACATCTTCTATTCCTGACCACTTCTTCCATTTTTCTGGGAGAGCTATTTTTGCAGCTGTGTGGTAACCCAAACCAAGGAACTGGTGAGGCTGAAAAAAGCCCTCTCTTTCTATTACATCAGTTTTCAGCCTGGTGACTTTGTCAGGACAGTTCACTGTGTGATTGTGCAACTGAGGGGCCAAGTGGAAGGGGCTGGGGGAAAGAGAAACAAACTGCTGAGGGCTGTTTAACTTGGCCTGAATGACATTTTGTCCCAATGGCTGCATTGATAAGGCACCTGCATTTCCATCTTGATTTTGTATACTGCTAATCTGCACATCAAATGTAAAGCCTTAGCTTTGCCTTCAACACGCTTGTCCTTGCCTCCTCTCACCTGCACCCACTCATGGATGCCTACTAGTTTCTCACTCAGTGCACTGGACTCTGCAACTCTGATTTCGGTATTTTGTAGTGTAGCGAGCAGTGCTCATTCTTTCTGTTTCTTATGCCACAGAAATAATCTAGTCCTTCAGGGAGAAACAGAATTTTGCAGAGTGAAAATAGAGAACAGTAATTGCCCTGCACTCACAGAAATACCATTTTGTTCAGAAAGCTGTGTGCTATCTTGAATAAATGTGCCTGTTTTCAAAATTTAAAAAGTGAAAAAGAACAATCTTAGATGAGATTTCTAAAAGAGAACCAATGATACAACACGGCATTTTACAATGTAATTATATGCTTTTGATAAAGTGCAAAACATAGCTGTCATAGAGGCAGTCAAGTAATTATCAAATGTGTCTTGAATAAAAATGTTAAACCCTTAAGCAATGTTTGGTTTAAATTTGAAACATTTTGTTTCAAACTAAAATATGGCAATATAAATTCTGATTTTAACCTAGTTTTAAAGTTCCCTGTGTCAGGTAAACGAGCTACTCAAAAAATGCCTGATTTTCATTAGCAGAAACCTAGATAAAAACGGGAATGCTGAAATAAGTGGTAGACTACTTTATGTTCAAGTTTACACATTACAAAAGCAAAAACTAAAGAATAAATAGTGAGTTAGTAATTTGTGTTGTTTTTTGGAGGCAGCCTATAAGATTCTCATAGAAGTTTTGATATGAACACTCCCTTTCTGTAATGATATGAAACTTTGTTGAGTAAGGACAAATAGATAGCATCAGAAATCTTTCTGTGGTATAGAAAGATGTCTTTAAGGGCTCCAGAGGTCATATAGTTTTCCCCATCTTAAAATAGTTCCCTTACCAGGCTTCACTGCAGAGGAGGTATTCTCATGGCCTTGAATCACAGCTTCAGCAGAAACTCTTCCCCAAACAGAGGCAGACTTTCCTTTCATGAAAAGAATAATCTTTTCAGGATATTTATACAATTGGAGTATTATTTTGAGATGTCTAATGCCTAATCACTTCTAATGACAACTTATGGTATTTCTGTAATATGGGGGAACACATTTCTTTAGATTATATTAATATGTGAACTAAAAGAAAATTACTCGGAAGGCCCTAGCACAGAGATTTACATGTGTCAGTAATGTATCATTTGCTAGTCTTTTATTTTTACACTACACTGTACTGTAAGGTTCATTTGGCAAGAAGTTATTTCACATTTTCAGCAAATTTATAAAAGTACAAAAATGTACATTTCTATTATATTTCCTTTGCATCAATAGTTCCACTTTTGGCACTTTTACTGCTTTATGAAACTAAAATTTAGTACATCATTGGAAAAGAATAAATTGGGGTGCTAAATAAATACTTGAAAGTGATTTTTTGAGTTTCCAGCAAACCTGTGTCATGAGTGCATCTTTTCCCTTTGTCAAATCATTGCCCACTGTCAGAAACCATCAGTGTGGTACTTTATTTTTTTTAAGTATTCCTTGCTCTGTGCTTCCTTCATGCTTTTGGATTAGGAGAAAACAATTTCACACACTGTGAAATTAGTGTTACATGTAATAAGAACACATAGTTTGAAGCTTCATTCTGCTGAATTGGCCTGATTTGGTAGAAGAGGTTCCTGGAGTCATGCTTATAATTTAAATGGTTCAGTGAGATCAAAGGTAATTTTTCTCTTCTTCTTTCACTTGACTCTCACCACAATTGCAGAAAATGTTTAAATTATAAGAGTTTCAACCTAGTAAAGCACTTACTGCTAAGCATATGCTTACGTTTTTGTTAGTCAACACAGCATTGAACGTTTCTTTCGTTCCTACTGGCTTCAAATCATATATAAGCTGAAACCAAAACACATACAAATTTGCTTTCATGAAACAAGGCCAAACTAAGAAAATGCATTCTAAATTGACTTATCCAAGAAAAGCTTCAAGCTGCTATCTGATTCCATTAAAATTCATTAAAGATTTTGTCCTGCTCAAAATCCCTGAGCATAGCTGGGGAGATTAAATTGTCAACCTTTGAAATCTTGTCTAAAGTTAAAACTTTTCTGTCAAAAAAACTTAAAAGAAGTATCAAAGTTTTCATATTATGTTAGGCTAAGAACTACTGATTTTTAAGAAATAAAAATAATCTATAATGTAATAAGACTAAGATATGCAATATTTTTAATATTATAAATAATATTATAAGTAATAAATGCTAAAGAAAATAAAAGAAATGTTAAAATAAATAATAAATAAATGTTAGTAGTGTTTTTCAAACTAGCTAATGATAACCACTTCTTACTGAATCTCAGAAATAATATCAGCAAACCTTTTTGCATCTCTTCTCAAACACGCAAGTCATCTTTGTGCTGTCTTTTTTTTCCCTGTCAAATATTATAAATGAGATAATTTTGGTAGAACAGCAGACTACACTGTTGAAGATCTTGAAGAGTTATAGTGAACGGAGTATCTATCATTGGTCAGGTAAAAATTACTCCATCCCACATAACGGAGGAGTACTGAATAAATCTGAAGAAACCTTTGACGTCTCCATCTTCCAATTTATCCTTGTTACTCTACTATCTGTAACACCATCATAACATGATTTTAAAATATTCAGCTCTTGATTTCCTAACCTATCTGAAAACCTGCCTCCATGTCCCTTTGCTAAGACATCCACCTGGGGTGTAGGCTGGCACAGTCAGGTATTACCACTGGCAGAAAAATGAGGTGGTCAGCTGCCCAGCCTAAAGAGCGTATGCTCATTCAGAAACACCTCGCCAGGTGTTCCCCTGGCCACCTGTACCCTAAAACCTGTACCTCTGTATTTTTAGGGAAGCAATTCTGTCTCTTCACCACTGTTCCTTTGTGAAATCCCTGTATACCCTTACCTACATTTCTTTCTGAATCACAGTAATTTTCTTCTTTTCAGTATTCCCCAAGTTCCGGTTGTTCACATTCAGATACTAAGAACAACTGATGAACCCAGCTAAGTCATTGCTAAAGAACTTCATCCTTCTCCCATTAATTTTAGAATCAGACTCATATGTGGAATCTAAATCAACCAAAGCTTACATAAACTACAGGCAGCACGTGCCTTGACACACACACACACCAAAGACATGTGCTACCATATGTGCATTTATTGGCCATTCCACCTATGGGATTTGAAAAGGACAGAGTTGGCCAGGAAAGTCATGTCGTGAGCCATGGTATGTTCAAATCCAATTTAACTCTTCAGCAGTTTCTGTAGACTGGGCTTCTCAGTCCCCAGTGAAATGTAAATCTGTTTTCCCCACTAGATGTTCAGTAGGAAGCTGAAAAAGGAAACCCTGCCAATGTTCTCCTTTGAGAGGCTCTCTCTGGTGCTCAGAAATCCCAGGCAGCCTTCCTCCTCAGCAGTGCCACCTGGAAGTGCTGCTCTGATTCCCACTACTCTACTCACCCTGCATTGCAGTCAGTTTTCAAACAGGAACGCTCTTTTTTCCTTAGCCTATATGTCTGCTATTGTTTATTATTTACATTTGTCATTTTTTCTCATACTATGCTATTTCTACAGTGAATTTGGATATCCTTTTTAAAGGAGAATATCAAAAAGATGAAGCCGTCTGGCACAGTTTTCAATTCAATTTTGAGCAGTAAACTCAGCTGTGTAAGTGTCATTGGGAGATACAAACCTTGTTCTAAGCAAGGCGACTGCTTGGCTCTCTGATGAAAGGGTGTGTAAAAACAGAAGCAGATAAGAAACCCACAGTATATAAACATGAGGACAACAGCTTCTTATAACATGAAAGCAGCACCACTGATAAAGTGGTTAAGGCAGTGAAGTATCTGAAGAATAACAGTCACATAAAAAGGAGTAACCAAACAAAGATCAAAACCTTATCCCTATGCTACAGGACCTACCAAGTAGTTAAATGCAGGAAAAGTTAAAAACAGAGTTACAAAAAAAAATACATATTTTTATTAAAATATATATATATTCAGAGGTTTTTTAGTAAAATAGATTATGTAAAACTGTGTGGCTTTCATGACACACGTACAGGAATGAAAAAGAAGGAAAATAGAACTGTTCAAAATGAAAATCATTTGTTTAAACACACAAAAAAGAAGGTCTTTCAAAAATAAGTGCAGAATGAGCATTGTTACAGTGTTTGTTCTCTCCCCCACCCCAAAAATTCTGGGTTTTTTTTCCCTTCCGTTTCTAGTTAATGGGTTGCAGACAAGCCCAGCCATATCTGAACAGCAATAAGAACTAAACTTACATGTGGAAAAAAAGTGAGTGCAGATATACTAGATAAAATAGATCACAGATACATTATGTGAAATATATTTTTAAAATTAATACATAATATTAAGGGTGCACAAATAAAAGAAATGGCATGCCTTACATGATACCTAAAAGAACACTATCCTTTTTCTTCTTTATCCATTTATGCATTGCAGTATCAGACCAAAAGGAACTGGGATTCTAGAGGATTGAAGTTTTCCCTTCTCAGCCACAGCTAGAAATGGAGAAGCAGGATGTTCAACTGAGGCTGTGGACCCAAATGTTTGCCTTGTGAAACCTGTCTGGAGCAGCTGGGGACTGTGAACAAAACCTCACAATTCATTCCAGTAGTAAACTAATGAGAGGTCTCTCTGGCTCTGTGGTGTGCCGATGCTGAGCCCAGTAAAATTGATGGAAAAACTCTTCTTTTTGACATGAGCAGGATGGTCCATCACATTTATGAAGGACAGCAGCAGCTACAAGGGGTTATCTGCAGCTCCAGTGCAATCTCCTAACATCTCTTCTACCTGCAGTTTCCTTTACCTGCAAATATAGCAAAACAAGAAAAAAGCTACAGAGCCAGTGAGAGCCTTCTGCACAAGTGGAATGTCCACATGCATGCAAAAAGGCTTCCACAGCATTTCAGACAAACTTGAAGTATTAAAAGTATTGCTTTCATTATTGTAATTTGAAATCCAATTTTAAACATTACCATTTCAACATCAGATGTTTTCCTTGCCATTCTTATTATAACTTAAAGTTGTTATAGGTATATATATGGACACTTACATCATAGGAAATGTGAATAAGCACATAATACATTTTGAGAAACTTACTAAAATGGAGAGAGGGAAACAACAGGACTGAGGATCTTTTTGCTATAAGCTAAGACTCTCAAAAAGAATTTCTTCTTTTACAGAATCATATTATCTACTAAACCTGAAAATTGGTAAGTGCAAAATTCACATTAATTTCTACTAGGTTTGAATCAGTATCTAAACAACTATCTGTTAATACCTAAAGTGTGTCATTATTAACTAATCACAACAAATAAACAAACAAGCCAACCACCCAAGCAACCCCAAGCATATGTAGATCGTATGCGATACAAAGCCTCTGTCATCACAGAAATATCCTTGTGCCTATGAGGAGTAGATGGGTGGATGGAGAAAAACAATCATGGCAAAAAGAGATAAACATGTTGAGAAACTTCCCAAAACACTGGATACAAGCCTTGATAAAGTGAATTTGTTAATGATGAGAATAACTTCTCTGCCTCACGACAGAAGTGATATGATTCCTAGATATACCAGGCTCAAAGCTGATAAAGAGTGCTTCCATTTATCTTTAACTGACTTAAAACATTTCTTCTTCCTAAACGAATTTTTCCTCTGATTCAAGCCACTGTCGTCCCCATTCTCCTCAGACTTGCAGGAAATTACATTGACAATGTGTCAATTGAATGTAGCTCCTGAAATGCTATTAGCTTGAATTCCAGCTGTCAGATTTTAATTTGAATTAAATAATCCTAATTTCATCTGTATGAAATCTGTAAAATTAGATCAGTCTGAAACCTGGATAATAGAACAGCTGTGCACCTTGGTTTTCCCAAAGTTCTCATCTTTAAGAGAACTATGAACGGGTGATACACTCCAGCTGTCCATTGCCTTCCAACAAACACAAAGACTGGAAACAAGATCAGCTCAAAATCCAGAGATCAGCTGCTAAGTATAGTAGGGAAGTTATGTAATTAGGAATTTTGCAAGATGAATTAACTATTGGTCTGCTTATACGTTGCTGAACTCATCTACATTCATATTCTGCATTGCCCAACATTCACTGCATTATCTATTTGTTATGTTGACTATTTTGCAGATTTTATACTGCACAAAAGCAGTATACAAGGAAAAATAAAATGCACCATAAATTAGCAAAAAATGTGAGAGTGCTAAACATATAAAGCCCTTCACGATAAATTGTCCTTCTTCAGGATTGAATGTGACCAGTGATGTAGCATATAAGCTTGGACGTAACCTAGGGTTTGCACAGATCTATGACGAGCATATATTAACTTGACTTTTCCAAAAAGCCACAATGGTTTCTTTTTTCTAGTTAAATAGGCAAGACGCCTGAGTAAAATGTGTTCCCATTTTATATTTGAAAATAGATTAATTCTCAGTTTCATTGCTTGAACAGTTTTATGCTTTTTGGTTCATGTTGCCGTTCATAAAAAGTGCATGTATCACTTTAAGTATGTATGTAAACTCAACCGCAGTCATTGAAATGTCGCACCTTGTGACTAATTCCATCAGCTTTAACAGAATCTAGGCACTTGCCTAAAACTAATAGAAATTAAGTAGGTGCTTAAATACTTTGCTTAATGAGTCTGCAATGACTCTCATGTACCGAACAGTTCATGAACTGAACTGTAAACAGAAGAATGAATCACAGCTATTTCACCTTGTATTTGTTCGGCAAAATATATATTTGATTAGCAGAAAAAGAGTTTGAAAACAATACATAAATATTATTTCATACATAAGCATACAAAAATTAATTCTAAGAAATCTCAAATCTATTTCTTCTCCTTCAGCAGTGATCAGACTACAAGAGTATCAACAGAAATATTTTGAATGTTTTTCTGTCTGCTTTAGCTCATATTTCTATAAGGATATTAACCGATAATGAAAGATAAAAGCATCACTCAGACCAGCTTGGAATACTAAAGTGGTAAATGTGCCATTACAGAATCTATAGTATTTTAATTAAATTAAATGAATGAAGTACAGAACACCAGAGGACAGATTAAGAAAAAAATATATTACTTCACAGCAGAAGATATCAGTTATGGATATTAAAGGCATAATTAATGTTGATGGATTCATCTGATAATGTCCTTTCTTTTCATAATTTAATTCAATTTTTAAAGATGCAGCTATCATGCAAATGCAAGCATTTTGCTTTCAAAAATAAAGTAGCAAGACTTGCTTCCATTTAGCCATTTACTTTGGGGACTGTGGTGTCATCTTCATTTTAGAGATAAACTGCAAAGATTTGTAGAGATTTGCCCAAACTTGAAGGGTTTATGTAAGTAAGGGTCAGATTTTGCTTAGCTGATTTTAAGTATTACAGAAGTAAGAGAGAGAATGCCAGCCTCTTGCCTAGAGCTAATTTGGATTAAATTTAACTACATATTTCCTGATAGAGCTAGGCAGATACCTCCAGAATACAAAACAAACTGGTAATCTAAATGAGATGCCCATCTCTTTCCTCTGGTTTTATGGCCAGCCTCAATGCCACTGTGAAGTGATTTTTTCATGCAGAAGACTGAGTGAAGATCTCTTTAAAAACATCCATGGGAAACACTAACTGCAGCTGCCACCATGTACAACCATGGAGTATTCAAAGTTCTGGTTTTTTTTGAGAAGGGGCAACGGGAGAGACAGCAAAGGTATGAGCAGAAGAAAGTGGAGAATAATGCTGAACCAGCCCCAGAATTCTCCACAGCTGAGTGATCAGGGCACTGAATGCCCCAAAATCTTGTGCGTGGCAATGGTCTCGGGAACTGATCTGGCTAAAAACCCTAATAACTGTATTTTACAAATAAATCTCTGAACTAATTCCTGAACTGGCTCACCAGGGAGCTATCTAAATGTCAAATGCAAAAGCAAGGGCGTGGGTGGGACTGCTGATGCGAGAGAGGGAGGAGGATGAGGACAGAACTGTGGCAGCCTGGATTTGGATCAGCTTAAAATGAACCACACCTTTCTAAGCCTGAAGCCCGCATAAATTGTGACACGGGGAAAGCTTGACACTAAATCAATGAAGATACGATGGACTCTTAAGCCTGGCATCTTTCTTACTTTGATGGCTGTGACTAAAGGAAGATTTCAGCTGTTTCCTTTTCCTCACACAAGTCCTTCATCTTGGATATGAAGACAACAACGTGAAATCAAATAGAATTTCAAAAAAATGTGGAATTAAAAGATTTATTCTGTTCATGCATTAGATGTGTGTGCCTTAGAAAAGACATTGGTATGCAACATTACTTCAAAAGTCCTTTAAGTATTCTAAATATAGAGGAAAAAATAGTTTGGCACAGAAATTTTCTATTTGTCTAACTGAGGATTCCTTGATGAGGTAGCTTAGTTCCCTGAGGTTGGTTGCAACAGATGGGTTTTATTATTCTGTTTGACTACCCTGAATGTCATAAAGTTCACGTAATGCATGTCTTGCTCAAAAAAACAAAAAAACGGAGAAAGGAAAAAAAAAAAAGATAACTCTCATACTGATTTAATAATTTTTGGAATTTATTATTTTACAATAATCTTTGCAGAACCTTGATAAAATTTGTAAAAACATACCATGGCTACATACCATAAATTGTATAAATAAATGTGACTTGTACTATATTCAATTTCTACAACCTTTGCAGCATTCCACCGAGCAGTGGACCAAACACCTCATCTCATGGGCACAGTTAAAAAAAGGAGTGTTCGTGAAGTAGGAATGCACAATATGGGAGAATATGTCCTGCAGTTGCCTTCAGTAATTTAAAGGGAGGAGGCTGGAGTGAGAACTCCTTTCATACAATTAAGATCAAAAATGCTGGATATTCCTTTTGCTGAGTGGCTGCTATAACCAGCATGCTATCCTGAGTATTCAAAAGGAGATGTGCTAGCACGAATATACATATATATAACTAGTTCTTTGGGGAAAGAAATTAAAAGATGTCCTACTGCATTGCTACTTTATGCTGTCTTCCATCTGAAGAAAATATCACCATCTGTCTTTGAAGAGCTTGTCCAGCACACCGGTATTTCAGTGTCTCCTACTAGGTAACACCGTGTTCCTTTGACATTTTTTTCTAAAAAGGTGGCCACGGCTTAATTTTGTGAGGGGAGCGGTTTTGCATATATGTGAGATAGGCTTTCAGAATGCTTAACAGAACAAGTTCCTCAGCAAACGTAGGCAAAGCAACATCTTGCTTCCAGATCTCAATCTAGTTTTGGCAGAAGCTAAGCACAAACTTGCTCAGACTGGGCAGAAGTCTAGACACCCTGGTAACAGCATTTCCATGTTTGAACTGGCAAAGTCGACGCACTTCCGAAGCGAAGCATCGACTCGGCAAGACTCAACAGAATCACGGTTTTGGAGTAGGCATCTATGTTACGTTCTTGGTGCTTAAATTCTCATTTGGATTCAGCCACTATACTCATAATCCTTTAAATGCTTTTTTAAAAAACCATTAAATATAATCATATTAAAATACAAGTGTGATAGCTGCTTTATGAATGCGTAGATACATTCACATGATGTGTGCTCGTTCATTATACCAATGGTCTTATTTCCATAGTATGAAGGAACTACTTCAGCTGGGTGGAACAATTTCCCCCTTCCTTTGTCACAGGCAGGGATTTCTTGCACAAAAAGGTGCTTGTTTACTTCATAGAACTTGCCTGATCATGAGCTTCTTTAGCAAAGCAAAGCAAATGAAAAACACATACAAGCACTAATTATCTTTACTAGTTATTCTTCCTCCTCAGAGCAGTCCCACGTTTTTAGGCACTGTACATAATGTGACAAGAGGAGAAAATACGGAGCTACTTATTAGTAATAACCACCATTGAAGGACTTCTCCATTTCCTCCCTACGGGTTTGAACAGGTTCTCTAGCAAACTTGTTATAGTAGTTTTACTATGACGGTGGTGGTAAAGATATGCTTTAACAAGATTTGTAAGGAAAATTACATATTTGCAGGTAAGAAAAAAGTATGCTTCAGGTAGACAAATGCAAACCTGCTCAGGCCATGGGAGAGACTCTTTTGTCTGCAGTCATGGAGACATTTAAATGACTGATTCCTTTCTCAGAGACTCAAAAGACCAAAAGTTAAGTGCTTAAATCATATTCCATTTGCATGATATGTGTATCTCAATGTCCCCTCCTCAAAATGACAGAGAAATGATCTCTTAATTCATAGATACTCAGGTAGAAAGTTTCTAATCCTTTCTACTAGTTTAAAATTGTTAACCAAAGGTTTTGGGGGGGCAGAGGGGGAGGTAAAAAACCTACAAACAAAAGGAAGGAATGGGAGGTAGGTTAGTAATTTAGTGCCCAAAGAATCATTGAACCCTTGTGGCAGTTTGTGCAGCAAACTGAAATTTGGCAAATGTACATACGTGAAAGGCAGCACGGAGTCACCAAATTGACTCCTAAGGCTCTTCTGGTCCCCCAAAATTCTGAGTTTATGAAGGAATCTAAGTACATTGAACACTTTTTGCAGATGAAATGGAATAAAAAAGCTCCACCTAAAATAATGAGAATTCAGAAAACTAAACTACTGTTCTCAATTTTATTTTAAAAAAATAAAACCTCTTTTAGTAAGGCATTCACCGTCTTTGGAAAGAATAATTTGCAACATCTGGTACTTTTAAGGGAAAATGAAAATAGAGTTAACCCTTGGTGTAAGCACCTGCAAAGTCAAGGAGTGGAAATGTAAGGCGTTAAACTCTGCTTTTAGCTAAAGGAACCTGGCTGTAGCATCTACTGCACATGTGGGGAAAGTGAAAAAGACGAGAACTATGAATTATCAAGGGCAAGGGAAAGGCTAAGATTATTCAAAAAGTACCTGTGACCAGATGTTCACATATTGTTAAAATAGTATCAAAAATGAAAGACAAAAGGAGATCAGAGCTGCAGACTTTCCCACAGAGTGTGGCCAAACTGGGCAAGAAACTAAGTTTCATATCCACAATTGCAACCCAATGGCCAGTTCTACTTCCACACTCAGTTTATGAAGTTATGAGTTTTAATTCTCAGACTCATTGTATTTAGAAAGAATGGCATTTTATTTCCCTGAAATATTGTGAACAACAATCAGTATCTGCAAGATAAATTCTAAGTAGGTTATACAGAGGTGGTAAAGCACACTAATAATACATTGACATTCTAAATATAAACATTGCAATTATGTTGCTCCAACTACAACTAGCAAATGCTTTGGATGCCAGTGTAGCAAGGTAGGAAGCTAACTTTAATCATAAGAAGAGAGACTGCATTGAATGGGGCTAATCCTACGCTTACGAGCCTTCCTGAATCATCGCCTTTTTGAATGTGTGCTGTCGTGCAGGCCACTGACTGTTGAAGCACGGCAGTAGGAGGCTCCTCAAAGAGAGTTTGAAGTTCCTGAATGCAAGTACTTTAATCACTAAGTAACGTTTGTAGCATAAGTAGAAATGTCAGTTGAAAGTAATCATTACCGTATTTTATGTCCTTTCTAACATCTGAGCAGTCAATGATATCTCAGTTTTTATGGGGGAAAAAAAAAAAAGGTTTCAGGAAGATCACATATTGATCTTCTTGGATAGACTGAAGTTACAGGTAACCTCTCGTGAAAATGATGATCACAATTAGCTTGTACCTTTTCTAAAGATCATCTCATTTTGCAATTATTTGTCTAAAAACCAGTTGCATTTTTATAGACACTGATATTTCTTCAATGTATAGGCTGCCCAGAGAGGTGGTTGAGTCACCATCCCTGGCTGTGTTTAAGAACCGTTTCGATGTGGTGTTGGGGGATATGGTGTAGGGGAGAACTTTAGAGTAGGGTGGATGGCTGGACTCGATGATCCCGAGGGTCTCTTCCAGCCTAGATGATTCTGTATGAATGTTTATTATTCAAACTGTTATCTTTAACAAAAATTTCTGTTACTGTTGAGAGGCTTGTTGGCTTGCCCATCTTTTGACCAAACAAGAACTACATTTACAGCCTGCCAGAACATTTACAACTTGCAATTTAAGGAATCTTTAAAATTTTCCATTCAAGGCATGAATCACAATAACTTTTGTATACAATGTATAAAACATATTACGAAAAGAAATTTAGTGACCTAGTAAAGCAAAATAGAAGCACAAAACTTGCATTCTGAAAAGAACACAAATGAAATTTGAAATTTTGTAGCAAAAGTGACGTCATCCTCCTTGACTGGTGATTCTTTCCACAGGCTGACAGGAAGCAGAGATGACCTAGCATTTTTCCGAATTAGTCATAACTCTTTGTGTCAACACGCTACGAGATAAAAACACACATTATATCCTCTGAGTATTGTTACTATAGACAAGACTGTAAGGAAAGATATAGATAAATTTGAAATTCTTATATATAATTTATATATTCACACTCACTTTTGCATATACACAGATAATTATTTCTCATTATTATTATACTGACTCCACACAGAAACCAGTAAGCAGAAACTACCTGCTCCACACAGAAACTAGTGCTTCCATGTTTTCACATTGAATAAACAGGAGATGCAAAACGCTACCTGTGCGACTCGATCTGCACTTTACCGATGCGCTGCTCGCTGGAGCAGGGCGAGCAGCGTGAAAACCGGGCCAGAACAAGGCATGGAAAAAATGAGGCTTTCCTTCCCAATTCTGACACGAGCTCTTCTCAGTGACTTGGCTCCCACACCGATTTTCCCCGTCTTTCTGCATAATCGTCAACAGTTTCTTGGCCGCCGTGGAAGGAGCTATATTGGGTGCTCGGCCGCCGCTCCACGCGGTGCCTTTCCCCGCTCCCCGGCCACCTGGGGGTCTCGCAGGGAACACGGAGGGGCCGCGGCCGCTCCAACACCCGTCCCTACCTGAACGCGGCCGAGTAAAACAACGCGTGGGGAAACCTTGAATTGCGCGGGTGGGAGACACCCTGCAACGGCGCGTTACCCCAACACCCGCTCCCACCCGTGTGGAGCGACCCACCCACCCATCCTTCCCACAGCTGTCGGTGTGTGAAACCAGGTGTGCCAGGAACCCGCTTGGCAAGGGTCCCCCATCCATCGCTTCTAACTTCCCGCAGGGAGCAGACGGGACCTTCCCCCCGCAGCCCTGAGGGAGGGCGGGGGCAGGCGCGGAGCCCGCCGGTGCCCCCCCTCCTCTCCACCATCCCCCCCCTCACAGCAGCAGCGGGGCCGCGCTGCCCCTCCGGCGGGGCGCGGGGAAGGACGAGCAAAGGGCACCGCCGTTACCAGACACCCCCGGGGCGCTTGCCCGTGGTGGGGACAGGGTGGGGAGCGAGGCTCCGCCGCCACGGCGGGATCGCAGAGCTCGTCCCCTCCGTGCTCGTCCCCGCCCCGCCAGCCCTCTGCGGGACAGTGCCGCAGCGGCAGGGAGGCAACCCCCGCCCCTCCGCCCCGCCTGTGGCGCGGCGCGGCTCGGCACGGCTCGTGCTCGGCTCGGCTCGGCCCGCCCGGGCTCACCCTCGCCATTGTCTGTTAGCGCGGCGGTTCCTGCTGCGAGTGGCGGGCGGCGCGGCGGTTGGCCGCGATGCTGAAGGGCTCCGCGCCCCCTCAGAGGCGGCAACGAGAACGGGCTGCGGCCCCGGGGAGCAGCCACCCCGCCTGCTGAAGACTGAAACTTTGCGTCCCCGCCGCTCCTTCTTCTCCCCTCCTTCCCCTCATCTCTTCCCCCCTCGCCGGCCCGGCTCGCCCTTCTCCATGCGCTGAGCGGGCGGCCCCATGGACGCCTTCAGCGCCGCCAAGGCCAAAATGGGGGCGAAGAGCGGCGGCGACGCGGCGGCGGCAGCGGGGCTAGCCGCGCCTCAGCTCGCCGCGCCGGCCCCCAGCCCCGCCGGTCCCGGCTCGCCCACCCCGCCCGAGCCCGCCGCCTACAAGCTGGAGGACCTGGAGACCCTGGCCACCGTGGGTGAGTGCGGGAAGGGCTGAGGCGGCGGGAGCGGGGAGGAACAAAGGAGCTGCCCAGGTGCCTGCCTGCCTGCAGCCCTGCCCGGCGGGAGGAGAGCGGCCAGTCCGCCCCTTCCCTGCCGGGCGCGGCCCCCGGAGGTACCCCAGCGGCCGCCTGCCCCCTTTCCCTTCCCGGGCGCCCTCCTTTTTTTCGGGTGACCCCCCCATCTCCGCTCCTTCCTTTCCCACCGGAGCTGCGGCCGTTGGGCGTTGCGGGCCCGTTGCGAGGCAGCGGGGTTGGACCGTCGGCCGTTGAACGGTCGGCAGGTGCCGTTGGGGGTGATTCCCCCCCCCCGCCCCACCACGACACGCACACCCTCGCACACACGCGTGTCATCGTCTCTGGCTTGTGAGGTCGTGGGTTTTATCGGCAGCTGAACAAGCCTGTAACGGGGTTTGGCCTGTGTAGGAGACGGGGACGGTCACTGGTGAAGCCTAAAGACCTTTTTGGTGTCGAACCTGATTTATCTGGTTTAACTTCATGCCTGCATCGTGATAAAAAAAAAAAAATAAAATAAATAATTCATCATTTAAATGTAGTTGTTGGACCGGTGGAGAGATCAGACAGGTTAACTGAATACAGCTAAGTGCGTTTCAAAACCCCAACACGCTGGTGCCCTGAATATTGATGCAAAGGTGCTTTGTGTGTGCAGAATTTTGGTAGAAGGCAACCTTGCATCTCACATCTGCTACACTTAACTAAAAACTGCCTGTAATCGGTGGCACTGCGGAGTAAATGCATGTATTCAATAAATGGGCATTTTGGGCATCAGTGATAATGTTCATTGTGTTCGTATCCACTGTATCTGTCAGTGCGTTGTATTTGAATATACATACGTGGAGTTACGTATGTTTTTGCACCTGGTTTGCAGGCCTGTATGTTCAACTGTATGGAAGTTTTACTATCTTTATGGGACTCTGGAATGATTTGGGATAGATTTATTCCAGTAAGTGCTGTAAATCTTAATTTCCCCTAAGCTTTCTTCAGCCAAAAAGGTGCGATTTAAACCCTTTCTTAGTGAAGTTGTTGGTTTTGATAGGTCCTTAAAAATGGAGTTGGGAAAGCCTGAGAATATTGTGATCAGTGAAGACCACCCTATATTCTCTTGCCCATGCATTGTTTTTTGAGATAATTTTTCCAATTTGAAATGTGAACAGGCATTTTATTGAGAAATTAATTGAGATTATTAAGAGATTACTTGAAAGGTTTGCAATAATTTGTTTTCCACCAGAAGTGGTTGATCTTGTTTGTTACATCATGACTAGTTGCTGTGAATACAATTGTCATCACAGAGGATTATGACTTCAAGTGAAGAGTAGACTGCAGAAAAATAGTAATTTTTAAAGAAGGCGTAATAGTCATGGAGATCTTCCTCAGGCCAGTGAAGAAATGTGAAAATAATCCTGTTGTCAGTTTTAAACAGCATCTATTTTTAGAGTGTTCTTTAAGGTGCTCATTAGAGGCTAAGGAATAGGAAAGTTGTGATTCCACAAGGTATAAAGGGAGACTTTAAAAAAGTGACCCTGCTTGCTATGAAGACACAGAGAAGGGAGTAAAATATAAAAGGAGCAGATAGCTGTCTAGCAGGGCACTGACAGAATACTTAAAACAGCAGTCTCCCTTCCTTCTCTGTCTTCTTTTTTTTTTTTCTTTTCTCAAATAGCTCTGTCTGAGAAGATGACTGTTCTTTGCATCTCTTGTGAACCGTGGCATTGGTGGTTTTGTAGGGAAAGGAAGACAAAATGCAAAACTTGAAGGGTATAAAAATGTACAGAGATAAACACGTAAGGCCTTACCTTATCAAAGAAGCTGAGCTGGCTTACTGTAAGTTGTTTTTTAAACAAATTTATGACTTGCCTCAATAGAAGGCTATGAGGAGGGAAGGCATCTAGCTCCTGACCAGGAAGCAATACAGCAGCCTCAAAGTGATACTGAAACTGAACACATTTATACCTGCCTCTGAGTGGCAGAGTTTATAAAAGATTTAGCACCCTGCTAACATCTCTGTAGTGCATCTGAGGTCTGAGCCAGTAACTCTGCCTGAGGTTGGGCTGCTCTGTACGCACCTGCTAACATGCTACATTGCATTCCTGAGTTAAATCATCTGCAAATTAAATCGGTGCAGAATACTAAAGAATAATATGTAGATGTGTAGGTTAGCTTGAAAAACTCATCTTTGCTTAGCTTAAACCTTGTTTTAATTAAGGTAGTTAATTGCAGTTTAGGTTTAGATCACATATACGGAGAGTGTATCTGCAGGTTTGTTTTTTTTAGCTGTGGTTTAGTCAATATTGCCTTATCCTCTGTTTTGATCTCCCTGCACAAATAGATGAGATTAATGTATTGTCATCAATTTCACTACAGCGACTTAGACTCAGCTGCAGTTTGATTGCTGTGATAAGAATAGCCATTTTCTTTCTGCTGATGTTCTCAGAAGCTTTGTGCTCGATCTGAGATATTTGGAGGTGTTTGTGGAGGAGAGGGGGATACCCAGAAATGATATGACAGGAAGTTCTGATATCTTCTCTACTAGAACCATTGTTGCTTATATATCTACCCAGGCTTAGAAAGAGGCCTTGGAAACTATCAACTTGGGAAAATGGCAGAAGAGGGAGGTGAACTCCATGCTCTTAGACCTGTTTATGAGTAATACTTGAGATAAAAAGATGACGTTGGTGTCTGTGAAACTGTGAGTATTCCTGACTTTAGGCACCTTCTCTTGGAGGATGGAATAAAGTTCATGTAAAAATAAAAAAAAAATAAAAATTGGAAGCAGTACCTGCTTTGGATATAATAGCTACTGTTTTAAATACCCTTCATAGTCTAAGAGGATTAAAATCTGTTAACTCGACCACCATAATGCAAGCTGGATTGCATGTGCTCTCTGTGATTTCTGTTGGACACTGTGCCTGGTTTAATAAAGACCTCACTGTGAGGAAAGAAAGAGCAAAAGGGGAGAACAGTTTCACATAATGCTTAGGAGGATATTTATCTCCCCGAAAGATCCCAGGACTCAATCTTTATTTTGTATTTGTGGGCCTTTTGGTAAAAGCATTGGTAGCAGAGACTAGAGTACAGGTGTGCTTTTGAGGGAAGTGCCCTAATATTTAGTTAATAAAGTGCAGTTATGGGTTTGGGGAAGTCACAGGAGTTGGGTGCATATTGGTTTCTGACACTAAGATGGAACAGGAAGCATATTTCTTTGAGGGTACTTTTTGAGAGGTTTGAGATATGGTGTTGAACCTTTGAGGTGTCATTTGTTTTTTTAACTAGTCTCTTATATGAAAGCTGAGTGCTCCTGCTCTGGAACTGTTGAAGGTGTGTGGTTGTCCACTTCTGTTTGTGAGTTAATTTTCCTTTCAAAAGAGGTCAAAATATGAGTGTTTGCTCAGCATGCTCAGAAACAGCTGCTTAGACTGGGCTGAAATATTCTGTCGGTCTCAGTTGAATTTACGTATCCAGCTGTGCCAAGACTGAGGTAGTTGTGTGCTGCACAGATGCAAAAATTTATACCCTATGACCACCATGTTCATAGAAACGTAGCTGCTGAAAGTTCACGGCCTACTCATGCTTTTCTGAACTTATTTCAAACTTTTTGTAGGTCTGATTGGTGGAAGAGAGACTATGAGCACTAGTGGCATAGTTTCTGAACCATCCTTATTGTTTATGAGCATTTGAGAGGAACCTTCCTCTTCCAGTAGGCAGAGTGGCTGCAGTCAGGCACCTGACATATATCCTGAAATGGAGATGTTAAATTTTTAATTATGACATCATGAAGAAGTAATTCGAGTAGACTAGAATAATAAGTACAAGAAAACCAGAAGATACTGGGTAGGTGGAGTTGGGAGAACAAGTGTTACATTCCTAAATGAAATGTATGGTTAATAAGGCAGGTGGCAGGAAGAGAACTCTAGGAGAAGAAAGATGGTAGACTTATTTTTGCCCTTTCCCTTGTGAGATCTGTTTCTTGCCCATTTCTCAAAGTGCAATGAATTCCATAGCATGCTTTATAAATGTAAATTGGGTTTTGTAAATCTACTCAATTGATTGAAATATTTTAATAGTAGTATTTTCATGTGAAAAGATTCTTTTAAACAACTGTTCCCATGAGGTGCTTTACACTAAGTAAATGCAGAATAAAAAATTGGGCAAACCAGTATTTTAATTTTTATGAGCATGGGAAAAATTTTAAAAGTACATGGGAAAAGTGAGTTGCAACACATTTTTAAATACTTAATTTCACTGTGTACACACAGCAAATATGCTAGCCAAATATATTTCAAATGGCATTATACCAGCAGGACAGTGGGTACAGAACTATAGTCTAATGTTGTAAGAAGGAATGTGCTCCTGTGTAGGACATCACAGTAGTATTTTCTCTGCGCATAGTGTAAATAAAAAATTCTGTACCAGAATAGCGAAGTTCTTCTTTACTAGCAAAAAACACTGGAACACTGGTGGCTTTTTTTTTTTTTTTTTTTTTTTTTTTTTTTGAAAAAGATAATGCTGCCAACTGTCGTGGAGACGAGAGCTAGGTAGATAGTTAGTATATTTGTAATGTTCTTTTCCCTCCCCCGGCCTTCCTTTCAAAAGAGCTTTAGCATCGCCGGAGTCTGCAGCTCATTCTTAAGGATAAATTTACCCGAGACTGAAACACAGTTCCCTCTGAGGTGAATCAAAGCAGTTGCTGCAGCTCGGTTCAGCACGGAGGCTGAAGAGCACACCTGCACTGGAAGTGGTGGGGATGGGACGATGCTCCTGAAGGATGTCCCTTGGCCAGGTCCAGCAAGTGGGGTTTTTTTTTAAAAAAAAAACCAGGAAAAAGGGGGGTTTTTTTTTTTTTTTTTTTTTTTTTTTTTTTTTTTTTTTTTAGGGGCTCAAATTAGTTCAGTTTCTTACCAAGTGTTATTTTTGGTTTCACTACCAAGGTTCTCATCTATTTAAAATATTATATTCTGAGGGATGTGTGAGCATTTTTTTCCTGTTTTGTCACCTTTTCTTGATACTGAAATGATAAATAGTAATCCATGATTTTACTTGGCAATGTCCTTAAATACCACAAGTTTTGAAAGAAAACATGTTCTGAATGTTGTGACTGTGATGGTGACCTGAATTCACCATTACGTTTGTACGTCTTTGAGACTTTAGTCATAAAGCTAAATGACTTGGATTTTGTTTTCACTCTCTGTCTGTGGAATGTCTTTCTTGCTTCATTTTTCCCTCCCACAAGATCATACTTGTCCCAAAATAAATCCTTAGTATTGTTATAGCGCCTGTTCTAGAGAGAAAATGACCAGGTGTGACTCAGCTTTCTTCTCTTGCTTTTCCTGTTATCCACTGCTGAGGTGAATTTCAGTAGCATAATGTTTATTGTGGGAGTAGGCAGCAACAGGTCCTTTCCCATAGGTTCTTGTTCTCATGCGGCTGAAAAAAATAGATCGAAACGGGTATCCTCTTTTGTCTATCAGAAGGGTCAGAAAAGTGAGAGTATATCGAAAAAGTCTGAACATGTGAAAAGTGGAAGTTCACATTTCTGCTTTTCTGTCTTCAGTTTTCAAAATCAGTGTTGAGGTAAATGGCCAGTGTTTGCCTGTCACCTGTTTCTTTTGCTTTAATCTTACTTAGATATTTAACTGATCATGGAGAGAAATTCAGTATTCTTTCTCTGATGTTGTGTACTTGAGGGTATGTTGTAGAATGGGCTTTGACACGCAAATATACTTCTTGAAGATAAATAATTTAAGTCCTATAAATAGCCCAGAGATGCCCGAAAGTGCTTGTTGCAATGCAAATAATAAAATAATCTGGAACCCAAGTACTGCTAGTATTTCAGAAATAAGAAGCATGCAAAACTCCTCTCCCACAAAATCAAAAGCACCTAACACATCTTTCCCCTGCCAAGTTTATGCTTGAATAAAAGTAATGTTCCAGGTGAAGACACTGTTGAAAAATTCTTCCGTCGTGGGTTGTGCCAACCCAAACTGAAAAAGATAAAAAACTTTACGAGAAATAGAGATTTGAATTAATTTTTCTTTCTTTCCCCTTTTTCAAAGGGAGTGAATAAGCACTTAAAGGTATTGGTGGTTGACAACATGTAGGCTCTTAGGGCTTGACTCATCTTTTCTATGTTTAGGTTCCTGAGTTTGCGTGTCTGGACTGTTTGTAGTGGACAGGGAGAGCAGCCTTTTGGAGATGAGTGTCTTGATATTTTGGCTTTATGTCATGAAAACTTAGGGAAACAAATCCCAAGCTAAAGTCTATTTAATCCTGGCTTGGGCCACTTTAAGGGTGATATGCCACATACAAATATTAGAAGAAAGAGAAGTGTGGTGGAATTTATGTACCACTTTTGTTTGTTATGAGAGGCATAGCTGTGTATACAGCACTGAGGAGTGGATTTTTGTGAAGTAAAAGATGGGAACTTTGTGTTTACCTTGCAAGAGCTTGTCTGGGCGTAAGCTGTTCTTAACCAAATTAGTTTAGGTTAAACAATACAATTCCCTTACTGTTGATGCTTATCACTCTAAAACATCTTCAGCATTAGCTTGTACTACTCAGGAGTAGTTTGACACAATGTCTTTACTTGGGAAAGCATCCTTATATTTCTGCACAGTTTTAGAAGGTTTTAGCACCTTCAAAGATATTGGTAAGTAAAGTTTTGCTGAGTACTATGTGTTAGTGTGCACCTGGGATATTCAGGTAATATGGAGGAGCAATTCTCAAAGTTAGACTGTACTGTTTTCCCACAAGAAGACTACCTTTCAAATGAATAAACAAAAGTGGCCTTTTTTTTAAAAAAAATAAATAAGGGAGGGGGGAAGGTATACATTACAACATTTTTTTTAACCACTGTTTGCACTTCACATTAGAGCAGTGGTTTAGTTTTTATTTAAAATATGTATTGCTTTATTATTATTATTTTTTTTTAATACTGAAGGTGGATCAGATGTTTTCCATTAGTATAGCCTCTTCTTTACTATAGAGACTGTAAATTTAGAGTGGTAAGGAAATTCACATGGGAGGCAGGTAAGTAAATTGTGAAAGCAGTAAACAAAACACATATTTGGATAGTCTCATTATTGTATTTCTGTGGATAATGGTAGACTTGCTTGTTAATTTTATTAAAATAAATGGTCAAATTTTTACTCTCTGTATTATGTTTACCATTTTATTTTGGGCAAATAATATATTTCAAGGGTATTGAAGTAATTTCAGTTGTGATAGTAAGACTCTAAACTGGCAAATTAACGACTTCTTTCTTGACAAGTTCCAGGGGTTGGTGTTTGAAAAGATATTACCTCTGAAGCAGTGAGGGATGTTTGTTTTCTTCTAAAGGTTTAGAGGGACAGAGGGTAAAAAAGATACAGTGTTTTTGTGAGCAGGTTTGCCCTGAACCCATTGATAATCTAAAAAAATAAAAATATAGATTATCCTTTTGGAAGGCTTCTTTGAACTTGAAGAAAACATCTTTTACTCCAAGGAGCATTCTGAAAATATTAAAATAGCAATCTCATTATGAGGATTAACTTCATATTTTGTTTTTATATGGTATAAGGGCCACAGTCTTATTGAACTCTAAATTTTGTGTTTTTACAATTAAATATAAGCAATTTAACTGTGTAAATATGCAAGCGCTTTCACTGAAAGGCCAAAGATGACTGGAGCAGGGAAAATAGTATTGAAACTGTAAGTCCTAGCATACTACAAGTATTCAGAATGTGCTTTTCTGGACATGTAGATGTTATAGGATATACAATTACAATTCTCCTTTTTAGACATACCTAAACTAGATTAAACCCATTTAATTGTATTGCTAAGTTGCTTGTGCTTTTGGGTTATTAAAATGAGATTACCTGAGCTGCTGTGTAAAGCTCATGCTGAAGGATTTGTATTAATATCTATACCTATTTTAATGTAGTTTTAGGATGTTTGCATTGCAGACTTGCTTTTCAAATGTGTGGATGCTCAAGTTTTCTTTTGGTGAATTTTGACAGCTGCCCTGTCCAGTCTTAAATTCTGGTGATCTGTGGCATTTGTTCATGAAAACTTTCCACTCGGCTGCCTGCTTTCTTCCTTCAGTCCCAGCTTGGAGCAGTTGATAGCTGGTCTATTAATTGGTTGACAGTAACTTTTGTTTAAATGTGTTGTTATTTTTTCTCCAGGGAATCAATTGGTCTGCTTCAATACGCTTCACCTCAGACAAATTGCTCGTGTGTGTGATTTATTTATTTATTTATAGCTGAAACACATTAAAATTAATGAAGGAAGCATTGTTTCCATGTGACTAAGCTGCGTGGTGTAACATATTTTTGTATAATACTGATGATGATGGAATGTTAGACTTGTCCATTGGATTGATCTGGTAGTGAAACCATGCCCAAAGTCTTGCTTTGACCTTCAACTTCCTTAGTCTGTTGAGGGAGAAGTCCACCTCAATTTGACCTACGTTATAGTTAAATAAATCTGAACTGCATCCCTCAGGCAATTTGAATACTTTGTGAAGTATCTGAATTTCTAGTCTTGGGACTCTTTATTCATTGGGGAGTGTTTATTTAATACCACAGTAAAAGTAGATAGGTTATATGGTTTTATTTGATTTGCAGTGTATTTCATAGCCCTTATGTCAACAGGCTATGGTATCTAAAACAGACTAATTTTTATGTAAAATCTTCTTTGCTCTTGTTTCTTTTCTGCATATTCAGTTTGAATATAGCCTAAGCTTTCTCTATTGGGTTATTTTATATATATATAGGCATATATATTTAAATTTATATAAATTCATAAAACCTAAGTTCTACAATTCTAAGCTTGATATAGGAAGAGTCTTCTGCTCATTTTTTGTCAGGACTTCTTAATTTGCTACCTATTGCACTTAGTTCTTTGCTACATTATTCATACAGTATCTACAGCATGTAGTTTTGTTTGTTTGTTTTTTAACCTTAGGATACTTTTTACTTAAAGAATTTATTCTGAGTTAACTTTTCAGGAAAGGTCACATATCTGGTATTTGTTAATTTGATTTTACCATGCAATTTGCAAGAATTCATATGTAATGATAATGTGATGTATTTTGTATTTATTGGAGTACTTGGGAAAGGCAACTAAAGGCTGAAGAGCTATGTAATACAAACTGCTATTAGCAGTTGTAACCTGTGGCTTACATGCGAGTTTTTCTTGTGTACACTTGGTATTGTCTTATACATACTTTAAAAGCACTAAAGCTATCAACACAATACATTATTTTGCCTGGAAAAAGTGACTGTGTAGTCTCTTACATTGTTTAATATAAGAAGAATGTGGAGCTGCCAAGGTTTTTGTTTGTTTGTGGGCTTTTTACATGATTCTTACATAGGAGGTAATGATGTGTTATCAAAATCATATAAAGTGAACATTTAGGGTGCCCACTATGCAGTATTTGAGGTTTGGTATGGTTCTTCATTAAAATGTAGCTTTTTACACAGCATTCATGGCATTTGCTTAAGTGTTGTTCTCTTTGTATTGGGGAATATGGGGACTCTGAGCAATCTGAAATTTTATGGTAATGACACTGCCATTATTGTTGAAGGTGCAGGGAGCTGTCTGGATTGAAGCAAAATGTCTAGTTAATATTGCTTTTTATGCCTTCTTGGTAGTGCTCCAGTTCAGTAAATTAAACACACCAAAATTGTTTTAAATGTCTAGTTAATATTGCTTTTTATGCCTCCCTGGTAGTGCCAGTTCTGTAAATTAAACACACCAAAATTGTTTCGGTAGATGTTAAGAAAGCTATTCCTCCATAGTCTCTTCAAAAACAGGCTTAACTGGGTGCAAGATTTTTACTTTGCTGATCTACTAATTAGGAGGCACTGTAATAGCTATATGGATGGCAAATATAAAAAATAAGAGGCTGGGAACTGACTGTGTTTATGTAAAACTTCTGGGTGCTTTAATAGCTGACTCTTCTAGCCACCTGCCCCAAAACTGATGACAGACTTCTAGCCTCAGACCTCTTCCCCCCAGCATGGTATTGGCTTCTTGCAGCTCCTTGGGCGCAGGAGATGATAGCCTGCACGGTTTTAATTTGCATGGCCTGCCAAAAATAACTTCAGAGTATGCATTGTAAAGTTTTAGTTTGTTTTCAGGAAGATTAGTGGGTAACTCTGTCTCTCTCCCTGGAGAACGAACAATAAGGACAGTTGCTGGTCAGTTTGTTTCTAAACTGGGATTCTTGTCCTCTCTTTCATCAAGATGTTTCAGGTTGCGTGTCAGTATGCTGAATTTGTGTTCTGAGGCTACTAAACTCTCCCTGACTTTGGTGACTTTCAAAGGCCTCTGAAGACTTCTTTAACCCACCTTGCGCACTAAGAAATGGAGGATACAGAAGTTCTGTTGAATCAACAACATTGTTCTTTTTTTAGTGACCAAGTCTTTAACCCACCTTGCGCACTAAGAAATGGTGGATACAGAAGTTCTGTTGAATCAACGACATTGTTCTTATTCCTTTTTTAGTGACCAACGTAGTTCAATCGACTTAAGATTCACCTTAGCAACCATATGTGTAGAAATTGCTCACTCTTTAATCTCTTTGGAAATAATGTCATTTAGGACATAATAAATCTAAAAATATTTCTAAAAGTTTCCCAGTATTGCAATTTAGTTCAAATTATTCTGTTTAAAAGCTTTCTGCATCTCTTCTAGTAATTTCACAGTGAGTAGCAGTAATTCCTTGGATCTGTTCGTGGAAAATTTTCCATGATTAAAGTTGGTTTTGTTACTTTTTTTTCCTCTTAGAAAAGGCAGCTGGAAAGAAGCTGTGAGAAAGGCAGTGTGTCCTACAAGACAGAATCATTAGAAGGAAAACAAAGTAACTGAGAAGAGATTTGGAAACAATCTGAAAAAAAGAACTAACACGAAAGTTAGTGCAAAATATTTTAAAATACATGGAAATATACTTCTTTGGGGAAAAAAACCCCGTGTTTTTAAATTCAGTTTTTTGGATTTCAGTTGTATATGTTTCATCCTTCATCAGCTGAAAAGTAGAAATAAATTGGGGCACATCCATTCCTGATGCTGTAAAACCTATGAAAGCTATCCCCTTGAAGTGTTTAATAAAATAAACTCTTATCTTTGGTTCTAAATGTCTAAGTGAAGAGACTGTCTAGAATTATCTCAACTCTTTGTCTGCAACACTTGACTTACTGTAAGCCAAAAGATTTATTTTGGTGGCAGTGGAGATGATTTTTTGCTGCCTTTGTTAGGTATTCCTAAATTTTTCAGTTCTCTTACTTCACTGTTAGTTGTGGGTTAGGCAGGGTGAAGCCTTGTTGGCTTGATTTGGGATAATTCTGGGAAAACAATGCTCTGGAAATCTGTGGTGGGACAATTTGAGTGGGTCATGTGCATTTTGTGAAATAACAGTATTTGATGTCTGAAATCTAAAGGATATTTCCCTCCCCACCCTCCCTCCCAAAAAAGTGTAACGTTTTAGTTTTGTGAGCGGAAGTTGAGCATAAGATGTGGCTATGGTATAATTCCATAAATATTCAACCTGGCTGACATCAGAGGCAGATTAAGAAATAGACTCTCAAAATGCTCTTCAGCAAGGACTTTTTTTTTTAACATGAAATATGTATGAATTGTACTATACTGCAGGTGAATTCTTTATCTGTCGAGAAGAGCTTGCAATACATGCTAATAGGAAATAGAGGAGCAACATTGTGACATGGGAAATGTGGAAGATAACTGGCTTTGTGGCTAATTAGCCAGTCCCTCATCGATATTGTTTTGTTTTTTTTCCTGACAGATCTGCAGGTAAACTCATCTAACTTAAAACTAAAGCAGGAGTTGGTTGCATAGCTTAGAGTACACTAGTTTCACATTGCTTTTAAGAGTTTTCATAAGAGTGTACCTTGGTGATAAAAGTCTGCAATATAAATAAGTTTGTCTCTGAGTCTTGATCTTAAATGTTTAATTGCAAGTGAAATGCTTTGACATGAAGTATTTGGAGACAAGAGTTCACATCTCTGCCTTAATTTCAAATAATCTTTTTGAATTTTACTGACGTCTTTGCATGACTGTATTTTAATAAAGAGGGTTCCTAGTGAAATGGGGACTACCAAAGTGGATGAGTAGTCAGAGGAAGCTGGCAGGTGGTAATGCAGATGAATGCATAGGTGAGGCTGCACCTTTAGTTCAGAATGTTGGAACTCCTACTTAAAAATTATGTTGGAAAAAGAAAGTAGGATAAGGGGACTTAATGCTGTTTTGAGACACTCTTCCATTTTGTTTAGGTAGGTTTGTGTTTCTTCCATATTGTACCTTTTCAGGGCATAACAAGTAGAACAGAGTGAAAGTCTGGCTGAGAGCGCAACTGGGTATTCTAAATAATCATATGAAAAGAAACACACTTTACTAGTTCTAGATCTGGTAGGTGTATCTGAAATTGTGGTTGTTGCTGGTTAATACTGAGTGTGTGATGTCAGCAACTATATGTGGAAATAAGCCAGCTATGCATTCATTGATACCCTAAAGTTGAGCTCTCTTGCATGCAATATTACCAGTTTATCTCATGTAATAAAATGCAATGATAAATGTCTCTCTAATCTTCACATGTTTTGGCATTTAAAATATCTGTAGGAGGAAAAACTCTCCTCCTGGCAATTGGATCTAACAGCTAGGCAGAGATTCAGAGCTCCAGATAATCCCAGACTAGTTGCGATTCTAACCTAATTGGCTTTCATTTTTGATAGAGATGTTAGGCGCTGCATTGTTTGAGAACAAACACCACTTTGTTGCTTGGCCTCCTTTGGTCCTTTGAAATATGATTCTTGAAATAAAATTAAACAATGATTGTTGTAATGGGGAAAAAACCCCGACAAACCAATTTAGAAATGCTGGAACACTTGAGGGAGGGGGAGAGGGAGAGCAGAGAGAAGGAAAAAAACCATACTGTTTGATCACTTTGCTTTGGAGGTCCTTCCATAGCAAAGTTGTTTTAGTTTTATAAACAGGACAAATCCTTTTTTTGGTGCATACTTTTTAATAATTTACCATAAAGTAGTCATCTCTAAAGAGTTTTGCATGTCATACACAGACCTCGTTTTAAGGACTGAGTAAGTCAGTAACTTGACTATAAAGGGCAGCACAGTGAAAACAGGTGCTTTAGGGACTCTTTAAACATTGATGGTACTTGACTTGTATGCTGTCAAATCTTATTAAGGATAACATTTAATTTTTATGTCAAGAAGTAAGGTATTTTTATTAGTCATTGGCACAGCTTTCTTCAGATGCCTCCTGAGGAGTTATATTTTGGATAGTGCAATGCTAGTTTCTTCTTCCATCAGTGATGTAGGAGGACCTTTTACGTGTGAAAGAATAATTTCATCAGTCTCTGTCTTGTCTTCTGAGACTATTACTTGTTCCTAGGAAACGTGCAAGCATCTGAAACAAACAGCAGTTTGCTCATAGAACAGTAAATATATGATGTGCCTAACAATTTTTCTTGTTTGGCATATTTCATCTCTCTTCATGGCAGAAGTTTATCTTTCCAGCATTTATCTTTGCTGCTGACAACTTAGCATGCTTCAGCCTCTGTAAAAAATGTTAATGAATCATAAACTGATGACTGGTAGAAACCAGTAACTTTCAGTTAGAAATAATTTGGGTTATATATGAACTGATGATCCAGCCCAGATAGATTGGTTTTGTGTTCATTTCTGATTTTTATATCTGGCCCTGCCTTCTAATTTTAGCACGTTTGTGCTTGTGCACTATTTCTTTAAGAGTAAGTCCTGAATTATAAATTATATTGAAATGCTTCTTCTTTAAAATTAATAATTTAAAATACATTTTTATTGAAAGGTGTGCTTTGTCTACTATAATAGCGAGTGAACCTCTTTGTAACTGATGACGCTACGATTTTGGAGAAACAGTCTACAAGGGCATGTGAAGTACTCTTGGCGTGTGAACTACAGCTCATGAATTCAATTAGCTGTAATTTAATCTGTCCTATCAAGGTGGGGTTGGATTTGCTATTCATTGCTCTCTTTACTGCAGACTGTGATCCTGTTTTTAAATATATCAGACTAGGTTCAGATAACTAATTCTGAGACTTTATGGGATTAGATTATGGGAGAGAGGAGAAGTGAGAAGCAAGTACACCAGTAAACAATGAAATAAATTAACCTGTGGTTGGGTAAATGGGTGCATGTGTGTGTATCTGTATATTATATACCCATATAGCTACATATAAGGGGTATATTTTGCTAAAAATATTGATGTGTGATGAAGACATGCATAGGATAGCAGAGCGAAATAACTGAAAATCTAAAAGAAAATGTAGATTCTTAAGAAAAAAGAGAACTTGGGTTGATTTTCAAGATTTGAATATTAATGACTAACTGCTTTCGGTGACTGGAAAGTGAGAACACTGGGGTTATAAAAAGGGTTCTGTATGGTTGACTAGCTCATAACTGTAACTGTGATATGATGGGTTGGAAATTCTGTTTCTATTAGTAAGGTCTATCTAGTAGCCTTCACTATTATTGCTACTATATAATATACTTGATACTCTTTATGACCATATGGAGCACTATGAGTTAAGATCCAAGAAATAACTCCTCATGGCCTGCAGAAGGGTGAGGGGGAACTGTGATATGATGGGTTGGAAATTCTGTTACTACTAGATAGACCTTACTAATAGACTTCACTATTATTACTATTATATAATATACTTGATACTTTTTATGACCATACGGAGCATTATGAATTAAGATCCAGGAAATAACTCCTCATGGCCTGCAGAACAGAGCAATTTATAACTTTTTAATTCTGAAAATAGGATTCCAAGCAATATTCTAAATACACTCTATGTAAAAGTTAAACTCTTGTGTGTAGAGTAGTTTTGTGAGAATGAGTGTAATCAGCTAACACTAATCAGGGACTGATTTGTTTTAGATCTCAAGGTTCTGATCTATTGATGCCTTTGACTGTCACAGATACTGGAGAGTTTTGGGGGGCGGGAGGTTTGTTCTGTTTTCTTTTTAAAGCTTTGTTTGTTTTCCATTTAAAGCATTCTTTAGATTAGCTGGTCTGATTAGGATGGAGAGCTTTCCATGTGTATTGACTCAGTGTATTGTCCAAACAGTTGTCCTGAAATGCAGTTTTTAACATCTTGATTGGTTTTTTTTGGTTTTTTTTTTCTCGTGTACCCATTGTGAGTGAGTTGCCACTGTACTACTTTGAACTTAGTCACTACCAGGTTAGTGGGTGAATCCAATGAATTGGGAGGCTGAGATTCTGCAGTTGGGAGTGTATATTGAACACTGGGTCATTGGTAAGGAGGAGATTTATTCAGCCCAAGCTCAATACATGTGAAGGGTTATGTGGTCTTTTCTTCTCAATGCATTTGAAAGCTGAACTAAATTTGTTTTGACAACTTTTGAAGTGCTTTCAGATTTTTATGGCGAGTTTTCAAGTCTTATGGAAAGATTGGTGTAGGGTACGTGCTCAGGTAGGCGGTTACTGTTTTCCTTCTGGATTTACACAGATTTTTGTCTGTGGTATTGCTCAAATTCTACAACATGAGGCTGAGGTGACTTTTTTTTTTCTAATGGACCAGTCCTTGAATTGACAGATAATATTTAAGAAAGGGCTATTTGTAAACTATTTAAAAAACATGAATTTGAACACGATTGCTATCAGAAATGACACTTGAGATCTGTTATGAAAGATTATATACAATTTAAAGAAGGGTATACTGTGCCACTAATGGGTCTTAGTAGTATTCTGCAATACAAGTTTTAATTTTCTTAGATTTAAGCCTTCTCACACTAAACATACTGTTTTGTATTGGGTAAGCTGCTTATTCTATAAAACTAGCTATCAAATAGCTGTCTGAAATCACTTACCTGCATTTTGATCTAAATATTCCAAAAATTAATGCGATTAGCTTTTCTCCAGTATTTACATTAGCTTAGAAATTTAGGAGCTTGGTAAGTCTATATCTAGGTAGGCCGAATTGTGCTTACCTGTCCAAAGCAAGCATTCTTTCGGGGAATCTTGAAAGCCGTGGCCTGTGTGTGATTGAAACATATCTACTGTATGATACTTTCTTTCGCTATCTCATTGATCTTTGATTTTGAACTTTACCCTTCTCTTTGCTCTCCATGTGACTCAATGAAGGATTCTCAGTTTCATGTTGTGACTCATGAATAATTTCAAATCTGATAAATTCTTTTTTATACGTATATATATATTTACTCTTTAAATATTTTTGTTCAGAAGTAGCTCATAGTCATTATTGCAAATGAGATTTATTTCCACAACCTTATATGTCAGTTTTGCTTTTGCATGGGAAAAAAATTATTGTTTAGGGAATTCACCTATATCCTTTTGCCTGTTTGTGACATGCTGCATTTTCCCACCTGTGTTTTCAGATGTATGAAATTAGCAAATATGTCTAATGCAAATGGTATTAAGGTAAATATTGTACCTTAGAGGATTTTATGTTTTAAAGAAAAAAAATAGGAAAAATTGTACAGAAACTCAGTCCTGCACAAAAAATGCTATCTGGTATTGGTCAAAAAGTCTATCCTTACTGTTGCAAAATTAATCATATTGTTATGATATATGCCATCGTCTCTGAAATTTACTTTAGTATTGATTGTAGCAACCCATTCACCTCTTGATTTCCATTTTCTTGTACAGTTTGTTTCTTGAGAGTTACTTTGAAAATCAAGGTTGTTTCATGACAGAAGTGTATTTGTAGGTTGTTTGGGTGTACTCTTTCATAAATTCTGAAATGTTATCATCCTGGTTCATCTTTGTCCATTTAAGAATTGTCAAATATGTGCAAACTTTTATTTAAATTCTTATTTCTTGGCTTGGTTAGATTTCTTGGGTATGATACTCAGAGTTATAATATTGAAGAGAGACTGGATCCCAGTTTGGAGATGGGAGGGAAAGGAAAGTATCTGTATAAAACTAACAAGGGCAGTTGGCTTCTAACTGTTGAAAGTTGGTAGAGCAGCTCTTCTTTTTCTATGTTTTCTGCACAGTAGAAATAGAAAAATTATCCATTCTATGTTTCAGTTGGATAGTAGACTGAAGTTAGAAAACAGCAGGATTTTAATTCAATTTAGACATATTTTTCAGCATTATAGAGGAAAAACAGTAGTGGTCCACGCAGTCCTGAAGAGTATGAATAATTTAAAGGCCGCAGTCCTTTTCTGCTGGAATATTTAACAGTTTACACTAAATGTAATTGTTAAATTAACATTGGCATGTCTTCAGTAACATTAGGTATTAATGCAAAGATTATTTTCAGTCTCTGCTTCTATCAGCAGTTTAATTCCTGGGAACTATAGGGATTTTCTTCTGAAATGTTTGATATTTGATAATGAAATTTGAAGACTGGGATTTTGAAACTTAATATTTGTGTTAGTATATTTGTTCCAGTTCCATATCAGATATAACTTTATTTGGATATTCCAGGCTTACTTCCTCTTTCTCGTATAATAGTTCTTTGTATGGAGGATATTATTATGTCCCTTCTAGTGTCAAACAACGGTGATTTCATCACCTTACCTTGGACAGTGTTATGCTGTTTTTTGTATGGTATAGTATGAGAGAATTTGGAAGGGTAATGAGCACATGAAGTAATTTCTAGATACGTAATGCATCTTACTCTGTAGTCTCTCAGGAATACCGGTTGATACTGCCTTATGAATATAAACAAAGCCTTCCCTTTGAGGAATGCTTTGTTCCACTCAAGAATTCTCAGTGTATTAACCCTTAACCAAAAATAAATCCATTTGCAGTGCTTTTCCAGATTGAAACAGGGTTTTAGGAGAAGATTCTGACTGGCTTGTAGCTTGATTTTGTTTTGTAAAACATAAGTTAAAGCAGATAGAATACAGGGTCTCAGTGGCCCTGTACGCTGTTCATACCTTAGATGCAAAGAAATTATTTGAGTCTTTTGGGAAAATATTCATTTTGCCATAGTTACAACACTAAGTCTTTTATGCCTATCATAATAAAATCTCTAGTACTTAGTACAACCCATTCAAAACAAAGATCAAACTAAATAAAATTTTAAGAAAAGGGCTTAGTTATATCAGAATTCTTTTTCTGTTTTTGTCTGCATAACAGCTCAAGTGTAAAGTAAACACAACAATAGACAACTTCTAAGACAACAACACAATTTCTAAGACTCTTTTGTGTGGTAAAAACTTCAGTAACATACGTAAAACTACAGATTATATGGGTAAATACAAGATTGCAAATTGGATGTGGTTTGAGCTGTGATCTGTGATGTGTTTGAGATGTGATCTCATCAATACTTATAAATATCTAAAGGACGGGTGTCAAGAAGATGGGACCAGACTCTTTTAAGTGGTGCCCAGTGACAGGACAAGAGGCAATGGGCACAAACTGCAACACAAGAAATTTCTTCTCAACATGAGGAAGATCTCCTTTACTTTGAGGGTGACAGAGCACTGGAACAGGCTGCCCAGAAAGCTTGTGGAGTCTCCTTCTCTGGAGAGATTCAAAACCCACCTGAGCATGCTCCTGTGCAACCTGCTCTAGGTGAACCTGCTTTGGCAGAGGGGATTGGACTAGGTGATCTCCAAAGGTCCCTTCCAATCCCTACCTTTCTGTGATTCTGTATTTATTTGTAAAAGCTATACTTCTTCTTTATTGTGTGCAATGTGTGTTTATTAACTATGTTAGTATTAAAAAAAAAAAAAAAAGCTAGGTGAAAACTGACTTTATTAATAGCACATTTATGATACTCTGCCAGTAAGTTTTATTTGGGTCACGGTGATGAAGATGATAAAGTTGTATAGGTATCGTTTGGCATACACATTGATGATGTGTATGAAGTAAATTCTTCATAGTTGCTAGCAATTAGTAACTAACAATTAGTGAGTTGCGAACAATTCTTTTTTTAAACCTCACAGATGTATACTTCCTTATACAAATTAGCATATTTATGTCAATTTCAGTGTTGTGAAATCCCACGTGCACTTATCAGACCTTATAACTTCGAGATTGATTTCTTCTGTCTGAATGTAGACCTGTGCAGTGTAAATGACTATCAAGCCTACATGTGTAGAATCACTTTATGATCAGCAGAAGGAAATAAGTACTTCTGGGTTCATAAATTGGATGAGTAAAACTGCTCAACTGAATATAGAAGTGCCTTTTTTTCCCTTCTGTTGACTTTGACAGGATTCTACCTGGCTGGTCCAAAGGTAAGCTCTGTAATAAATGAGGAAATTCCAACTCAAGGTGTCTGGGGAGACTGTTGGTTGTTTGCCTAAAAGATGGAGAAATTCTGTCAGCTTGTGTCTGGGTTACAAAGGAGCTGTGTAGTTGCTGCTTGTATTCTGTTAGCCTGCAACTTTACTGCTTAGTTGTTTGTTTTTTTATATTGTGAGAAGACTTTTTATAAGTTCCCCCCATAAATGCAACAGGCCAAGAACAGTGGTAGCCTTTCAGGAGATATATCTGTTTTATCTTTTAATGTCCAACCATAAAGAACTTATATGGGGTTCTGTGGTCCTCTGGTCTTCTGTCTTTGAAAGAAGAAAGAGCTCCAGTTTGTCATTTTTCAAAAATATCAGCCTTAAGGTTTGAAGATAGAATGTGAAGAATGAACTTTCTGATGCCTCGAGGTCTTTAACAACTACTACTACTTTGTCTTCAGTGTGAATGTCCAGAGGTGTTTTTTTTTTTTTCTTTTGTTATCCTGAGTTATCTGTATGTTAGTGAAATTTTTAAAATGAAAGTCAGAAGTCTAAGGGAAAAAAGGTTAAACTTTAAAAAAAAATGAAGAAGTAGGTATTGGCTGCTGTTGAACTTGATTTTTACTGTTAATTTGATAGAATTTGCTTTCTCAGTGTATCTCATTTTCAACCTTGTCTTTCTAGCTAAATCTCTATTTTGCTGGTATAAGTGTGTATAAATTCATATGTAAGTGTGTTTCTGGACTCGAGCCTTGTGTTCCCAATTCTGTGGTAACACGCAAAATAGCAAGGAGTAGGTAATTTTTAACAGTTTTCTATTAGTTGCCTATTTAGCATGCAAGAGAACTAAAATGTGCTGAGTGTGTTTAAATAAAGCCAAAGTCTTTGGTCTGTCTTCATCTAGGAGCTCTTCAGCATAATTCACTCTTCACTCTTATACTGTAAAAGCATATTAACATATTAACATTAACATATTAAGTAGTGAATAGATAATCTGTTCCAAAAGTACTGAAAAATACAATGTTTTAGCACTATTTTAGATGAAGATGGAAGTGAAATGTAATTGAAAGGAATGTATTATAAGAGGTACCAGTCTCTCAAAGGCTTCTGTCCAGCACTGGTGAAGGAGGAAATCGGTCAAGTACAAACAATGTGGCTTTTATTACATTCATTCAGCAATAATAAACCTTTGTACTTTAACAAGATTTTTTTGTTTGCTTTTTAAATGGACACAGTCAAGAATATTAAGCCTGATACTTTCTTTGCACTAATATGGGACTTACTTGCATCAAGTAGTTCTTTCGGAGAAAACAAATGAAAAAATCTGCAAGAGCTGAGTTTCAGGACAGAGAAAAATATGCTGGTTATGTAAAAATCCTAGCAGTGTGTAGAGGCACGTATTTCTGGGTTGAAAAGGGAAGTGGCTAATAAGGTGTTAGATACCTACTAAGTACCCCTATTTAGCTTCCAATAGTTCAGAGGGGGCTGCTGCATGTATCTCTGATCTTTATCAGACTCCTTGTAACTTTAACTTCTACGGAACAAAGTGGCTCTTCACTGATTATTGCATTTGTAAGTATTTGTTTCTTAGTCATCAAGTGTCATTTATTTTTCTTGGATGAGAACATGAGTTTCGGGCACAGCCGTATTTTGTAGTTGTTTAGCTGGTTAACTTTATTTTAAGGTTTTCTATTTTCTTTGGGTGTAATTATAAGCTTTGTCCATATACTAGTTTCATTCAACTGTAGCAGTTGACAGAGCAAAAGCTACTGGAACAATTTATTAAGTACTTGAATTGTGGTGTATCTTCTGCAGAGGTGCTGTTTTAAACTTTTAAGAACTTAATGACTGTAGCCTTTAGTTGAAGTTACTTGGAAAGGTTTTAAGTCTGTCCTTGATTAGTGACACGGCAAATTGTTTTGGGGTGTTTTTGTGCAAAACCAAACTAAATATCTCCATGCAGAATTTAAGTAAAGCAACTAGCCAAATCAGTTTTGTAAATGCTTTCTTTAAACAGGAAAACTGAAGGTGAAGATAGAAGTGCTGGCAAATGACAAGAGAGTAAGCTTTACTGTCCTCTTGGGTAAAGATTTGACTGTGGGGATTAAGCTTAGCCACAGAGCTATTTTTTCCAATTTAGTACGGCCCTGCATGTTTTACTTGCCACCTTTTTTCCACCTTCATTGGGAGGGGGAAAAATCACTGGGAAGTACTTCTGGCTCATCATCAGAATAGAATAAGTGAAAACCAGTGTGCTAATGATTCACCAGAATTGATTCTTTATTCACTGCCAGAGATAAACTGCAAGTTACATGTCTTTGTAGGAAACAATCCCTTTGTAGGTTGTCAATCCCTTTTGACTTAGTCTGCTTCTGTGACATCTAGTTCAAAATTTTCAATGTAGCACTAAGGCCAACTCAAGAAGTAGGAGCTGTTTATCCACAACAGCAGACCCAAAATTAAATAGTATCTGAAGAGAGAGCAGGATTCACCATTTTGGGTTGTAATATAAAATGTTTCTGTCATATTTGGGGTGGGTTTTTTTGGTTCTTTGTTTGTTTCATTTTGTTTTTTCCTAAACGATCAAAAGGAATCCTGCGGCCTAAAATCTGGATTGTGATGATACCTAAAATAATACTAGACTCACCTTTTTGGTTTTCCTTCTCTTTGCCTGAGTCTAGTTACTTTGTGATGCATTCATGTATTTTGTTTGTGGTGAGTTAGTGTAATAGATTTTAATTAAAACAGTAACTTTTTAGCCTAAATGTTCAACAATTTGTTTTAGGTTTCATCTTAAGGAAGCTATTTCATAGTGTTTAAAAACACTGAAAGAAAAAAATAATTAAAGCAATTGTGAGAGATTAACTTTGAGCACAAATTCATTTAGAAACAATGCTGAATTACCAAACTTGATGGGAATTTTGAGCACCAGTTAATGGATAGGAGATGGCTAGATGTTGGGTTTTTTATGTTTGGCTTTGTGTTTGTAAGATTTTTAGGAAAACAAACCAACACCAAAAAATCCTTCTCTTTAATATCTACATTTCAAGAAAGTCTCAGTTAACATGAAAGAAGCAATTCTGTGAATAGGATTTGAATGACATTTTACAACTTTTAGAAGTTATAAAGATGGCCTATCTTACTACTACACTTTCTAATATACATATTATTTTCCAACTATTAAAAAATGACACATTTTGATAATACTTTACCTGAAATTCTTATCAGATGAAATGTATAATTTAATGCTTTCTAGTGTTTAAACTTGGAATGTGTTACTAGCCAGCCAGGTACATGATTCTTAGCTTAACTGTACTTATTTTTTAAAATGTGATAGACCAATTTTTTTTTTAAAGTGGCGTCAATAAAGATTGATACACTTTACTTTTAGCAGGGGTTTGGTATAATTTGAAATGCTATTTTTCAACAAGCCTCCTAAATTTAGGTCAGGAAAAGCAGTATAGAGCTTAGTTTTCTAGGTGAAAAAGGAGTGTATCTTTACAGGCTTTGAGCTGTTTCTGTAAAATGTTTACGTCTTCACAGTTTTGCAGTTGACACTTATCAACACTTCATGTGCAATATTTAAATAGGTGAAAGTAGGAGTAATAATGACTTTGCAATGTCCTATTTTTAATATGGATGAAAAACTTTATCCAATCATCTGTTCATATTCTTTATACCAGGTAATGAATCACAGGTAGCAGAAGCCATAGGAAGAGTTATAAAAATACTATTGATGAGTGAAGTGGGGGAATACCAGTTTTATGAGAATGGTTCTGAAGATTGTGGATATTAAAGTTTTGTTAAGTACATGGACATGCACTTGAATTCAGTGTTCTAAGAGCTGTTTAGAAATGGAAAGGATTAAGGGCTATGTTATCACCAGCAGGCTCGTGAATTTCTGTTCTCATTTATTTGTTGGTCCCTGGTATTTCAAAATAAATAATGAAAGAATAGAGAGGAGAAACTTTTAAGGATTCTGCTTATTTTGTTTAAAGACACCCTGATATTTACAATATTTTTATAGACATGAAAGAAGTTGAGAGTCAAAAAAAAAAATTATCTGGAATTTGAAAGGAACTTCTGTCATGGGTGTTCTGTTGAATGGCACTTCTTCGAAACCAGGAACCTGTCTCTGAACTATGTAAAAAAACAGGAAGCTTGACTTGCGGGTATTAATTAGCCTGGTGATTCCTGTATTCTTAATTCTTATGGATTGTAATTCAGAAAGATTTAAACGGGTGGGTCAACAACAGGAGTTGTTGACACAGTTGCTTGGTATTCTCTGGCATATCAAATCTTGTGCAAGTTGAAAAGAGACTATACCAAATTCTAGAATGTTAAATTCAGTTTTAGTTGTGTGTTGTTATAGGCTCCTTGTATACCTAGTAAGAGAGAAGAGCCTGAAAATGTGTCAGATCTTTGGAACCTGGAGACAGCAAAGAGGGGGAAATTTTTATAGCAGTATTTTTGAGTCAAAAGCTAGACTGTGGTTTGAACATGCATTGCTACATTCTTTTCAAGTTCAGCTGAGCTGGGATAAAGAATTAATGATACTGAGCTTTCAGTTGAGAAATTGGTTGACAAGGGGTGAATGTAGAATCTAAAATAGAAGTAAGAGAGAACTGCTGGTATGTCACTGGCAATAAAATTTCTGGAACAGGTAGTCTGAAAAGTTATGATCTTGCCTGGAATGTAGAGGGCATATAAGAAGCAAGCTGCTCCGGCAAAGCTGCACGTGGTGAACACTGCACGAGGCATCTCAGTTTTCTATGCTTTTAAGCTCTTTTAAAAAGACTGTGTCCTCAGATACATGATCATTGAAGGATACACAAAAGCTTTGCAAAAAGTGTTGCCTGACACTCACTTCTTATATTCAGTAGTATGAGATGCGCGTTTCTAGACAGATGAATAGGCAACCTGTAAAACCTCCTCTAATTTTTTTTGTTTCTCTGGCATGTTTTTCAGGTTTAGATAGAACTCTCTAGAGTGGTACAGAAATATATAAACAATGATCTAAGAGGTATGGTGAGCAATCCAGAGCTGGTGAAGACACTGAATTTGAGAAGGTTGAGTGGTAGTCTGCAAGATATTTTCAGTTAACGCTGGTCTATGGGTTGAAAAATAAAAACCCAATAAACTTGACTAATATGTTGTCCAAAATCATCATCCTCGTTCTACATTGCCCTGTTTGTGTGCCAGACACATCTTGTTGTAGAAGCCCACAGTTACTTGTGTTATATGGTTTTCCCATAGCTTTCTCTCAAGTGTTAATCTTTGGATTACCAGTCTATTTGGGCAGGCTGGTTTCCTTTGCTGCGCCACTTCTTCCCCTTCTTTGTCAAGAATTATTGACAATCCTCAGTACCCCCTTTAAGATATTTATTGCTAGGCTGTTCAAGTTCTGTCCTCAGATGAGACAGATTAAATGGCAGACAAATTTAACATTCAGTAGTGAGTTTGCAGTGTGATACCCTTGACTTAGTTTATCTCTGATATTCAACAGAATTAAGTCTGTTGTGCTTGTGGCTACCAGTAAAGATTAATATGTGGCACAGTAGGAAACATTTCTTCTAACTGTAAATAAAAGCAAATACATCTGATGTTTTTTGTAGGCATCTGTGGAAGTCAAGACCAACCCCTCTGGGACTCAGAAAGCAACCCTCAGGGTCATAGATCTCACATGACCTATTTTATTCTTCATTAAAACAGATGGTATCTATCTGAGTAAGACAAACGTGGTTTTAAGAATGAGCTGGGGATTAAAAGAATGGGAAGCTGGAACAGCTGGGCATAATTAATGGGAACAAATAAAGAGGCAAACTGAGCATTAAATTAGTCACCTACATCAATAGCAAAATAGTCACTACATGACTACTCACGCAATTGTTTTAGCTGATCAAAAGTTGCAGGATTGGTTTTCCTACCATCAAAAGTTATCTAAAATTGCATCAGAAATATTCCCACGTTCTTTATTCTTTCCTACCAGGCTTCAAAGAGAGTAAAATCCTGGAAACTGGCTATGGTATTTTGGCATGGCATTAGGGAATCCAGCTTGTTTTGTAAGGCTGAGAGTGCCCTTCTTGTGTTTGATACCTATGCCAAGCTGGTCCTCTGCAGTTTTTAGCCTCCTCCCTTTGTGTGTGTTTAACATGAGAAGGTTACCTAATTGAGAAGCTTGCTGGCGTTCCTTCAAGTTCTGCAACCACACTAAATTTGCAAAGGGATCCAAAAATTTTATTGTTTCTGTTGTAAACAGATTAGACTGGATTAGTGGTTAGCATTTTGCATGTTTTATTCTGTTTGCTCGTTTAGTCCTGAAAATCTTGAATTGTTGCATGTTACAAATAGTACAGGCACTTCATTTGCTTTTGTTACTGGTGGCCAGAAACCTCCATTTGCTATATGCCTTAGCTGGGAGAAGGGGGCTGTGCAAATCCTCCATGAGACCTTCTAATAACAACAGTTTTCATGAGGTGTAATTTTCTGATGTAAGCACATTTTTGCTCTAAAACTCTGGCATTACATACTATGATAAGGAGAGACAGACAGGGATATGCATGTGTGTGTGTGTGTGTGTAGTCATTGCTCTTCCTCCAGCAGGATAGTACTTGGTAGGTCCCAGGAGTCCTCTAGAATGGTACACAGTCCCTGAAGTTCTCTTGGTTTCAACTAGTAGTAGAATATCTACTAGTCAGTAGAATATTGTGCAGATCTATAAACAAATCTGTGTTTTCTTTCATTATTATGTGCAAGATGAGCAAGTACAGAATATTTCTTTTTTAAGGTAAACCTAAGGAATGTTTACTTATCTGTCACAGAAGGTCAAATTTAGCTGGTTCATACAGCTGAGCTCTGATACGATCGGGGCAAAAAATTGCACAATTCTTTCATGGGGATTAACAGAACTAGTGTCTCCTTCCTGGAGGGCAGGACACAGTGGCACTTCGATAGAAAACTAGTAATGCTGCCTTTTTCTGCTTCCAAAAAGCCTTCCCTCTAATTTATGTAGCTGAGCTTCCATCTTAAATGCTGTCACTTCACTGCTTCAATTTTTCAGTTTTCTTTCTGTGAATGTGAAGGGCAGGATTTCCACCTAGTCACAACAAAACCTGTTTTATAAACCAGCTAGATTTTCTTGACTGTGCTAAACAACTATAACAACACCTTGTTGCAGCCTCCCACCTTGACCATCATGTCCCATCCTGTTCTTCCCTCCTGCCCCCCATTTGCAAAGAGAATTTTAAAAATATTGGCAGAAATGGCTAAAAGCCTAAGCAGGTGATCCAGACCAAAAGTTTTAAGTGAGATATTTGAATTGTAGTCATCTTTGTATGCAAACTTTATCCAGTTGTCTGAAGACTAGCTAAGCATAAAAAAAAAAGCTCAACAATTAGTCCTGTATGTGGCTGTGCAAAGGCATATATTAAACCCAATTTGCATACTTTATACAACTGTTTTTAAGTTTCAGCAAATTCCCCTGCTCCCCTTTGTTAGTGGCCCCATGTGGTTAAGATCTTTTTTTTACTTGTATTAAAAAAAAAATAATAATACTTGCCATGTTTGTTCCTTGCTTCTGTTTGCAGTGAGAGGAGTTTTACTGAACAGCTTAAATGGTGTAAGCAAATTCCAGAACATAGCTATTATTTTTCTTTAGGGCTTTAAGAGAGCATATTGTTTGTCAGAAGTACTGGAAGGGTGGTGGTTGTGTGTCTGGGTACTGTCACTACCAACTAATGTAGGCTTAATGGATTTTCTGAGAAGACTTTAATGGGAAAAAATTCATATTATGAGAAGAGATGTCTGAAAACAAATGTTAGATGGCTTCTTGGTCTGTATTGTCTTCTTGATTTCCATAGATGCTTGAAATTGAGCTCAAGATGTTTGAAAAAAGACTGCCTGCAATCAGCTCAACAATAAAACTGGTTTGGGAAGTTGTATGTTCTTGCCTGCCTGTGTGGTCTTCTGGTTTTCCCGGAGGCTCTCCAGATTAGGTGCTTGCCACTATTCTGGAATAGCCTGCCAGGCTTTGCTGTTCCTGGCAGAGACGTTTTTAAAGAGGCCATGTTTCCAAAGTTAGAACTATTGCTAAATAAGTCCCCAACAGGCCCTTCTTTGAAAATTGATGAAACTTGTGATTGCTATTATTATTACTGTTATTATTTCTGAGCAGCACCATTTGTAAAGTTAGGCTAATAAAAACATAAGGAAAAATTAAAGCATTCTAAAATAAAATTTCTAGGACAAGTAGAACAAGTCATGAAACATGAGATCGCTCGAGACCTAGTAGAAATTAGGTACGTGTTCACTTCTGACTTTCCTTTTGGATATGTCTATGGAAGCACTTAGTCCATAGAAGTATCAAAATGCATATAAAACAAGCATTTACTGATGGGGTTAGTACTGTTAATTTCCCCAAGTCCACATTTGGAAGTCTTAGAAGTTTAAGATCATTTTTATTTTCCGTGTGCAGTACGATTACAGATACTCTCGGCAGTGATTTTATTCGTAACTTAAATTTCATCTCCCAATTTGGAAATAACCTAAGTTAGTTTTTTTGTGTGTGCATTCAGTATGCACTGGAACAGGCTGCCCAGGGAGGTTGTGGAGTCCCCTTCTCTGGAGATTTTCAAGACCCACCTGGATGCAGTCCTCGGTAATGTGCTCTAGGCGTTCCTGCTTTAGCAGGGAAGTTGGACTAGGTGATCTCTAGAGGTCCCTTCCGACTCTGACAATTCTGTGATTCCGTTATATAGATGTAAATAATCAGTATTTTAAGTAGTTTGAACAGATGGCTCAGCTTGGAAGCTTTTGAGCCTTTTTTTTGTATGATTGGGGTTTTTTACTGCAGAAGCCCATCCCTGTGCAAATAAGGTCATTTACAGGTATGTGATGTGACTACATTGTTAAAGGATTTAATTGCATGATAAATTTTCCAGAGTAACCTGGTGGCTTACTTCACTGTAAGAGCAGGCTTTATCTGAGACCTGTTTACGATTTTGATAATTAAAGAAATGTAACTCAGGACAAGTGGGAATGTAAAACTGCTTTGATAGAATCTTTTGTGCTGGGACAACTGTAATCCTTGGTGGGTTTGTGTAGTGAGAAGTTTTATCTTGAAAGCTGGTTTTGAAAGCTGTATTAGTAACAGAGCTGCAAGTTACATAAAACCGGATTGCTGAAGTTGTTAGTTTCTAGTTTATAATATCAGTGTTTTGGTGTGGTTTTTAGTAAACACCATGCCCTCAAACACTATTACAACTGACTGGAAATAATAACTGTTCAATAAAATGTAAATGTTTTAAGTGAGAATACATGTACAGAAAATAAACAGGTTTTTTATTTTTATAAATTTTCAAGCTTCTTGAAACTACTAGAGGCAAAAGCTCCATTGTTTTTTCTCCCCTCCCCAAGTAATGCAGTTTTGGAAGTTCATTTTTTGGTCTCTTCCGCTTGCGCCTCTCTCAAAAATCTATTTCCTCTCACATACATCTCATCTCTATGCACCCACTATACATTTTAGAAAATTGTCTTGTAGTATAGATTGATCATAACTGTTTAACACAATCTGAAATCAATTGACATACCAGTTAATAATACTGAAACAGGTCTATTGGCTACCTTCATAGAATATGTGCAACTAAGGGAATAATTATGGGCTTAAATAAAGGATTTTTACTGGTTTGGAAGGCACTTCTCAGCACCAGAATGACCTTTCACAAATGAGGCAATTGGTTTGAATACCAAGCATCCTTTATAGTGGCACAGATTTCTGTCAGAGAATAGGATTAAAAATATCTGGTGTACTGTTCTAATGGAACCTACATGGCATTGTTTAATGAGTGAAAAAACAATGAGAACCACCCAAAGAGCTGAAATGTGTGTTCGTCTTCAAATGTATAACACTGTGCTGCAGTGCAAATAGCAGTGTGGCTAAATGTGCTACTTGAAACTTTCATTTCAAACTAAAAGAAATACTCAGTTCAGTTATGTATAATTGTTTTGAGTGCAACACACTTAAAAGGAACTGCTGTATTGAATAGAGAAATGTGTAATACATTATTTAAAAGACAATATGTTTTTCCTTTTATATTTTTAAGAGTGAATTGAAAAAGGGATACATTAACTATAAAAAAAAAAAGAGTGCCTGAAATCTACTGTTCCCATCTAATATAATGATGCAGCACTGTAAGCAGATTTTGTTTTTTACTTGTTTTCAGAGGGTCAGCAACTTGTAAGCATCTTTGTTCCGTACATCCCTCCTACTGAATCACTTGACCTTTCTTGTGCATATTTAAGGGAATAATCTCTTCACCTGAATAGTTGCAGGCAACTGTTCTCAGTTATGGAACATTGGTAGATGAATATTTTAATTTTTTTGGTTTTGTTGTCATAATTTTTGTATATTCTGTACTCCTCATGTTATGAGTTCATATATTTTAAACCCTGACTGATTTTTAGCAACCTTGTTTTAATAAATAATATATGAGAAGTTAAGTAGTTTTTTGCGTTGAGGAATTATTAAATCCATGACAATTGAACGTTACATTCTTGGTCAGTGATGGCTTTCTTTTTTTCTTTTGTGCCACACACTGTGCATATAATAGGCTGAATGCTACTTTTGTTTTTTATCCTGCCCCTCCCCACCCAATCTAAATTAAAACTGGTCTCTGAAATGTAAGAGTGTTTCCCAGCCTTTCATCAGTACTTGACAACAGTTTTGCTTGTTCAATTTATATAGGTTACATTTGAATCTTATACATCGCATACATATTTTTCTTGTACATCTCCCTTACCCTTTCTCAGGACCACTTCTTTGCAATGAATGCTTCCAGTATCTATCCAAAGAGTGGCCATTATTTTTATTAAATCATTATCACTAAAAGTTGAGAAAACTGAAGAAAAAAATTCTGTGAAGATGGGCAAGAAATGTAATACTGGTACATTGATGAGGAAAAAAGCCCGAACAAACCAGTAACTGGGCTTCTGTAGGCTTTAATTTAGTAAATTATCTTTACTTTTTTCTTTTTTCTTTACAATAAGTTGACCATTGTTCTTTGACTTTTCAGGCACGGGTACCTTTGGTCGTGTTCATCTGGTGAAGGAAAAAATGGCCAAAAATTACTTTGCACTGAAAGTAATGAGCATTCCTGATGTCATTCGACTGAAGCAAGAGCAACATGTGCACAATGAAAAATCGGTCTTGAAAGAGGTCAACCACCCCTTTTTGATCAGATTGTAAGTTGTTGTATTTTTTTAATTCATTTAACTAGTACACAGAATGCAGCTAAAGTGTTCCAGGGTCTCATTGCAAGTTCTTATGCACTTAACCAACACTAGGCGTTTAATTTCTGTGACATAATCTGGACTGAAATAGACTTCAGACTAAAATATTTATTATAGAGTAATCAAGAAATATAAAACAAGGCATAACTTAAACATTAAGCAATGATTTATTATAAGCTTTACTGTTACACTGTAGCTTTACTCTATCTCTTACTTTCATGCTGGAGAAGAGAAATACTAATGAAAAATGTTAGGATTGGTTTATCAAAACGATTTCTATAATGATTCTTGATATTAGAATGGTGAGAAAAGCAGTATTTCTACATGTATATTTCCTGTAGATATCTAAATAATGATATAATTAGATTTAAGAAATGCTTTTTGAAAACTCCTGTGAACTTTGCTTTTGCAAACTTTAATTTTAAAGAGTTAAAATGCCTGCAGCATTGGGCTTTGCTACTCTCATATTTGAGCCTTAAGTGATTGAATCCGTTGAGAAACATAATTTAAGCATAGTTCACGAGGAATACTTTTTTTTTAGTGGAATTATGATGATTCTAATGATCCCTTCATTAAGAAGAGAAGACATTATACTTTCTGTGCACAACACCATAGTGCCTTCTGTGTAGTCCGTATTTGCTAATGAGATAATGAAACCTCTGGGTAATTGCACGGTTAATTTCCATTTATGTTTTCTCATGCATAGATACAGGGCCATTGATCAAGATTTGTTTTGCATATACCTGCCCTAGTCAGTTTTGCTTAAAATTAGACAAAATTAGCCTTAGTTAATCTTTAGCTGTAAGGGGTGCAGCCTTCTCCCAGGGCTAAGAAAGTATCAGAGGGAAAAGAAGAGGCAAAAGCATGGTAGTCATCTGAAAGATGGAAAGAGCACTGTAGAAGAAGCCTTTTTCCCTGGCGTGCTGTTGCTTTTTCTAGCATCAAGATGCTATTAGTTTCCAGGCAGTGTTCAGAAATCCTGTGTGTGGTGTAGTATTAGTAAGATGAGTTCCAGGGTATGTGGAGTTTTGAGATGCATGCAGGAAAGCAAGATGAAGAGGCTGAGTACATCTGGTTAGACTGGTTAAAATACGGATGGAACAGGGGGAACAGGGTATGTCTGTGCATCTGGAACAGTGGCAAGTGTGTGAATAGAGAAACTTGGGTGAGAAGTCAGAGACGGGATGTGAGGGTTTGTGTCCATACAGAAATGATCAAAAATCAAAACTAGTAATTTTTCTTGGATTTCGTTCATGCCTTATTTCCAAAACATCGCATTTTAAAATTGCCCAGGGAAAGGCACAATTCAAATGGAAGTTCACTTCTGTGCAAGGCAAAGATTCAGGTTGCCCAGGGAGGTCGTGGATGCCCTATCACTGGAGGTGTTCAAGGCCAGGCTGGATGGCTATTTGAGCAACCTGGTGTAGTGGGAGGTGTCCCTGCCCATGGCAGGGGGGTTGGAACTCAATGATCTTTAAGGTCCCTTCCAACCCGAACCATTCTATGATTCTTCGTGTCCTCTAGCTCTCTGCCTTTTCTGTTGCCGTGTTCAATGAGGTGCTGCATCAGCTATGCTCATGTAATTGTTTGAGTGCTGCCTTTGGCCCTTGGCAAAGGAGAATCAGAGTAACCTAGCTGAAATGAGGTAGTTAAATTTTAAGTCATGTTAACATTTGTGTGCTTTAGGTTAAACAAGCATTCATAGATGATTATCACTAACTGCATGACAAATAAAACTTTCTGCAAGCTTTTTCTGTGGCTAACACCCTTTTTTCGGCTACCTCTTCCCCCGCCCAGTACGTGGGTTTTTTCCATTAGTTCTTTGAATATAATTGATCAGCAAAAAGGTGATAAAAAATTTCTATATAATTCTTCTTCGATGCCTTTGAACAGTGTTATCTATATGGTCTGGTTTTTATATTTTCAATTAGAGTCACCTCCTTGAACAGGGATAGTATTATCCTTTGGTTGCAAAACAAGGCATATGTATCAGAGCAGCATAATACTGTATTTTTGTAGCACTTTATGATGAGAATTTTCAAGTAATGCTGCATATTTATGTTATTCTTCCTTCCTATATCTTCCTGCATATAAAGACTTTTACATAAGTGTGGGGCTTTTTTTTTCCTGCTACTTTTGAGAAATGCCTTTCCTGCATGTAGGGAGGTCCTAAATCTTTTTTTTTTCCCCAAGAGAACAAGAATTCATAAAAATCAACCATGTTTTACAGTCGCATAAACTAAAAAACAATGTTATCTGTCTGTACGTGTTCACAATGGCTTCGAAAGTTCATGTTGGCTGAATTGTAAAATACATGACACCATGCATATTATTCTAATGATAGCTAGTGATGTTTTCCTTTTGTGTTTTAAAATACCATTTAAAGCAATCTGTATTGCAAATATTAAAGTTCTTTATTTTGCTATTTTTCATGTATTCCAAATAACATACCCATTTTTCTGTGGATAGAAAATCCTTTAAGAGTCACTTATTGAAGAAATTAATTCCAGTAAAAAGACTGTGTTTTAATGGTCTAGGGCTTCTATTTTTTTTTCCTCTGTATTGTTAGTCAGAATTTGCCCTTCCTCTCCCTCATAGATGTTTTTTTAAAATACATGGTTTGCTTCATTTTGCCCGTTCTGTCCCTCTTTTTTGTTTATCGTAGGTACAACTTCACCTAACTCCTTTAAAATACATCTCAAGAGTGATTTTACGTAGCCAATAAAGATATTCTGAACATTATCAATTGACAATTCATTATGTTGATGACTGTGATAGGGAAATAGTGCCATGAAAGTAGAAGGCAGACCTGGACTCCTACTGTCTTCATGACTTTGAAGAAATGGAGTAACTGTTGCTGATGTCTGATACTCCGTCTCATTTTCTTGGTTGCCCTCAGTGCCAGTATCAAGAAAGAAAATCCTACTGAGCAAAAGTCATTCATGGGTTTGGGAGCTCAGTTTGCTCTGCTTATCTTTCTTGAGAGTCTGTGCCTGGATTAGGAACCAGCTAATGAAGGAAAAGGAGAGGGGGGGGAAGAAAAAGATATTTGAGCTTTCAGTTCTTGTGATAATGCAGAAGCAGTTACTAGAAGCTAAAGTATCTTCTATTCTTCTATCAATAAAGTAGGTAGGGATACAGTGTTCTTTATCTGTTATCATAGTAATAGGGATAGCTGTTTGTTTTAAAAGGGGTAGAATATTCTTCAAGATGTTACTGAATACTTATTTTCTTCTTAACTGTTGAGTTATGTTCGAGTGTGTGGTACATGAGTTGTTTAATGTGGGTAAAAAGAAAAACAGTTTTGAGGAATGTGGGAGAGAAGATTCCTGTATTCTGTAATGAAGCATTTGAAAGCCATGTGGAATTATTTTCTTTCTTACTTAGCTGCTACTTACTGCATGCTAGTAATAAACGTACCACAGTAATAGTTCTTAAATTAAAAGCAACAGCCTGAGGAATGAAAGGTACTTATCACTAGGTTAATTCTGAGGTAAAAAAATTTATCTTGTTTTGCTGTCATTTTTGCTTTTCTATTGCTTTTATTAAAGATACCATAAAAGAGTAAGCCTCATGATCTGAGGAGGAAGGAGTAGGAGAGGGGAAAGAGAAGTCTCTGTTGTCCTGTTTTTGATAACATTGTAATAAGCAGCTTTACAAAAGCAGATTCTGTTTACCTCCTATCACTTTGGCAATATACGATTAAATAAAAAGTAAGGTGTGTAAGAATTGTGTGGGCTTAGCAGAGTGGCAGTATACTTAGTTGTTAGATCCTTAGCAGGGAGCTGTTTTGTACAACGTAATGAAGTCTATCAGTTAGATTTTCTTTCATGGTCTGTGCAACTTATATCCTGAAGTATCTGTTTTACTTTTCAGGTTGTCAGATACTTGAATCACAGAATGGTTAGAGTTGGAAGGGACCTTAAAGATCATCCAGTTCCAACCCCCCTGCCATGGGCAGGGACACCTCCCACTAGAGCAGGCTGCTCAGAGCCCCATCCAGCCTGGCCTTGAACACTTCAGGGATGGGGCATCCACAGCTTCTCTGTGCAACCTGTTCCAGTGCCTCACCACCCTCATAGTAAAGAATATGTTACACAATCCTGCTTGATTCTTTGGGATTTAATATTTACAGAATAGAAACCATGAATTAATTATGTACATAGCTGGGGCAACAGAGATCATTTTACACAAATTTACTTCTAAAGCAAATCAGAGATATAATTTGTTTATTCAATAAAATAATATTTTTATTACAGATTTTGGACCAACCACGATGAACGTTTTTTATATATGTTAATGGAATATGTGCCAGGAGGAGAACTTTTTAGTTACCTGCGCAACATGGGGCGTTTCAACAACAGCACAGGACTGTTTTACTCTACAGAAATTATTTGTGCAATAGAATACCTGCACTCCAAAGAAATAGTTTACAGAGACTTAAAACCTGAAAATATATTACTAGACAAAGAAGGACATATCAAGCTTACTGATTTTGGATTTGCTAAAAAACTGGTGGATAGGTAAGTAGGTTTTTGTTATGGTAATTATGTTTTGCATGTTAAACAGTTGGAAGAAATAAAGGTTTGATTTCAGAGCTCAGCATTTCACCTAATACTCCATGTGGTTCACACATGTCAAATCCCTTAGTAGGAAGGAAATAATCATCATTAAATGACTGTGTGGAAACCAGTATTGCACCTTAGTTGTAACTAGGAACCATATAACAAATAAGCTACCACAGAAAAATATTTTTATTGTATGTTTTGTATGTTAAGGTTTTCAGCAGTCATCTTGTGAAAAGGGAGTTCAGTGAAGTAATATGAGCAAATATTGAGATATGTACATCAATATATTAAGTGGGACATTAATCTTCCATGCACATTGAATTGCTTAATGTTTTGTAACTGCTGTTTCCTTCTGCTTTCCTTTTTGAGAGATTTTTGAAATATGGAAATAATATTTTTAAACTGGATACTGTGTTTTCACTAGCCTTTTGCTACAATGAAACAATAAGGCCAGGTTCAGCAGAAGTGATTTATTTAACTGTAACTTCTACAATACAGTTAGCCTTATGTCTGTTTTACTAGTGTATGTAAAATTCTTGATAATGCAGAGAGGTCTTTTTCCCAGTGATTTCTCTGTTCTCTCCGTTTGAACTACTCTTCCAAGATTATAATATGTTCTTTAAAGGAAGCAAGAACTGTCATTGGGATTCAAAAAAGGGAGGAAAAAAATAGCCTGTCATATTAGAAAAGCGGTGTGGCAAGGTTTGGTATTATGCCCTTGGGCCGTCTCTTGAGGGAGACAATATCTGATTGTTCTAGTTGCCACAGCCTAGTAAGCAAGTGAGGTGTTATGTTGGTTCTCATCCTCTTCACTCATCTTGTTTACCTGGTTGATGCTGCTTTTGCAACAGTTCAGTACGTGTGTGGGAATTCTACGAGGTCAATTTGAAACGAAGGTGGATCTGAGGGAGCTACTCTTAATGGATCCCTTATGAAGTAAAAGTCAGATGAGACAAATCAAATTATGTTATGGAGGTGATAGAGGTTGCTTACCTGTGGGTTACATGCTCACAGTGCTAAGTTGCCTTAGCACAGAAGAATGGGATGCGACTAATAAGTGTGCTGGTTCTGTTCACCCTTAAGAACTGAATGTCTGTTTCAAAAAAATCATACTGTTTCAATATCAAGGTTTGATTGAATTCAGGTTTCCACTAGGCAAGTAGCTAGGTTTACAAAAGTTGATACTTTGTAAAAAATATTTTGTTTTAAAATGAAAATAACTTTTTGCAGGAAGAGGTAAGGCTACTTCCCTGTAAGAAAGTAGGACTGGCTATGAGATATTTTCATATGAATTCATACGACTTCCTTTTTACATGTAGATACTGCCACTTAGTGGTTATTCTTAATTTGGATTTCTGTAGGTTTAAGACACAGCAGAAATAACCCTTCATTAAATAAGGCGATAGTTTACATCACTGTATATTTTTCAGTCTGGAGAATGAATCTATAAGAATAAATCTGTTCAAATGCATTTTAGGACATCAAAACAAGTGATCACTACTGGTTTTAATTGTGGTTTTTTGCATCCCATAATGTTGGGGATGGCAGTGAGGTTGATCAATTTGTGTTGAATTGAATCATAGAATGCTATAGTAGTTTTATATTTGTAGCTGATTTACTTATAAATGTACAACATGTAATAAAAATACAGAACATAAAGTTGGAAGGAGCAAGGGCTTCATCAGTTAGAGCACAAGTAGATACCTATGCAAGTCTGGTTCAGTTTTTTGTGTTGGTTTGCTTGGGTTTTTTTGGAACTACATAGTATTCTCCCCACTAGATGTGGTCATTTTCACAGTGCTGTTTTTGTCACTGTAAAAATATGCAGTTGTCAGGAATTTCACAGAATCACAGAATTGTAGTGGTTGGAAGGGACCTCAGAGATCATCGAGTCCAACCACAAAAAAAAAAAAACAAAAAAAAAAAAAAAAAAAAACAAACAAAAAAAAAAAAAAAACCACCAACAAACAAACACCACCAGCTCCCACCACCTAAACACACAACAACCTCCAACCAAAAAACCATCACCCACCCACACAGCACCCCACCACAAACCAGTAATCTTGGGCACTAGAGCATGCCCTGAAGAACCATGTCTACACGTTTCTTAAATACCTCCAGGGATGGTGACTCCACCACCTCCCTGGGCAGCCCATTCCAATGCTGGATAACCCTTTCAGTAAAGAAATGTTTCCTAATATCCAACCTGAACTTCCCCTGGCGCAACTTGAAGCCGTTACCCCTTGTCCTATCATCTGTAACTTGGGAGAAGAGACCGACCCCCGTCTCTCTACAGCCTCCTTTCAGGTACTTGTACAGAGCGATAAGGTCTCCCCTCAGTCTCCTCTTCCCCAGACTGAACAACCCCAGTTCCCTCAGCCTCTCCTCGTAAGACTTGTGCTCTATCCACTAACACACTTCAGTAGGTTATTTTGTTTCATAGAGCATTTGATAAAAGCACAGGAGATGTTTCGTCATTTTTATATATGGCAAATGTCTGTACACATGAACCTTATGTATATGTATGTTAATATATGCATGTATATATATAGTGCATATATAAATTGTGAAAATAAAACGCAAAATATGCGTGTTTTTCAAACAGCTGTGAGGAAGCCTGCCACTTAGGACCAACAAATGTATTCCTAGAGAAGATATATTATATAAAATAAAACGTGATCTGCAGGACACCTTCAATACAATTATACATTCTTGATACCTAATACGTACCATGAATGATTCTGTAATTGCTTACTTGGCATTTTTCTGCACACAACTTCCCTTTTTCCTATTAACATGTGTGAAAGGATGAAGTGTTCACCAGGTCCATCAACAATTAAGCTGCTCTTAGAGAAAGTGGCTGGCTTATAGCTCATGTTCCCACTGTGGGAAGCAGCCTCCTAATTTACCTTCTTATTAGTACATTTTCTGAAGGGCTACACTCTGAATATTTTTTTCTTAGAGAAAGGTAAGAGGGGAGGTTTTCTTGTTGTCTTCTGTTCCTTATTGATACATCTTTCTGTTTATCCTTGTTTCCTCCCTTTTAGGTCATAGTATACTTTTAAATATTCTGTATTTTTAACTAAAACATTTTGTCTTTGCCTCAGCTGCTTTTTATTTCTTCTCTTTTCTACCCTGATGTTGCTTAACTGAAGATTTAATAACTTTTTCAGTGTCTTGTAAGTACATTGACATCAAATAGATGTCCCACCACTTCAAAAAAAGGGCAATGTCAAGAAAAAAGATGGGGTTGTTACTTGAAGGATGTAGAAAGGATTTGGTTTGAACTTTATACCCATTACATTTTTAGACCTTTCTTTTTCTGGAAAGCTAATACCACTTTTTGGGTATAGTATATCCATTAAACATATTTCCGATCTTTTTCACTTTTTTGGGAAGAGGTGTGGGTGGGGGTAATTCCTGTGCTCTTTCAGAGAGGACACAAAACTGAAGTTCATAGAGTTTTATCTATTTTTTTTTTTAATGCACAGATTTCACTCAAAATGTTACAAAAGTAGAGTTAGGACTTTCATTATTTTATTTTTTTAGGAAAGTTATTCATTGTTAATTTTAGTTTGTTCAGTTTACATTGCTAAAAAAAATGAATAGTTTTAAACTATAAAAGTTTTCCTAGAAACTTGAGAAGTGATTAACCTTAAAGATATTGGGGATACTTCTGCACTGTTGATTAGCTGGATGTGCCTCATGACTGTTCTGTAGAGTGGGTTAAAGAGAAATAAAACAGGACACAGCAAGTCTTGTTTGCAAAGTGTGTTGTTTTTCACATTCTGCAAGAATGTTTTCCAGAACAAACTTTTGTGGGCTGGAAACAAAGCAATCTCCATTGAATATGATTATGAAGAAACTTGCAGAAGAGAATACCAAAAAGGACATGGTTGTCAGTCTCTGGTTCATAGGCGAGAAGCCTCTCAGGGACTACAGTGGTAGATGCTGAATGGTGTAGAAGTCTATTGAGAACCATTGAGACTTAACTTCTTCAAATAATACTGTTAACATGTCCTGCAAGTATTATTTTACAGCTTACCTTTGTGACCAGAGTAGGTTGTTTGTTTTATTTTCGTGTTTTAAAATAGCATGTTCAACCTTACCAGCTATTGCTTACCTGTATTCCAGCTTTTATCTTGACAACCCAGACCAGTGGGTTGTCCAAACTGCTTTTTGTAGCAGTTTGAAGGAAACAGTCTATGCTTATTTTTCTGCTTTATGATTTATCTTCAAAAGGATGATCTGGATTTTCAAATGAATATGCAACAGTCATGAAATAGTAATGATAAAAAGAAATACTTCAGTCAATTTGATCTTTTTATAGAATTTACTTGATGCGTTTTCCAAAATATTCAGTAGTTTGTTTCATGACCAACAAAAGAGGAAATTATAAGCCATGGTCTTATGGCACAAATACACAGCTTGACAAAGAATTTGAGCTTCCTACAAGTTTTTGTGTAGTTAGTAAACATAAATTTCTTGATTGAAATTAAGAGATGACCTGCTGGTGGTAATAAATTTTATTTCCTAGTGCTAGGAAATATTCACCCTAGTCCTAGGGGACCTCAGGATAGTTTGGCCTTCCCTTAATTTGTGGTTTTCCTTTTGCTTGAATATAAAAGACCTTGCTATTAACCTGTATGTTAATTGATGGTCATTTTCAGTTACATTGTTACCAGCAAATTGTGTGGGTCCTGAAGTCATGGTCAAATGTTAGACTGATTATTTTTTTGTACGTGAATTGCCTTGCTAAGGGATGAAAACCACTGAAGATTGCACCTTTGCTGAGTTTGTGCAGTCATAGTGTTGACAATTTTAGGGAAGGAGGGGATGACCATTGTGGGACATTGTCCTGCTAACAGTTTAGCTTGTCTATTGAAACAGATTTGCCTGCCCCGTCTGCTTTATTTCTTCCCAAACACAGTAAAACTGGCAGTTGCTTCATTTGCAGAGCTGGGGAAATCTTTATGAATAAAAATCCATACAATGGATTGTAATACAGTTCTTTAAATTTCACGGAGGGAGGACTATTTTGTTTTAAAAGACAACAAAGCTTTGCTGGTTTTATTATTTACCCAGTTCTGATCTAGGCAACTGCTAGATGGCAGTAGTGTGTAAAGCAGTGCGGTACCTAAGAATTTTCTCGTGTGCTTAATTTGGAAAATGAGAGTTTGTATTTTCTAGCAATAAAAAAATATGCCACCCTTTTATGATAAAAATTAAAGATGTATTCTTTACACTAATGAATGTAGTTCAAGAACCATGGAGCACATGGGTGCATAGTGTGTCTAATGCATTTTGACAGTTTAACTGGAGTAATTTAGCTTTTGCCATATTAAAATCAAGCTTGAAGAGATTCAATTCTGTGCATCGTAAATTTTCATTTAAAGTCTTGGTTGACTATACAGCTTCTCTTCCTTGATCTTAGGTATTTTTATGAATTAAGGCTAAGGCTTTAAAAAAACAACCAAACAAAAGGAAATCAAGAAAAAGACCACCCAAAAGCTCTGTTTAAAATAATTTTGCAATCACAAAATTATTATTTAATTAAAAAAAAATAAAGAAAAATGTTAACAGTCTGAGATTCCATGAGGTGCTTCTTGAATATCCGTTTGTGGTTAGGAAAAAGAAGGTTTCTTAAGTTTAGTTGAACAGTGGTAGGAAAAACTAGAAGTTGAAAGGAGCCTGTATTACTTCTGAAGGTGACTGCTACTCATCTTGATGCATTTGTTCAGAACCGTGTTACCAGTTTGACTAGAGAAGATTCTTCCTGCACTCACAAATAAAATAGAGTTTCCTTTGCTGCAAGTTGGAAATCATGTGGAGTGACTATTAATTTTGTGGCCATATTCTTTGTCAAATCTTACTAGAACTCTTCTTAAAATGGAATAAGCTTTTTTCTTTCTTATTCTGTGCTGTTATTTCATCCTCTTTTGACCTGGTGAGCACTTTTTCAAAAAGTTTCATCTTCTGGCTTGATATCAGGGAAGTATAATTTATTCAGAATGGGAGCACTTTTTTTTTTTCCTGTAGCACGTATTTAAGCATAAGTCAAGGAAGTGAAGTCAGGCAAATTCTACATGGGTATTGTTACAAAGATGACATCACATTTCAGAAAGAAATGGTTTCAGAATATTCTTTGTTTCAAATTGCAATTTGGTCTTTGTAAACTTTAACTGCTTAGCTTCAATTTATTGCATCAATTTATAGAAATTGAAATAAACATTTCAGTTTGGTAGTAATAGAACACTTTTATGTCCTGAGTTTATATTAAGAAAGCTATGGCTAAAAATGACATTAAAATATGTCAAAAATAGTATTACTTAGATATTTTACACTTGCTTTTTTTATCTGCCCCTCATCCCTTTGTTTTTCTAAACATTTTTTTTTTTTTTTTGTATTTTGCTGGAAAATGGCCAGTAATCTTGCCTTTTGCTGGGCCTGTCAAAAGTAGTCTGTGAACACGCAGAACTCCCAGGATCTGCAGCTTACAGTATGAAAACCACAGTTTATAATTTCAAAGCAGTTTATAGGCTAATGGACAGAGTACCGTATGAGCAGTTGGAAAACTCAGTGCACAGATATTTCCTACAGCTAAGAGGTTTCTTAATTTCCATGTAACTCTGTCACAGTAGAATTGGAAGAGCATCATCAAAGCAGTCTTTTTAGATCTTATAGATGTCTTCATTTTTTTCTTCTTGTTCCTACAAATACATAGTAATATAGGTATACTTCCTTTGTGTGTGTTTGTTGTTTTATATTACTGTTATTTCGGTTTGACTTCAGTCTCGTTTTGTTGTTTGTTTTGTGGGTTTTTTTTTTCTTCTCTTCCTCCCAGGACATGGACGCTCTGTGGCACTCCTGAGTACCTTGCACCAGAAGTTATACAAAGCAAAGGCCATGGAAGAGCTGTGGATTGGTGGGCCCTAGGAATTCTTATATTTGAGATGTTGTCAGGGTAAGTGACAATAATTACTATATCACAGCAATAGTATATAACACAGTAATACAGGATTCTTTACTGGTTCTGTTTATAATATTTGGAATAGCAAATTTGGGCCAAGTTTATCATTGATACACGGGTTTCGTTTCTGCCTCTGAAGAAAGGAATTGGGAGCTGAACAGTATGTGTCACTGTTGGTACTGGGATTTTTTTTTAGTCTTTTGAGTTTGTTGATTTTGACTGTTGGTTTTGTTTTTTTAACTTAAGACTTTTAACAGCTGCTCTTTCCTTATCTGCTTTGGAAATTCAGGTTTTGTTGAAGTTTATATTTTTATACATAAAATCCTTTATATTTAAAGGGTGAAGAAGATGACTACCAATTTCCTTTGAAACTTGTGTAATTAATTTCTAGCACAGCGAAATAATATTGCAGTGAGAGCTTTAGTCTATAAAAATGCATGGTGACAAGTACAAAGACTTTTATTAGTAAACCTTGTATTACTTCTAAGCACTGGTTTTCTTTAAAGCAATGAAAAAAGAACAGGGAAAAGCTCAAAAGGTCTATTTGGAAATCATTTTGCTGAAATGCTACTTTTGATGTTTTGGAATTTGATAAGCAATGTTTCTAAAAGATACAAATTCAAACTGAAAAGAGGCTTTCTGGCACTGATTTAATTGAGTGTTTCTGACTTTAAGTGTTAGGTGGATAAAAGCAATTGTCTTAATTTTCTCTGATTTCAAAAAACAAATGCTATTTTCAGTAAAATAAATAACTGCTTTAGGGAGAACGTGAAATTCTGCATTTTGAAACAAGGCATCCCCACAATTTTCCTTGTTTTTTAATTTGTTGTATCTTTTAAAAGTACTTGAGGGGTGGGAGGGGGGGAAGTGGGAATTTTGAAAGAAATCAGTTTTGCTTTGATTGATGCACTAGAGCAAATGCAGGTGAAAGCAAGGCTCGCATAGCTTCAGGAGAAATAGAGTATATTTTGATTTTGTAGTTGTTAGAAATTTTTGGTACCAGGCCCAGTGTGCTCTGTGAATTCTAGCTCTCCGAGTGCATCGTTTCCCTCTGTGGCCTTTCATTTTGGATCTGCAGCCCCATAGAGCGAAGTTGGAACAAAAACATCCTTGCATGGATTTATTCCTTCTTTTCTTTATATAGTACCACCAGCTCAGGGTAAGTTGGGTGACTCCTCTGGTGTTTGGACAATCTCATAAAATTGCCTGAGCAAACAGTTCCCATGATGGATGATCGCTTCAGAGCTCAAATCCATCGCGTGTGTTTGCTGTGAAGAAGTTCATGGAGTAGCACCAAAATTTTATCCCAGGACAGCATTCCTGTCCCTGCTTGCTTTCTTAATTTCCTGAAGGCTTGCATATGCATTTACTTGGAATTTCAAGGCAATTTCTAGACAGAAAAAGCATAAAAATATACCAGTAGTTCCCTACTGACACAAGCAGGCTTGGCTGACTGGTCTAATTAAAACTCGTTATTTATGTAGTCCGGTCTGTGCAGAGGCCAGGCATCACCTTTCTTCCACCACTCCCTGTAAGGGTGAGCAGCCCAAGTTAGTTAAGGGAATCCTTCTCAGAAGGATGAAAGGAGCAAGAGATTCCCAGCAGCCTTGTTGCCACTAATCTTAGTCCTAGACAGCATGGAGACTGTAGATAACAGTGTTCAGTGCCATAACAGGAGCACAGGTGCTGTAGTCAGAGTGATTTACCTTCCTGCCACAGGTTTTGGTGGGACCACTCTGGTTTGTGTGGTCTCAGTGCAAGTGGATACTGGGCGGTTTTCCTTTCTGTGCTTTACAGAGATGTTGATGGGATTTTCTCTACTAAAGCAGTAATAGAAACATGGTTTCCAAAGTTAACATACTGACTACAGGTGATAGTCAAGCAAGATCTCGTCTCTCTGCAGTCAGTGAGACCTCAAGACTGCAGGGTGCTGAAGTATGCCTGCTGTATATTCAACTGAAGTATGAGTGGTATATATTCTTCTTAAAGAAAGGGAGCAGCTGCAGTCATTTCTGTGTAGGATCTTCTCTGTCCTGACACTGTCTGGCTCAAGTGATGAAACCTGGATTCCCCCAAGCTTAATATAAACACTGCAGCTATAGAGAATCTTAACCAATAGAGATAAATTACACATTTCTAAAAGGCAACTGAGATCTTATATAGGCTGATTGACAGAGCAGCTGTACACTGCGTTTTGTAAGGTTTTTTTATTACAGTATTTGTGTAGATATGCTCTTCATAATGCTTAGATGCTTCTTTATTTTTTATTGTCTGGGTGTGTCTGGTTTTTGTATCCCTATCCAAAGCTCAGATAAACACTCCACCCAAGTTTATTTGGTTGATTTACTTGTTTTTGGTTTTTTGGGGGGGTTTTGTTTTTGTTTTTTTTTATTGGGAGGTTTTGGGGTGCTGTGGGGTTTTTGTTCTGGTTTGTTTTCTTGGGGGGGGGGGTAGATTGATACTACTTGCTTGGGTTTTTTAAGATTCTGGAGTTCGGGGGGCAAGAGGGGACAGGCGTTGTAGCTCATGTGTGTTTTCTTCAGGAGGGCAGGTTGTCACATAAGGCATATGCTTTGGTATTTTACCAGGTTTTCACTGTTGTTGGTAGTTGTGTTTTAAAACACTTTTCCTTACCATCTCAAGCTGTGGAGCGGTATTTGCTATCAAGGCTATTAATGCAAAAACAGTCCTAGGTAACTTTATTTCTTGAAATTCAAAGGATCTTAAAAAATAGGACAGTTATTTGAAGGTGAACAAAACTAACTTCAAGACTAAGTTATAGTCTGCAAGTAAATTACTTAACACATTTGGTAGTTATTTCCTGAAGTTACTCTCTCTGAACCTCAAAAGCAATTAAAAAGAATTGGTAGATGTGCATGTAAGGAAATGATCTCTCTAAAAACAAACAAACAAAACCACACTTTCCTGTTCTGCAGTGTCTTATTTCTCTAACTTAATCTCTAGAGGTCCATGGAATTTTAGTTCTCCACATGCCAGATTTAAGGCAAGGTCTCATTTAGGTTTAAGATAGTAAAATATAGGAAAGGCAAACAGAGGGAGAGCCAGAGGTGATAAGAAATCTTTACAGAACAGGTTAGTAATACTGACTTCATAGAGTTAATCTAAGCAAGCTGAACAAACTGTCAATAGCAAGAGTTAGAAAATCTATTTATTTTGAGTGAATGTTCTGTTATAATCTACCATAGAGGAAAATGTACATGTTTTTTAATGTTAGATATGTTAGAGCATAATTGTACTGTCATCAGACATGCAGCTAACAAAATCTTCTCATTTAATGAGGGGTTTGTGTCTTTCATTTTTGCTTTGGTGGTCTGTCATTTTAGGTAGCTAATGGTTGCTGTCTACAGTTTCACGGCCTCAGACCTGTCTGTTTTCCGTTGAGGTTTTACAACTTCTCTTCTTCAGTGCTAAAACTATCTGTTATCTTTGAGACCAATGTTAGTGCCATTATTATGCATCAGTTAGCAAAATGAATGGCTTGCAGCTGTTGTCCCATATACAGAGATTTTATTTTTTTTTAGCTTCAGTTGGTGGAAAAAAGGCAGCTGTTTGTATTTGTGTTATGGTGTGAAGACAGTCCAAAACTCAAGGGGTTTTTTGTTGATTTATTAGGTAGCTTCCAGCACAATACTTGCATTGTTTTGTCTTAAATCTGTGCTGTGGTGCAGATTGACATTCACGGTCAGTATCAAAGTCAAGTTATTTGATTTGTCCATAAGAAAACTATGCAATCCATCAAAGCTGTTTCCATTTTGCATACAGTTCAAGTGTACTTTAAGCAGTATTGCAATTAAATTATTATATATCCAAGTGTAATTTGAATTTTTCTCAAGAATTCTAGACATAGTAATTTCAGATTTTCAAAGTGGGAAAGCAAAGAGTAATTTAAACATACATAAAAATGTAAAAACATATACATACTTCTTATTCCTCTTGATTTCATACCTCAGTAGTGTACAGACTGTTTGGAGATGGAGGGAAAAAAAACCCTTACATTTCATATCAGTCTGCTTACTGTAGCTGGCGCCTTTGTAATACATAGTTACAAAGTCTCATTCTGACTCCTTTATGCGTGGATAGATGCTAGTATGTAATAAAAAATACAAAATTGGAAATGCAGTATACTGTTTGTCAACTTGCTTGGAGAATGTGAAGGACGTAATGTGCCTGACTGAAAAAGAAACTTTATATGATAATCTCTCTGGCATGGGAAAATTTTATGCATTTTAAACATCTATCATTTTTTCCTTGTTCTTTAGTGTCAAAGCAGCAATTTATAAACACACAAATATTTCTTCCTGAGATTCTTATATTTTCCAGTTTCTTTCCAACTGAGACTAATCAGTTTTTCATAATGAAACTACTGTGGCTCTCTGAACAACAGCAGCAAATTTTCTTCAGTCTTTCGTTAACCAGATAGTTTTGTCGTCGTGCTTTTTCCATGCTTTGAAGTATTACTTTTTTTACCTTATGCGTACAGACAGCTTTACTTACCTATTCTGATGGAATCTGTTTTTGTCTGTGGCTGAATTTTACAGTATTTCAAAGGAAATGCTTATCTACTTGACCATCAGCTGAGCAATGAAGAAATTAGTACTCCTAAAAATGCGTAATGGAAATAGTGTTTAGTACTTATTGAGGAATAAGCTAGTTTGGGTAGCATAAAATTAAGGAAAGAACGTGAAATGAAGAGACATTGTTTTCACCCTTGTTTGTGCTACTGATGATTTCCAAAGTCACCAGCACTCTTACTGTGTGTGTATGCAAGCAGTTATCTCAGAAAATAATTATGGAATGTTAAGGAGATGTGAAAATATTGAAAACATTGGACTGCAATAGTAGTTGGATGTTACTAATATAGTTGATATTCAAAAATCTCACTTTTTTCTATTCTGTAGGGGTTTTGAGACAGAAGCGTAGCAAGAGGTATGCCTGGGTCATTTTACAGAAGTCAAAGTGGGACTAAGATTCGTGCATGAGTAGTTAGTTATTCCGTTCCCCTAAAAGGTTTTCTGTGGTAACTCTTAAAAAGGTGACTGCCACTCTGAAAACTTGTTGGCACTTGGGCTAAGCTGCTTATACCGACTGTACTGATGCACTCCTTTTCTGAGTCTCTTGCAGTAATCAGGTTATGTATTATACTAGTGAGAGAAACAAAACAGAAAATTCAAATCCTACTGTAGCTGTAAGACAAGAAGTAGTCTCTCTGTTAAAACTTTGTAAAGAGATTTCTAGAAAATAATAAGTATAGAATTCTAATTGCATCTTGATTTACTGATCATCTTGGGAAGATTATGAAATATGAACTTTATCTGTCCAACACAGAAAAAGAGCTGCATTTCAAGAGATTTTCAGGTTCTGAACAGTCTGTCTCTTTTAAACCTTCTCTAACAAAACATATACTTGAATTCAAGAAATACAATAAATAATGAACTAGACAATCTATTCATATGAACGTCCTTTGACACTTTAGGTAGAAATTAGTGTATAAGGGTATGCCTGCAGTTACAGGACAAGATAAAAAAATCATAATACTGTTTTAGAAAGTATAGCCCTGGGTTTTATAAGTAAAGGTAAAGCATTTTTTACTTCGGTACTGAAAATTTGTTTCATAATTGTTATCTGTACTGTATTAATGTAACAAACCTCTTGTAATACTTCAATTTTAATTCTGTATTCAATGTTTTGCATATAAAAATGTTTTCTGGTTTGCAGTAGCAGCTTTGACTTATTATTCAAGTTAGTATTTGATTGATGATGCCCTACCAAAAAGTACTATATAATCAATGCTTTCTGAGGGGAATTACTAGAGCATAATACTATTTATAAGATTTTTAGAAATTCTTTTTCTAACGTTTAAAAATTTGCTGTATTAAAATAGGTTTCCTCCATTTTTTGATGACAATCCATTTGGTATATATCAGAAGATTCTTGCTGGCAAAATAGATTTCCCGAGACATTTGGATTTATATGTGAAGTAAGTCCGTGACGCCCAACACTGTCTTATATATTCTAAACACCTCCTGAGCATTGTTTCTAGAGGATCTTCATAGAAGACTGCATAACAGTTTCTGATTTTCTAAAACACTATATTGGAAAATATTTTAAGTTAAGTTTATTCTTATAGTCCAAGTAAAATTACATGTTTTGTAGACTTCAAGCTGGAGATAGAGTTATAAGATAGTATCTGCCTCTCTTACTTTTCTGCATATTTTGGAATATTAAATGCTTTTCCACCTTGTAAAAAGTTCATTGGTACCAGGTTGGGGCCTGGAAGACACAAAAGAGGAAAAATATGAATAGATATTTTAATACAGGTACAAATTAGGGGTGCAGTAAGTGAACACTAAACTGTTCCTTTGTATGCATACAAGCCAGTTAAATCACTCTCAATTTAACTACTTGAATGAACTGTCTGATACTTCAGAAGTGCCAGTGTAGAATCAACTTCCACCTCTAATAGCAGGGCCACAGTTCAATATGCAGTCTTAAATACGTATATGTGGGTTTTATTAATAGTATTTTTATTTGTTACAGGTATATTGCAGATAAAATGTTTTTTTTCCTACTTAAAAATACCAAACAAACCATAATTGAAGTAATTGTTAGTAAACATTAGAACAGAGGAAGTGCAATTTTAAGCATGAAGTTTATCCTCAGAAGCAGAGATGAGTGAGCAAGGACAGGACAGTTATGCAAGGTGTTTTGAAGAAGTGACCTTAGAGGTGGCACTTGCTTACTGTCACCACCACTTAATAAATAGATAAAATGTTCTACAGCAAAACTTATGAAACCTGTCCAACTTTCTCTGAACTTTCATGAATTCTCTTGCAAAAATAATCATTAAGCCTCCATTGAAGCATCAGCTGTACTGATTCAAGCATGCCTGCATCACCTTAGGCTGATAACTGTCTCATATTTGTGTCTGTTCTTAACAGTTTTCCCTTACTATCTTGATGCTGTTTCCAATTTAGTGTGGTCTTATAGTCTGATCTTCCTAACCCAGACTATTTTAGGAAGAAAACTGAGCATATTGCATCGTAATGTGATAATGCATAAGTATGAGCATTAAAGTGTAACAGTGTGACCAGAAGATGAACAACTCCAATTAGGTTATTATCATTAGCAATCTGTCTAACAAGGTGAAAGTACTTAAAAGCAGAGATGCTGTTAGCTTCTATTTGTGCTTGACATTCATGGACCAATGTTGATTTCTACTACCTAGGAGAGACTTGAAATTTCCTAGTTATGGTAGTAAGCATACGTATGCAGGTTTTGCACTTCAGTCTAGACGTGACTGCCAATGAGTTGTAGGATACATTAATCAACATAGTTGTTGATACACCTCTTACCCAGATGTTCTTTCTGTATGCTTGGCAGCTCATTCCCATTATACTCCTGCTTTTACAGGGTCTCATGGGATTCTAGCTTGGGCTTTCTTCCTTTTACAACTTGGTTTTGGGTGATCTCCTTTGTTTGTGTGGCTTCAGCTACTTTCTGCAGTGAGTTGTTAACATGATGTATCTCTTGTTCCGTCAACTCTTCCTTTTTTTAAAAGACAATGTGCAGAACTGGAGTAGTCTTTGACATCTCTGCACTCTTAGCTTAAAGCAAGCACCAAGATTATTTTGTCCGATGAAGACAGTCTGCTTCTTACCTTACTTGTATCCTATTTGCTTTTTCTCTCTTCTTTCTATCAGTTGGTATCTCAGCAAGGATGAAGACTATCTTGGGTCCCGTTACGTTCAGGCTGTGTCTGAAGTATTAGCACTATACAGTGTTTATAACAATTGCACCTGAACTCTGCTCCTAGGCAGCAAAACTATTGTTCTTTTTGAACTCTGAGAAAACTCTTGTACGGCATAAACTTACTGGTGGACATTTTTCGATGTGCCTACCTCCAGGCACCCTCACACACTTTTTGCCTTTTGAATTTCAACTTTTGTTTTCCCTCTTGCTCCTAGATGTTCACTGTCTCGTGCTGTATTACTGCTGTGTGTCTTGTATCAGTGCCTTTCCTCTTGCCTGAGCTGGCATTTCTGCTCAATGCTCTCTACTGTGTCCCTTTTGTCAGCCAGCTTGCAATTTCATCAGATGTTTTGTCCAGGTCCTTTGTCCTGTGTACATGAAGTCCTTCCCACATTTGACCATTTGTTCAGATCTCTTCTGAAGAGGAGCTTCTGCCATGATGATGATGATAACCAACTAGAAATTCCAAAATAAGACTGTTGGCAGAGTTTTGTGTTACTTCATTTCTCATAAAACATAAGTATTGATTGTGCTCCACCTATTTCTTTGACTAGTAATAAGTTCCTAAGTTATTTCTTTAATTTATTTTTTTTTTAACTTTTCTTTGTGGAGACAGTTTTAGAAAATACCAAACAAAACATGAGTACTACAGCAGTTTAATGATCATTGGTCTGGAATGATCTACCTTGATGTAGAATTTAATTCCCCAAATACATACGACAACATTTCTATTGGACTGACTTTAACATGATCATTTCTAAATTATTCTTTAGAAACTGTGTAATAAAGAAGCACTGAACTGTCTATTACATGTTTCAATTTAATGCATATTTGTTCTATTAAATGCAGCAAATGTCTTCATCTTTAGTGACAACACAGTATCACTGAGCAAGCTCATTTCTTAACTGTTCATTTCTAAGATGAATTTTTGAAGCAAGGAAAGAATGATCCATTATATGTTTTCTGGTTACATACAAATCGGAAACTCCATGATTTATCTTTGGCCATATAGCCTGTGAATGTAGTCTAGGTTTCTGGATTTCTTTTCGGCCCTGCTTGTGTTTTAAAAAGTCTGATTAGTCTGATTACAGCCGTTCTGGTAGCCTTCTCCATACAGAATAATATTCTTCATGAATAACTAGAAGGAGGTATTTCTACAACGGTGACTGTAAAAGGAGTAGTCACATGATTTAATCTGATCCAAACATTGATTGGCTGGAATTATCATAAGTATTTTAAAAATTGCTTTCTACTTTGACTTTTTTATTCTCCTTCTATCAGGAAATTGTATACTTTTTCCAGTTGAATTTTAGAAGTATTTTCCTGCCACATACTACAGCTTTTCAAACAGTCTAGCACACTCAAGCACATTCACTCTCAGTTCGTATATTCTTCGTGTATATGCTTTTGTGATTTTGAGAATAGGTGACAGAATACTGTTTTTGTTTTGGGATAATAGGTGTTAGAGATGGAGAGAAGCAAGTGTGTCATTAATATGTTTGCATACTTTTCTGTAAATAAAGCTGTTGGGTTTTTTAAACCTTCTGCAAAGTTAAAAATTTGAATTAATCATGCTCTGTAGATCCCTAGCATTTCATGTAGTATTGCATCTCTTAGGTCTGTTTGAGGTTATAAAAAGAACAAGGATGACTATACTTTTGTTCTTTCCTGTCATTGGTTCTTCATGCAATGAGACTAGATTGCTATTATTCTAAAAATAATTAGAAAAATAATGTTTGAGATGAGAAGTAACTGCTTGTAGAAATGTGAAGCCAAATTTTTCTTTCAACTCAAGTAACGAAACTAATTCAATAAATTATGATACTTTAATTTGTTGGAGCTTTTTGTTGCTTAATATTTAAAGTACTTTGCTATTAAAATGGAAGTCCTTTGTGTCTCTAAACGTACATTCACCTTTTAAAATGTTGATTTAGCTTTATGTAGAACTGTTCAATGACCTAGAATTTCAGGGGAGGCTTTTCATTTTCAACAAAATTAAAGCTTATGGATATTACTAGTTTTAAGCAGATGACTAGCTCTTCCATGGTTTCTCCTAATACTTAGCTGCCACAATTTAGATGTCGATGTATAAAGTTGAGGGTGCGGCTTTATCTGTACTTTTTTATGTATATTAGAGTTATGTTCTGCCAGATAGGTTTGAGATCCATTTTGAAATTTGGAATGGCCAGCAAAATAAAAAAAAAATATGAAGAAAGGTATGGTAATACTTTGGGGGACAGGGGAGGAGAGAGATAGAGAGAACTTTTCTTCTTTGTTTCTGGAAAGAGTCTAAAAGGAACTTGCAAGAATTCTGCAAGTTCCTTTTAGGACAGGTTGTTCCTATTTATCATTCACTCTTAAGTGTCCTAAAATATGAAGGAAATGAGTGGGTAAATTATACCAAGTATTAGCTAGTCAAAGGGAAGTATGTTCACATCTGTAACATTTGCATGATGGTCAAATATAAATTACTTTTATTTATCAGAGTCCATGTTTTCTTTACTGCAGAGACCTTATTAAGAAGCTGCTTGTGGTTGACAGGACAAGACGATTAGGAAATATGAAGGTCAGTATAAAATGCTAGATGTAATGCAGGACATAGCACAAGGTTGAAAGAATTCTGTACAAAGATGTGTAACATGAAGAAAGACATGGGAACATGTAGAAACATCTATTCTATGGCTTTTGTTTTTATAAGCATGAAATTGAGATATATTTTCCCATACGTTACTTCAGTTGTGCAATACTAAATGCAAAGTTTAACTGTTTATTTCTGGAAATGATACTCCTATTTGTCTTGATTAATGCTATCCTTCATGATACCTGCCTCCTAAAAGGAAAAAAACAACAACACAGCAATCAACCAACCAACCCAAAACAAAAAACCAAAAATCCACACTTGTTTACTGATTAATTTGAAGACTTACATTGGACCAGAAACATGGTGCTAAGTCCTTTAGGACAGGATACCAGTTAATTTGGTTCTTTCTTTGGAGTTATTTAATCCCAGAAGGAGCACTAGTCAAATTTGAAGCTTAAAAATTATTTAAAAGAATATAAGGGGTGTTGTAGTATCATGTTGTTTGGTCACTGTTCTAATTGGTGGTGGGGCTTATTAAAACCTGTCAAATAGTCTTCCACCAAGAAGAGTTACTCATCCTATGCTGAACAGATTTCTGAAGGCAGTAGCTTACTAGTCAAAATTATGCTCGCATGTCTCAGGTAGCATTCCAGCCTACCTCAGAATACATCTGTATCTGTGATATCTCAAGGAGGAGCACAAAGAAATCCAGTAACTTCTGTGAGATGTCCTGATGTGGTACTACTTGTGATGCCAAGAGGATGACACCTGTATTATGAGCTCATTTGATTCTGCAGCTGAGCAGTAGCTATAACCGGTAGCGCAGTGAGAAGTTAGCTGGGTGTGAACTAGCTCAGTACTTTACCAGGCCAGCCAAAGCACCACACAAAACTTAGTGTGGGTTAGTTTACCCTTCTGGCAGAGTTAATCCTATGTTCATTGACTTGCTACTGTTGTTACAGTGTTGCAGATACCTAAATTAGCTTGTGTCATCTTTTCGAGAGGAAAATTTCCATTTCCCTGGGCAGGGGAGGTTAGAGGTTTGCTTTTTTGCACAAAGCACAATTTGTGGTGCAAATAGGTACAGAAGGTAAAAGATGCACAGTCATCCAGGTTCCTTGAATATACTGCTAGAAGCATAGATGCTGGAACCTGCTGTCCAAAGTTCCTTTTCAGAGCCTTTTATGGCACAAACTTAGACTGGCAAGAAAAGTTAGGAAAATAGGTGGTAAATTACTCTCCTTGTTGTCTCTTTGTATATGAGCATGGATAGTCCCACTCCATATGAATCTGAAAAAAACAAATGTGGTGTATGCTTCCTTCCATGGAGCTGTGTGAGGCATGAGCTTAAGACAGAGAACCAGCTGGTTTTCCCCAGCGCTTAATGCCTTGAGAATGAGTCTGTGCTTGAACCAAGCTTTATCCTTGGGCAGGCAGGGAAGACATTTTCGTTCTTTGTGTACATAATCAAAGCAGTCATCCCAGAGAGGATAATCATTACAAGACAAATAAGTCTTTAACTGTATATCTAAAATGAAAACAAATCGTTTTATATATATACTTTTGTAACAGTACTGAGAATCTCTTGTTGTCAGCACTAAATGTCTGTAATATTTGATAGACCTACTTGCTTCCCAGACATGCTTTTTATTTAAGACACTGTCAACTCTCTGTTACGTTTTTTATTAGTGTAAGAATTAGAAAGTATAGCTGAATAAGAGCATTCTCTAAAATGTTGGAGAAAACAGAAGTGAACAGAACAGCAGTGAATGGTTTTGTGGGTATTTTAAAGGCTATTCTTGATCTCCCTTGTGTCAGGATAATGAGGAGAATGCTGCTAAAAAACCAGATATTAGAATGTTCTTGCTGGAGCTCAGGATCCGCTAGGGAAATAACACTATGAGTTTATCCTTTAGAATCTTGTAATGATTATCACCTGAGAAAAGAAAAAAAAGTTAGATGGACCGTTAGTCTGCCTTGATACCACAGTCGTTATGATGAAATAGATGGTTTAGCATACGTATAACTTGCTAAATAGTTATTTTGATTTTTTCTTTTAAAGAATTTAAAGGATTTTTTCTTTTTTAAAGAATGGAGCAGATGATGTGAAGAGACATCGATGGTTCAGGTCTATAGATTGGGATGCTGTACCTCAAAGGAGACTAAAGGTATATTCTGCAAAAAATTGTATAGGATATTGCAATAAGAAATCATTGTTCATTTAAACTGATCTGTTTAGGTTTTGGTGCCTGTTGTGTCTGTGTGTTCATATGTGTGTATTAACATGTATGTATATGCACACACCAATTATTACATGCATTTTTGCCCCTTCACACTGATTAATTATATGAATGTCTTGTATTTTTGTCTGTACACAAAAAGTCTAAAAAAAAAAAAGTCTCTGCTTTAGTCTGTTGAAGTTGGTTATTTAATGTTTCATTTTCAGTTTTAGGGGTTTGTAAGTAATTACTTCTTGTAAGTGGTTTTTTGGGGGGGGGGATTGGTGGTTTGATTTATTTATTTTCTTTGCCCTTGTATCTGTGGAAGTTTTTTATTTAAATTTTGGTGCCAAGTTCAATTCAGGTAAATGCTTTAATAAAATCTAAAGCATATGAGAGTAGGAGGAATAGGGAAGGCGAGAGAAGGATTTATGAATGTAATTCTAACATACTTTTTAACAGCACTGAGTTCTAGTATTATATGAAGGCAGATGTTTGCAAAAGCTATCAACGCTACAAAATGCTTTGTAAAATCCTTTGAAAGGAAAACTGCCTTCTTTCTTTTCTGCCTTGAAGTTTGAACTAGTACGATTTCTTATGGCAGTGAATTTCAGTAACATAGGTTGCCATATGCAGTCAGTCAAGTACCAATTAAATGTTTGGTTTTCTTTTGTATTAGTATTTTACAATGAATCTTTTCTTTGTATTAGTATCATACAATGAATTTCTGTCTAGATATCTTAAATTGACTTCTTGCAACATAGATAAGAGATGAAAATTGTAGACATCCTCCTAATGCAAAGCTGTAGGTGACTCTTCTTTTTTAAAAAAAAGTTTACATTGTCTTAAATGTGTGGGTTTCTTGGGTTTTGGTTTTGGTTTTTTTTTTTAATGATTACTACACTAGTTGATGTTTTATGTAGATCTATGTAATGAAGAAGCATTTTTCAAATTATTTACTGTAAATTCTGGTTACAGAAGTCCACAAAGAACACAAACTGGATGATAATATGTTTTATAAGTATTTCAGCTCTGAAGCTTGACAACCAACTATGTTACCAAATAAATAACAAACAAGTAGTATTTAAAACTGATTGTTAGAGGTACAAGTCAAAAGTCTCAAGTCTAAACATCCTTGGTATTCAGATTATTATGAATCCAAAATTTGTTTCTTAATCTTTGTGATGATTACATTAAGCTCGTAGAAGAGAAGATGCTTCTTACTTATACTTCAGAGCAAGGATGTGAGTTGGGTCAGAAACTTACTTCGATATTTCTAGAGGCTATATTCTCCAGAATTAGTTTTCACAATCTCACTGTTTAATACTGATGAAGAGATTGAAAATATGAAATACTGGATCCAGTGCTCCATTTTCCCTGTAGAACTGTGAATTTGCCTATTGTACAAATGAAGCATTGATTCGCAATCCTGATAAGATCTTAAGTATCAGTATTATGTAAGTAATAGTAATGGCTGAAAGAGAAAATAATATTGTTAATCTGAATAGAAGACTCTCCTTCCTCTCTTCTTAATTTTTTTTCTTTTCGTGTGTCACTTCAAAAAAACTTTTTCCTGCTGAAATGCTTGCAGGGAGGTGGGGGAACCAGGCATTGCCCACAGTGGAGCAAAGCAGATTCCGCCCATTTTCTTAAGTGTCTGGGCAGTAGATTGTGGCTGCCACATGCAAGAGTGGAACCTTGCCTTTGGCTGAAGCTTAGAAGTGCCATCCCTCAGGAACCTTCCCTTTCCCACTGAAAACCTGCTGATGGCATTGTTTCAAACTGAGAAGCTCAAAATGGAAGCCAAGCGTTTATCTTTTTGAGGAGATGCAGAATAACATTTAGCTGTACTTTATTATTCTGTCTGTGGTATGAATTATTAGCCAGTTTGGTGATCATCCATAAGGTTTTCCCCATCCTGAAGTGTTTTGTTGGACTCATGAGGTTAGTTACGCTGTTACTGAGAAGGGGATAGAAGGATGAATCTTCTTGAGGGAGGAAAGGGGATTTGCCCTAAGTTAACCCCTGCAATTAATGAAATGTTCCAGAAAGGAGCTTTATCTCATAGCCTGGAGCTAGAAGGGCAGAGTAATCTCCATGGTAGATATAAGACAAGGAGAAATAACAGGTACTGTGAAGCTGGCAGGGCAATACTAGAAATCCAAAGGATTCTCTGAGGAAAAAATAGGAACCAGGTATTTCTCTTGGCACCTTCAAGTTTCCTTAAAAAGATCCATTTGAATTAAGATGTTTTTACAGATGTCCTTGTGAAATGCATTTTTACAGTGCAGCAATTTCTATACCTCCTTGAATTTATTGCTAGGCTAGGAAAAAGCATAGTAGGCAGTATGAGGCATACCCAAGTTAGTCATTTCAACCTCCTTAAAAGCGGTCAATCTATTTGAAAGCAATTAAGAGAAGAGGAGGCTTTTATTCCCTCAATTAGAAAGCACTGCTATCAAGCCTCTTAGTTGAAAGGAACCTAATGTGATTACACTCCTTTTTGCTCACAGGCCACAGAAGAGGGGAGAGGGAGGAAGGAAAGTGGCAGATTATGCTGTAACAGCACATGCCTGGGAGATTAGTTGTAGTGATCTTCTGCAGTAGTTACCTTTGGTCTGCAAAGCAGCTACAACTTGAGTGCTAAATAAAATGCGTATCTGTATTATAAGCGTCTTTTAACCACAATACTTAACTGCAATATAGACAAAGATTTGGAACGTGTCTGTGTTGCTGCAAGCTTCTCTCTCTCATACCGTTCATTATTAGTGGAAAAAGTGAACTTCTGTAAATATGTAGCCCTTTAGTTTAATCAGTCTTTTACAAAATTTCTGCTTTAATTTGATGGAGAGGAGCTCATTGAGGAAACTGTACTAACATTTTTGTTGTGCTTGTTCTGACTAGCCTCCCATAATACCAAAAGTATCCAATGATGGAGATACTTCCAATTTTGAAGCTTATCCTGAAGATGACTGGAACAAGACGCCGCCAGTACCCCCAAAAGACCTAGAAATTTTCAAGAACTTCTGAATGCAGTATCTACACTGGATGAGGTATGACCAAATGCCAGTAGTCCTCTTCAAAACATGGCAGCTCTGTCAGTGAAAGCCATATGTAAAAATTACATTTGTAACAGTGATTAATACTTGTTTACAGCTTGTAAAACCAACGTGTATCTTAGTAATAGACAGTATAAAGTAAGCTGGTGAAATATATTGTAAAGAAGGCTTCTGGAATGACAAAGGTAATTTATCTCACAGGCTTCAGTGTTCTACAGTGCTGAACAGTTATTTGTGTACAGATATTTAAGTCCTTCCATCCTTAAAATAGTGTGTTAAAAGCATACGTCTAGATTTATTTGACAGATAAGGAAATGTAATTGCAAGATTTTTCTATTAAGAACGAAGACTATAATAAGAGGAATAGGATTGTCAGATTGATTCTGTCTTAAAACTATGATAGATTGATACTTGTCATTCAATTCACATGCTCCACTTTGTATTTTGTGTTCCTTTTTCATTATTTTTTGTCTTAGAAACTGGAAGGAAATTGAAGTGCTAAGAGCAAGTCTGAAGAAAAATGGAGTTCATACATAAATGAAGACTTTCTTTGTGGATAAGAATGATGCTGCATTCAAATATGCATATTAGTATATAATAATTATCTAAAGAGTTGGAGGTAATGATTTTTTTGCTGTAGACATTTGACATTAGTAAATTGTAATATTGATGGTCTACTCTGAAGTAGACTCACTAAAATGGTATATTTTAGGATTTTTTTTTAACTTATGGTTTAGTTAAGTTTCCTGCTATTCCCAGATCCTTTTTGCATAGTTAACTCATAGACTTAATTTTATAAGTTTAGTATAAACTTGTGTAATTAAAAGCACAAATTAGTATATATGTATATAATGAATACAGTACAACAAAGCACAGGAATGTGCAAAGATGTAAATTTTTGTACTTTGCAGAGTCTATGATTTTTATTTTTCAAATAATGTTTTTCAAGAAGTTCTCTAGGAATAAAAATCTTAAAAAGGATAAATGAGTTTTTCATCATCTTATATACATTTTATAATTCTTTGTAAAAAACAAAAATACTTAAGTTTTAAAAAAGATTTCTACCTAAAATGTCCAATGCCTCACACTTGCAACCATAGTACTTGAAAGCAGAAAGACAAGGGCATGTTTTGTTGTTAAGGTGCATCTTAATGGCTAATTTGTGAAGTTCTGTTACAGTGATGTCTCTTTATAAACTAGGATATTGAGTGATTATACACTATCTGAAATGAGCTTCCTCACGTGAAGACTCTCTGTAAACATGCAATTCAGTGCATACTGATAAAAGGGCTCTAACTGGCTCTTACAGGAGTTGTTCTCTCTCAAGCTTGTTGTCTTCCCCAAATGCAAAGCACAAGCCATAACAGACTTTTTTCATTATTGAAATAGCTGTTGTTGAATGCTTGGTGCTTCAGAATATGAGAGGGAAGACTGAATATATATTAGAGCCTGATTTTTCTGTTCCTGCTCTTGGAAATGTCCTAAAGTCTCTGCTGCCAGGAATTCCACGTGTGCAGAGTTCAAATCTTAGATGTAAGGAGTCTCTTTTTTTCATCCTGTACTAACGTTTTTCTAGCAGCTTGAGTACACTGTATTTAGAAAGTGTTTGTGATACTGCTTTATTTTAAGTAGCACCACATATCAGTATGTGCATATGTAGGTATCTATGTATATGAGTACACATAAACATGAAGATAGATTGTATGCAAGTCAGGATCTCTTTTTAGGGTTTTTTCATGTTACTTATTGTGATACCTGTGTTAGTATAGGGGAATTGATTTTGAAGTGCTTTGATTTCAAAAAGTAATTACATTCTTTCAGATGTTGTGGTTTTAGATAACATTTCGTGAAATTACAAAATTTAGACCAAAAAAAACTTTTTGAAAGCACATCAGCTCAGTGGAGTTCCACTACTATGACTGGTGGTTCCACGTAAAACTGCTCAAGTAGAACATAACACTTTCTCCCACAAACTGCTCTCCACATTTTTGATCAGAAATGCTGTAAGAAATGTCATTCATTTTCCTGAACTGAATCCTGAATCCTTATGAAGTGGGCTTTCTACTAAGCGCTAATGAAATTACTGTGTTTAAATTTTATGACAGATCTGCAGATAGAGTCTTCTTGTGGAAAAGTGACCTCCATTTTCTTTAGTTTAGCCTCTACACAGTACAGAAGTGCTGTTGTGAACTTGCAATTTCTAGGGTATTAGATCTATTTTTTCATAAAGCAAGTCTAACTGTAAGAGATTGCATAACTCTTTGCAAAAATGCACAGTGTGGAACAAAATCAGGATACCTCCAAGTAGTAATTTTGGGATATCACAAAGTTTTCTTGATGTTATGCAAGTGCAACAAGTAGATGGCCCCAGCTGCCACTCAGTAAATACTCTGTAGGAAGGTATAATGAAATACAGGAAAATCCATTAAAAATTATCATTTTAACCTGGTAAAAATACCTTGTTCTCTTGAAAAAAATAATCTGGTCCACTGTATTTGTATCTGTGTAATTAGTTATTCCAAAACTGAAGCACATAAAACACAAATTACTTTAAGGGGAGCAAACACAGTTCACAGGGTTTTTTAATGTTTAAGCTTACAGTATTTTATGGAATCAGCGTACTCCAAAACCAGTTTTTTATTTTAAAATGTACATACTGCAACAAGCAAGTGTGCTAAATAATTTTTTTTTTATTTTATATTATTTTCAAATTTAAAAACTGCACCATGTTTAAGTCTTCAAAGCTGAGGAAATGAAGTTGAATTTGACTAATATACCACAGTGGTGGTTAGAAGTTTTGAATGCTTGAACAACAGGAGATAGTGGATTTTCTTTTTATGACTCTTATCCATTGCTGGCAGTGGATGCACTGACACTCATTATGATAGAGACTGAAGAAACAAATGCAATCTTATTAATAATGCTAATCCATTGACTTTTACATTGTTTCCAGAGCCATGTGTACATATGCCTAACTACTGACCTCGTCAATATGCTTTCTAGTACATAACTCCTTTCAATTTTCTTTTTTAATTTAAAATCCTTAACTAAAAAAAAAACCAAAATATTTTGAAGCATTATTTTAAGTGATCAGTTATTTTCTCTGCAGTCTTGAACTTAATGAGCTGTTATTACCTGCCCGTTTTATTTATTTGCACAAGTGAGTCTGTTTTATGTTAAGTCTTTGTTGGGACTTCATGGCCCACTAACGTAGTTCTGTCTGAGTGCTCACACAGAAGTCCCCGGGTACACACAGCCCTAAGAACTTTGGATTATTTTAAGCAGACTACAACACTTTCATATTTTCTCTTCAAGTATGGTATTCTCTGAAGTTCATTTTATTATGGTTGCTTCAGTTTACATGTTTTTTGGCGTACAGACTTGCATAAGGACTGTTTTCTTGCAAGAGCCCATAGGCCTTTGGTATTCTGCTTCGGTGGACAAGAATGTTAAACATTAAAAACAGCCTTTATTTTTGAGTTTTTTATATATATATATTTTTAATTGCCCAATTTGAGGTTTTAAGTGATAAACGTGCATTGTAAACTCAATTGCCTTGTAACCAAATGATATAAATGCTTCATGATTTCAATGGAGAACATGCTGTAGATTTTCCTGTAAATTAGCTTGATCAATGAATATGTGTGCTACTGAGCTTTAACTAATGTGATCTTCCACTGTAGAAAGTCATTGTTAATGGATCAAATATAGGTACTAAACTATGTTTAAATGGATGAACAGGGATTTTGCGGTTTTGAAAGCAATTAAGATATGGCTGTTCCTCAGCCCACCTGCTTGCCATTCAGAAGAGTTGTGATGCAGTGCTTCCTATGCTATAGAATTATTTTTCAGCTTTCAATGACTGTAGCATGATTCCTTTTTGTACTGTACTGTGTACAGACTTTCCATGTTTTGCACTTTTCTATGGCAAACCTTGACTGCTTTATAAATACTCTGCTGTGTAGTTAAGTAGTGGTAGTGGTAGCAGGCGTTTGTGTACCGCATACTCAGTTTGAACTGCTAGACTTGCGAGGTTAACTTGGACTACCATTGTATGTTGCTGGTTGCTTGTTGTAGCTCAAATGTATAAGTACTGTTCAAAGTTACAAAGTCAGCCCTCATTGCACAATGAAAATCACTGTGATTTGTACATAAACCCTAGTAAAATTTTATTGCTGTTTAATTTATGTAATACCTGTCAAATCTGGATTCATTTAATAAACCTTTATATCTTTTTAAATGTTTATACCTAGTTTGTTTCCATTTATGTTGGGAGGAGGTAGAGGTTTTTCATCCAAAAAATTATGAAGGGGAGAGGAGTAGAAAAACAACTATTTCTTCTTTTTGCGAGAGCAAGACATAAGTGGTGGAACATATTTCAGTTGGCATGGAAGAAGCACCAAAGGTATATTTTTCAAATTCACTTCAGGTAGTGTGCCGATAATGAGAAGTCTCAGTTAACACTTCTCATTTAACTTTGATTATATGGTCCTAATTTCTTCAACATTTTCACTACTTAATGACCTAAGCGCTGCCAGGAACACTCATTACAATGTTTCTTTAAGCATCAAAAAAATATTCTTATGATGTCTGGCACACCTAACTAGACTTTTATTTCATCTTACATCAGGAACTTCAAAAGTCCATTTTTAGCAAAGTTCATTTAACTGTTGGTGTTAAATGACTTCTCCCAAGTCAATTGTATTTTCTTTCTTATCTACTAGATAGCTTAATCTTGCAGATTATGTAGACATAGAACTAACTGGATAGAATTTGGACTGGTTAAGGGTTGTTTTTTTTCTTTTTAAACAAAACTTTGTGCTTTCTTTCTGCCTGGCTTAATTTTAAATTTTGTACATTGACATTTTTCTCTTCTAAACCACTGTGTCATGTGCTTCAAAAAACTGCTAATGGAAAGTGAAGAAGCCCTGCGGTGAGCCCTGGCAAGCTTTTAGTCATGTCTTTGACATGAATCAAAAAAATATTTAATTAAAACATACCAAAATTTTGAATGCTAGAAAGTGTCCAGGGTGTTTGTAAAGAATTTGGTTTGGCATCTTGTTCTCACTCCAGCATTTTGCCATGTGTTAAGAGTCTTTGTTCTTTTGTTCTAACCTGAGTACTATATCTTTTTTGACTACATGTGTAAGTTCAGATCTTGCCCAACAAACGCCATCTAAAATAAGTTTTTCATTCATTCAGGGCAGGTAAGTTCTGCTGGTGTATAACTTTGTCTGGACCACACTCGCATGGCGTTACTCACTACTCCCATAGCTGTTTCACTTCCACGGTTCATGAGCCCTTTCTACTGCAAAACACTGTTAAAGTTGCATTTCACGAGAACTGACCCTTCTGTGACCTACTGGTAACTGGTAACAGTATGACATTATAAGAGATGGTTGAAAGCAGCTAGCACTATTGCAAACCTGGATCTTGCCCAGTACTTTGTGAATTGGTATATAATTCACATATCAAGCTCTTCCTTGTGTGAACTCCTGCTACCTGCTACAACCTCAGCTTGAAAATTTAGGCAGCTCTTCACAGGGATAGTGAAGGCTCTCCTGCTGACCCTGTGGAAGAGTCTAGTTTCGTTTCCCTCTTCCACTGATCCTTTCCATCTACCCTTCAAAAAAATGCCATGCATGAATGTATGTCAAGCTTCCTATTTATCCTTGAAACCAGGAATATTGTAAAATTTTACCAAGCTGAATTGTAATAATTTCTTTCAATGTATCCAGATATTTTTCTAGTCTTTTGCAGGAATATTCCGAAGTGTGACAACAGAAAATTTCAGCAATAGGTAGGGGTATGTTATACCAGCTTTGACTTACAGTATGGTTTTATCTGATTTGCTGCATTTGTTTCAGTGCCAATAAGAGTGAGTTGTGGTGGCAGTTGGGAGCCAAACATCTCTTACTGTATTGGTAATTTAGGACACAGGCCTCTGAAATATGTTGCATTTTTAAAGCAAAGGATAGATTACAACTTTACATCAGGCTTTTTCTCTGCTTTTGTTCCTGTATGTATGTTAAGCAGGGAAGATGCCAAAGGAAGAGTGAAGTTGTCAATACAAATAACTTTTCAGCTTCTGAGTTTTCTGCAGAGTGGATCTCTTTTTCATAGGTAACAAGTTTACCAGCAGATGGAATTCATGGAGTAAAAAAGTCTCACAGTAGTGATAACCTGTCAGCCTAGGAAGCAAAGTTTCACTAGGCTTGTGGTGATAGACGAGTTACAAAAGACTTTTCGAATTTTCAAGTATAAAATAAGAAGCTTCAGTGCTCAAAGAGTGGAGTGATGATTTTTGTCATTGTCATTCAAAAATGAAAACAGACTTTCTTATCATGCCAGTGCCAAAATCAGGACCAGTATAGAAACATATCGTCCTTATTTAACTCTGGAATGAGTCTCTGTTCTGGGTTCTTTTCTGATTTCAAACCATCAACAATAATAGTAATCAAGACAATAAAAATGCAAATGAGACATTTACATTGTAATATCTTTAAGCTTCTAGTGTATTCTGTACACTGAATAGAGAAGATTTCATCCTGTTTAAAATAATTCAGTCCATAACTTTTTTTTCTCTCTAAATCTCTTTGGTTGGTCTTAGATTGGCATAGCTTCAAGCAGCTAAAAAGAGAAAAGCTGCAAGAAGATTATAGAAACAGTCAATGACTTTTAGAACATATGTTGTCCAAAAGTGTGAGGCGGGGTTTCTCTGCATAGGGCTGTAGCCTATGATGTATTGGAAGGGAAAATACAAGCCACCTTGAAAATCAGGTTTGAGTTACAGTATGGTTTCATATATTGCCAAAAAGTTGTTGCATTTACTGGCTTCTTCCAGTGAGATGCCTTTAAAGAAATCCATAGCTATATTTTCATAAATTGTTTTGGAAGTGCTTTCTTCACGTTCAAGCTTGTTTCCCTGTTACCCTGAGGGTGATGTTCAGTGGAGTTCACTTCTGTTCATTCTATCAAAAAAAAAAATCTGTGATCCTGTTTCTTCTCAAGGTGTCATGGGAGATAGCAGCAATAAACTACAGATTGAAAGTGCATTATTGAGAGTCATGTGAAAGACTGTGAATGAGAAGTAGACAAATGAGAGAGAAAAAGTCCTATCATGCTGCAGTCTTTGAAAGGATTTCCAGTTTAATGACCAAGTAAAAGCTCTTTACAAAAAACCCCACAATTTCTCATACTAATATCACTTGTTCTATCTACCTACTCTGTGTTGCTCACGTTTTGAATAGGGGGAAGTCAGTAAGTAGTGTTGTAAGTAATTGGCTGGAAAAAGAGGGTTTCTGAGTAAGGGAATAAGTGAAAAAAATGATTTTGTACAAATTTCTCTAATGGAAACTGCATAACAAATGTTCACCTGTGACAAAAAAGGGGGAAAAAATCCATCTGCGTGGTATTTGTTTCTTGGTATCTCCATAGCACATTTCAGCAGTGTTCATTTCTTTGGTTGGGGTTTTAATTTTTTCTCAAATTGGAAAAAGGACTGCAAAATGAAAATCTTCAACGCCTATTTCCTTTGATACTGTATCCTCTTACTTCTAAAAGAATAAAACCAAAACCAACTAAAAAAATTCCACCACCCATGAAGTAGTTGATTTAAGGCAGATGCGGCTTCTAGGGGTGCAGAGAATACTTGAAACTGAAGAATAGCAGCATCTCAGGAATGGAAGCGGAAGTGTTATTTCCTTGGTTTTGAAAGTTTTCTGTTTGAATCTTATACTTGATGCCTTATGTTACACCAGAGGGACTCAGGAATTCAAGGATCAAATTAGGTAAATTAATTTGGAGGAAGAGAAGGAAATACTTGGGATAAGTTTTGATTTTTCACTTGACCGTTTCACAGACTGACAGGATGGTTAAGGTTGGAAGGGACCTCCGGAGGTTGTCTGGTCCAACCCCTCTGCTCACACAAGGTTGCTACACACTGAACACAAAAACTGTATTTTGTATTAATCCTACGTGACCTTTTTGGAACTGTCAGCTCATGGTAGAAGGAATCTTCACTTCTGTGTGTAGAACAAAGTTTCCAGCAGTTTATAAATGTTTTTACCTGAGAGATGAATGCAGTGCCGCTCAACCTCTTTTCTCTCAAGTCTAGCAAGATTGTGTGGCCTTTCTCTGGCTTTTGGTGGGTGGTTGAAATCAGCGCAGAACCCAGCTCTTTGCAAACTGAGGGACAGAAGACTGACGTGCTCATGTGTTGCTGGATGTGCACTGAATCCAAAGAGTACTGGATGCTGCTCAAAATATGCCTCTGGCAGATGAAGTTTCACCAGAAACCGATTTCCACCCAGTTCTTTCTACGGTGATGCGACAAGCTGGCAAATAATGAAGTCTTGTAGCATTGTGCTTGCATTTCCACCAGACGTGGTTGTCTGGATGATTCATAAATGCTGAGGAGCTCCCGAACAGCGAGCTGGAGTGTGGAAAGAGAATGCGTCACCAGAAAAAAAGCCCTTCCAGGAACCATGAGCCCAAGTATGATAGCATTCAACTTGCCAGCCAGCTCTTTCATCACCGGCAGACAGGAATGGAGCACAGTGAGACCTCTCACAAAAGAAGACATTACCTCGGGCAGGAAAAGGCATTCAAGGCAAACGCTGGAGCAGCTTCACGTCTGTTCTTTGGGCTGGGTGACAGAGAGTTGTGAGAGAGGTCCAAAGACATAGACCTGTCCACACACACCTTTGTTCAGGCACCCCAAATGTTTAATTGCCATATTGCTCTTGCAGGGCTCCTCATGTCAACATAATAATTCCCTGGAATCACAGAATATCTCAAGTTGGAAAGGACTCATAAGGATCATATTTTGGCCTTCACTAATACAGAGCGTACATCTCCCTTCCTCCTCCACTGAAAACTGCCATGGGAATTGGCCTGGAATATATTTAATTGAAAACAGAGGAAGACTGATGGCATTTCCAAGTAATGCCTTTCTTGTGATATACTCCTCATTTACTTGGCAATCAGTTTATGTACAGACAGTAATAGCACCATCTATTGTTTTTAATCCCACTCTTCTGAAATACCCTATAATGAAAAATATTCCAGACAAAGTCAAGAAGTGTTTGACCACTTAACATTAAGTGAACATGAATTGTTCTTGTCCTTTTGGTGACAGAAGATTAGAGGAAGAATTGCCCTCCCTCAAAAAAAAGAAAAAAAAAAAAAAAGAAAAAAGAGTTAAGGAATAAAATAACCACAGAAGTACTTCTATAGTATACTCCAGAGTTGTAGTATGTATTTTTAAACAATAGTAAATCATTCAATTGTTTCAACCAGGCTTAGTTCCAAGCTTCTAAATTTGGAGTTAAAGAATTTATCTTGAGAAGACATACAGAAAAACAAAACACACTTCCTCTCTCGTTTCCTGTTTGAATTGATGAGAATTCAGGCTCCTCTTTAGTTAACTTGGCAAGCATTACTCCCCCATGAACTGTCTTTTTAGTCAAGGATCACAGAATGTCCTCTTCTCATATGAAAAGCATGAATTTATAATCCAGTGAGTGTTGTAAAAAAGGGGGTTTTTTCCTTTAAAAATGAGCCACAACACTATTAAAAGCATTTTAATGGCTTTATACTACTGTGTAAAGTGATTCCACTTTCAGCTTGCTGTGTTTTGAATACGTTATGTGTTGCCTTCTAATAGTGCTGATCACAATCTTAGAAGAATAATGCATAGCAGTAACAGCCCAGCGAGGCACAGGGAGATGACAAGAACATCGACTGTCATGCACCAAGTGCTCTGATTCCTCCCAATGGCCCTGATTCAAAAAAGGAGTGATACAAAATTAATCAGGAGATGGAGACCCTGCACCAAGAATTTAAGTATATGGCCAAGGAGCTTCAAAACGTCCTTAGGTGAGAGGAGATTGCATGGACTTTGGGAGGGGCTGCGTCTTCTCTCGTGTGGGGCATCAAGGATTTCTTTGAGACATAAGATGTAGGTTCAAAGGTTTTGAGACTTTGGTTGCAAGATTTGTTATTGTATCCTTGTGAGTCTGCCAAACTTAATATTTTATAGTTGAAATATGTATTTTGTGATATTTATATCTGCAAACACTAGTGATTCTGAAAGTGGCAGCATCATTAGGGTCAGTAAGTATGGTAGACATCACTCACAAAACATAGTCCATTTAACTGGAAGGCATCTAATGGGAGCATTTCCTAAAACAAAAGTAATTTTGTTTGTTCTTTTTTTTTTTCTTTCTGGTATTTTCTAAGTTCTAACTTAGAGTAGGTTTGTTCAGATGAAAACTATGCAGCTGTTTAACTGAGAAATCAGTAAAGACTCCCTATTCAGGTGTGTCAAGGTCATACAGGTAGCTCTGATGTTATTTACAGTGGCTGTGTTGTTGATGTGCTCTGTTATCCTTTTAGGTTACCTTTAATCACTGAAAAATAGATTTGTCATCACATTACTGGCACCTGTAAACTTGGCTTATACTTGAACGCAGTAATAAGATTGGAAAGATTACTTCAGTAATAGTTTAGGAGTTTTAAAGCACTTCATAAATAAATTTCTTCCCATGTCTACAAGTCCATCTCCCTTAAGCCAGTCATAGTGGGTTAATATAATATTTCCATTTTAACTGAATGAAACAATGATTATGCATAAATCAGGGAGGGGAAGGGAAAAAAGTATGCTATTTGAGCTAGCACCAAAGTGCTTCACCAGTACTGTGAAGAAAAAAAAAAAACAAACTTGAATCAAAATTTCTGGTTTTCACTTTTAAACAGTCTCCCAGAGAAGTAGCTGGGAGAAAAATTAAGGACAAAGTGATTCATAAGAGCACTTCAACACATAATTTCACAGACAAGAAAAACTTTTATTACTACATCAAAATGTTTTCGTACCCAGGTCCCATACACGATCGTTAAAAATGTGTGATTCAACAGGCTGGAAATGCGTCATCCTCATGTACAGTGAGAGAGCCATGTTCCAATGAAGAGCTTCTGCAGACCTTTTTTCAGCCTGAGTTTTCCACAATGTCCAAGTAGTGGGTAAAAATTTTCTGGAAGACCTGCGGTACTCGGATATTTGCATGTTGTCGGACACTATGCTGAAGGAAGTCTGGCACCTTGAGTCACAGGTTTCCACTTGAGTCAAGGCTTGGTCCCTTCCAGGTGGTTCTCCAGCATTTACCATGAGCAGTCGCTGTAAATGTCCTAGGGCCAAGTTAGTGCTTAAAATTCTTTGATAATTTTACCTCAGCAATCTGGTGTTAGTAAAGTGGAAGGAGGCAGATGAGGTGGTGCTGAGGAGGACGTGGGGTGGGGAGACATGACAGCACAGAGGAGCAGAGGGACAGGGACCTGCTGGCTGCTGCAGAGGGGTGGCCTCCACCTGTGGGTACCTGCTGGCTGCAAACACACAGCCCAAAGGGTGTTTGGAGTAGGTGTGTTTGTGGTGGAGGTGTCGAAGCATCTCACTGTGCTACACACGAACCCCAACGCCTGCATGTCTCTCCTGTCTTTCAACAGACCACTTCTGTAACAGTAGCATAAATATGGGAGCCAAAACAAGGAGTGGTCTTTTTCCATTGTATTTTAGTAAGATGAGAGTCTGTAAGCACAGTCCAAGGGAAAAAAAAAAAAAAAAAAAAAAAAAAAAAAAAAAAAAACGAAATAACCGTCGGGGAGCTCAGGGAGCCGAGAAGCGCGGATTGTATTTTAGTAAGATGAGAGTCTGTAAGCACAGTCCAAGGAAAAAAAAAAAAAAAAAAAAAAAGAATAAAGAAAAGACTTGTTGGGTAGAGCCTGTGGTCTGGGGTTTGCACAGAGATGTTAAATAGCAGCCAGAGAGAGAAAGCAGAGCCCTGACAGCTTGCTGGGGGCAGAGGCGAAGGAGCCACGGGGAAGGAAAGGGAAGCTGTCACAGAGCCAAAATGAATTAAAAGGGAACAAGGCTGAAAGGACTCAAATGGAGAGATTTCATTTGCCGCTTCTTGGATGAAGAAGCAACCTCCTTAGAAAGGGAAAATATTTTTAATGTGTTTTTAGCAGGCCTGTTCTTATGGCGTTATGTCAGTCTACAGAGAAATCCCCATCTCCTGTGGGGAGGCCATCTCACGCCACCACCCTTTGCAGCGGTGTGATGCTGTTCAGCAGGCAGGGCTCCTCTTTCTGGTGGCTGCAGCTGTCAGTTTAGCAAAGATAATTGCCCTGCTGGGAACCCCAGGTTTGTTTTCTCTGGAGGCTGTAAATGCTCAGTTGTTTGTCCTCTCCTTGCAGTTCTCTCTCTGTTGGTCACTTTTAATGAATACTATTTTATTATGTTGTGGATAACAAATAAACATCTATATTATTGTAGTTACATACATTACAACAGCCTTCTCTCCTTCACTCTCACAGATTTTCCTGTAAAAAACTGAGCATTATTAGGTATCAGTTGTCCATTGTGCAGCACCAGAGTTGTAAGTTTGAGTTTGTTTTTTAGTGTAAATAGACAGCTTAATCTCATTAGCTGTAGTAATTTTTTTTAGTGAGATTCTATATTATTGCTACCTATGCTATGTCTCCTACAGGTAAATGTGTCTGCCTGGTACCTTTGTGTAGCAGTACATTCATGTACTTAAAAGCTTTGATTGCTATGTGAGAATTTATGTTTTTCAGTACTCTTAGGCTAAAATTATGTAGAAATCCTGTAGCAGGAGAGAAGAGAAAATCCTTTAGAGCCAGGGATACCAAAACTTTTTCTGTAGCCAGAGATGGAGAGAACACCAGAAAAATTACAGGAAGGGGTAAGAAAGCAACTGGCTTTTCAGCTAATTACTAAGAATGAGCTTTTGCTATTAGCTGAACAAAACCCTTCTGGGAGTACTAAAATAACTTGTGCTCTGTTTCCGATCTGCTCAGTCTCTCTATCCCTTTTCTGGGATTCCCACAAAAGAACTGCTGTGCCCCCTTGTTTGCAGAATGATGGTCTGGTGGCAGCAGTACAGGTCAGGAGGAGTTAAGCAAAGAGCAGCATAAGTTATAGGGCAATTGTTTGAAAGATTTTTAAATGAGGTTCAAAAATCCAATGCAATAAGCTTAGAAAGAGTGATCTAGATTCTTAATGTGTAAATGAATCCAGATCTTGTACTTGCTCTACATAAGGGCCTTGTTTTTTCAAGCATAATATTTCATATCCTACCTACAACGATATCCAGATCCTGTCTCATCCTGGCAAATTAAAAAGAAAGATCTTTTTTTTAGGACCCTACAAAGTTGAAAAAGATCCCAATGGCTTGAGAAGAGGTAAGTGGGATTCCTGAGAGGATGCCTCTGACAAAAGACTGAACCTGCAGATATGGAGCTGTGAATTTCCCAGAGATTTCTGTGACTGAGGAAAGAGAGTCCCAATTCTCCAAAACGCTGCTCTGCCCGCTCACAGGGCCAGTGCAGTTAAACAGTTGCTTCCTGGCCTTAGGAGAAGTGGCAAAATGAGCCATGCGGTTATTCATGTAGTACGAATTACTGGAAAACTGGCAAATATTAGGTGTGTATCCGAAAAAGCAAATAAATGCTCCTCTTAGAAATAATACGCAAGCCGCTGCTGTTAGGCTGAATTTCCTCTCCTTTCTTGAGCTTAGGCAGACACACATGGACGCACTTATTAGATGTCTCAGTCTGATTGAGAATGAAAGCCTCAAATCCTCTTTTACAGGTTGGCACAGGTAACCCTGCAAGCACAGTCTCCCAAGGAAATGGTGCTACTGTGATTACTTACCAAAAAAAATGGAAACAGACGTTCAGAGACCACCATTTGCTTTCTGAGCTTTGATTTCACAGAGCTCCTGACCACACTTTTTCTTGAAGGAATGTGATATTATAGGGGCAAGGATCTAGTATGAATGGATAAGAAAGAAAGCAAAAACTCAGGGTTTTGGAGCCTGATGGGGAGTATTGGGATCCATCCCTGCACCAGAGATTGTTTCTATGCAATGTAAACCCATCTAATTAGAAAACACATAGCCCTGCTTTCTCAGCATCCTAACTACTTTTGTAGTAGTTGTAGTTTGTAATTGTACACTTGGTAGCTTGTTCTCCTCTAGTCCTAAGGCTGTAGGACAGAAGACCTTGGAAATACTTCAGGTTCCTCTCTTTGCTTAATAAATGTCTTTTGTTCCTTTCTTTCCTCAGGAAAATGAAAGGATAAGGAATAAATAATTAGAACCAGATTGCTTATATAATCATATAACAATCATGAAAACAAACAAAATGCAACAGCTCAAATAATTAAAGCTGTGTTGCCAAGCCTTGGCAGCCTGCTTTACTGAGTCCCACTGTCCCCATCCACCTAAGATCCCACTGAGTCTGCGAAGAACCAGTGCTCATAGGAGGGACGCTTGCGTGCCTCTCTGCTCTTCCACAGTTAGTTTCCAAGGGGAAGGGCTCCACACGAGCAGGATACCAGCACGGAGCCCCTTTTTCCTTCTCTCTGTGTACTTTGAATCCTGTTCCAAAGTAGAGGCAAACAGCTGTGAGGTCAGTGCGAACCATTTACTCTTGGTCGTATGTCAAAGGGTTCCTGTGCCCTTTGACAGCCGTGAACACAGCCATGATCTATTGGCGTTCACATGCGATACACTCGCGGTACAGCTGCAGCTCATAGCAGTGCTGCAAGTGATATAAATGAGGCTGGCCAAAGCTCCTTCTATCACTATACGTTCTCCAGCTCTGGGGTTTACGCTTGCATTGTGTTACAAAGGGTTTGGCCAAACTCCTTTCTTCCTTGAGGAAGCTCAGTGTGGCTCCCTCACCCATCGCAAAGCCCAAATCAGAATCACATTTCTGGACAATGAGCCGGACTCCTGGCCTCAGGCCCAGCTGCTATGTCTGGCTGGGGAAGCATATAACAGCTTTGAAAACTGCCCTGGACACTTTGTGGAATAAGACAGAGAGGAAAATGGCTTTTGCCCATCCTAAATGCTCACAGCAGTAAGGGGAGACGGAGGTGCCAGAGCTGGCTGGGGCTCCTGACGGTGCTGAGGTTAAAGGAAACTCAGCTCTCTTCCCACTCCTCAAATATCTGCTGCACTGATTTGGTCTGATTTTCCTCTACTAAGAGAAATTTAGAGGGTGGAAGCTGAGATCATTTTCTGATAAAGCAAAAACATCTGTTAACCTTGAGTGCTGTCATGTCTGCATGCAGCAGCCAAGAAACCTCCATTTCTGTTCTGCATTATCGCTGGGTGATACTTTGATCAGCAGGAAAAGTCTAGGGAAATCAGATTTATGGAGAACAGAGATTTGCTGGTGTGAATCAGAAGGGTGGCTGCTCTCGCTCAGCAGTGAGGTCCCTTAAAATGCAGGGCCTCCCCTTCACTTGCTCAGTGAAGTATTGTGCGTGGTCAGTCCTGCAGGGAGGACTCAGAGAGGGAAGGAATTCCTGGGAAATCAATACCCAGGAAATGGACCAGCAAAAGATGCAGGTGGCAAACCAATGTCTTCTCAGAGTTATTTTAAATAATGATTTGGGAGGGTGGAAGTGTTGGTGTGTATGGTGATCCTGGCTGTCATTGTATGGAAGTTCTGCTTTGACAACGAGAACATTTGAGTAAACAAAACCCTTGGTTTGTCAGTACAAAATTGTCCATGCAATCCTATATATGCAGAGAGATTTAAACTGAGTTTGTTATCTGAAGCAAATACCAAAAAAGAAAAATCTTATTTTGTCTGCAACCATAATATCAGGTGGCACTATCTCAGACATAATCAGTGGACTGTCTCAGGACTCAGACAATCCGTACCCTGATGTTCTTTCTGTGCCTGTGAGAATAACAGACAGTTTTAAAACTGGGTTTGAAATTTAATTTTTCATATCTCTGTTCCCGAATCTTACCTCTAAATGGCCTGAGATGGAATTCATTTTTCTGTAACTTGTTGTCTGGGACATTGATACTGGAATATCTCTAATCAGAAATATTTGCAATTGATATCTGTTTATGTAGATTTGGTTACTGAGAAAGTAGATCAGAGAGACAATATCTAGTAAATTATTTTAATTAAATCCTAGACACTGCGTTCCGAATGGAAAATGGAAACATTTTGCAGTGAGGTCTCCAATATCTAACAAATCACCAATGATGTAAGTAGGATTTTCTACCTAGTATTGCTATGCTTATATAGTAGTTACTCTTTCAAAGTTCTTTAAATACATCTCGACAGCAATGCTAACAGCTGTGGGTTCAGGAATGCAGAAGGCAGTTATTATTCAGGAGATCTGACTGAATTTGGATCCTTTCCTTGCAATTTACTGTAATTATGTGACTGCAAGAGGTGCTGTTAAAGATTTTAAGGGTCAGTGAGAGAGAATTTAATTATATCATGCTGACAGTTCTTTTGCTTTCCACGCATAAAGTATGAAGTGTTAAAGCCCTTGGACTGATTAACAGAAAATCAAGATTAATGTCTTATCATACTGTAAAAAGAGGGAAATGTGGGCATTGTTAGCAAAAAAATGAACCCTGATAAACTAGACAGCTATAATCCTTTTGTGGTAAAGACTAGGATAACAGAATATGACATTTGGTTTTGTTAATGAAAAAAGCCTTATGAAATAAAACAAAACTTGGATGATATATTGGTTCAGGGTGACATCATATAGGCACTAGCTGCCTATGCATTCATCCTCTCCATACACTTTCTATGCAGAGCTCACTGTGGAGGCGAGTAGCTGGAAACAGCTGTTTTGCCTCAAATATTCCAGATAGCAGCTTCTCAAAACAATCTGCTGGTGGGCAGGGAACTTGTTGTGACTAAGTCATTTTTAGTGGATGTTTCATCTATTTGTCTTGTTTTCAAAGCTCTGCTTCCTTCAGGATTTTCTAGTGCAAGAGTCATGGAAGATAGCTAATGTTAGTGTTGTTTGCATTATGGATTATTGTTACTTTGTCCCTAACACACGATTTTACATCTGTATATGTGTGTTTGTCAGTTTTGTGCTGCGTTCAACGCAGATGGGTTGACTCTGTGACCGGGGCTCTTGGATGTGAGTCATGCAAATAATTAATAACAGTGCCACCCACCCAGAAATCTCAGTGTCCTGGATATTGCAAATGACAGTCGTAAGGGAAAACTGATGTGCAGAATGAAATTACTTGCTGAGGGTCAGTCAATTAAATGTTTCATTTAAGCCTGCCATCCAAGACCCTGACCTCCAAAGCCTTTTTCTTCTTTAACTGATCCCTTGGTAATTCTGCCTGACAGAGTAGCACAGTAGAAAAAAGGCACCATGTACCTTTCATTCACATACAGCTATGTTAAAATGTAAAGCAAGAAATATGATGGAATTGAGTCACCAAATACTTCAGGACAGCTGAGATAATTCTTGACAACCTTCTAAGAACCTGTTCCACGTGGTTAAGAGCAACTCATTTTGCATCTTGACACCTACATCAGAGGCCAGATCTGGAACATAGAGGTAGAAAAGTATTTCAGATTGCACGGTAGCGAAGAAAAATTCATTACAATTACAGGCTGACTGAACACATAACTCAAAAGAATGAGATAAACACACCCTGCTCTTTTCTCTCACTTACAGAAGAGCAAACACAAACTTCTAGTATTTCCTGATTTTCTTTTGACTATATATGTGTTTGAGTAGAAATATTGTCAAGAACGTTTTGGTTTAATGTAAGTATTATCAGGGTTTTTAACAGAGAAGTTACACAGCTTCAGAATTAAGAACATCTTCTAAATACTTTTTTAGCTTCCACCTGCCATTGTCATTTTGGATATATTGATTAGTAACTCCCCATGGCATTTTACTTACAATATTTTCTACAAACCAAATGATGAAAATGTATAGCACTTGGATTAAATAATTAAACTGACCTTACTTGATTTCCTCATGTAATACTGCCAAAGTCTGTAAAAGTAACGCTGATAAATATAAACTCAGAACTTTTTAGCCAAAATTTTGTACTGAAAAAGCATCAAATTCCACAGACAATATATTCAGCTATGTAATTGCTTTGTAGGGACTCTGAGACAGAGCAGGTGGTTGGGAACAGAAATAGTTCCATTTGGCCTCATTTGGGTGTGTGTTTACACAGTGAAATACTTTTGATTTGTACATAAAAATTGTACAGGAGGCCAAAGACACCCCCAGACTCCATATGTGAGGGTGTAAAACTGCAACATAGCATAAAATAGAGCAAGAGAAATATTTTTTCAAGAATATAAATCTCTAATTCTAAAACTATAATGTCCTCCAAAAATACTGAATTGCAGTTATAACCTTAACCATTTTCATGTCTACCTCCTAAAAGGGATATTCAGTCACTAAAATCAATACGCCGATTAATATATCCACACAAAGCTCTGCTCTTTTCTGGTATTTGCATGCCAGACACTTAAACCTGATTTAGCTGCTCCATTTGAGACTGTCTGCACATGAAGAAAACAGGAGTTATAGGAAGCAACCCACCAGTGACCTATTGGGTTTCACTGAAACTGCTGTGTGGGATGCAGTGGAGAGATTACAAAAAAAAAAAAAAAAGAATGGAAAAATCTATGCATCTTTGTGTCCTGAGGCAATGTCTGACAGTTAATTCAAGACTTCTTAGACCCATATATGCACTGTCATATCAGCTGAGAAATGAGCTTTTTCTGCCTAGCTGGAGCTGCAGAGTCGCCCAGCTGCTGAAAGGACGTGGGGATTTCTGGTGTTCCCAGTTGACTTGATAACAGCAGCACTGCTGCCTTCTGCTATTGCCTTGGTTTCACAATAAATACGTAGGTGGTGGGTGGGTATTTCCAGTCGGTGGTGTCTACGTGCTGTGTTTAGCAACAGTCGTGTGCCTGTGGAAATAACCAACCCAGACTTTCCCGACAGCTCTCTTCCCCTTGCACTGAAAGCAAGAAAGGCAAAGCACATTGCCTGCACTTCCTACGTCCTGGGCATAATTGTAAGAACTCTTTTTTAATATCACACACCTTACCTTCCTTTCAGCCCCCTCTCCATCCAGAAAATACTAGATGCATAATAAAATCTTTGACAAAGCCACAGGTGATGGCAAGTCTGGATATATATGACTATTACAGTCCTGCTAAGGTGCTCTTTGGCCTTTATCAGTGCAAAACCGGCTTTGTTTGTTTTCCTCATCTTCTCCCTGACTTTCAGCTCTGTTACAATTTCCAGAAACTCTTAACTTATATTAAGAAGATAACATTTTTCTGCTGATTGTAGTAGAGATGGCATGAAGCCTCAAACCGTGTAGTTTGGGTCTGTTGTAGTTGGACCTGCTTTCAGATCCGGGAATGCTAGGTGCAGAGAGAAAAGATTTACTCCATCAGTCGGCACATGTCTCTGCCAGGGCAGGCATGTTCCCCACAGCACCTTTTCTTGTGTTAAATCTAATTTTAAATGTGGTTTCTACCACTTCCTTACGCTACCCTTTCGTACTTAAAAGTTGATCTCATTGTCAGGCAGTTTTTCCATATGTTCAAGTGTTTGCTTTCTTAATTCCGTCCTATTACTCCTAATAAACTCCCTCATACCATGTTTAATAACTTCTCTTCTTACTACCTCCATCTATATGCAGAAAATTATGTTTCCCTGTAGTGAGACGTTAATCAGCTTGCACATGCTGAACACATTAGGACCTTCCAGGGGTTTGTGCGCAGAATGACTGAACCTGTATCACCAGGTTTTTCTGAAAGAGGCCAGTCCCGCACACATATTGGTGACCCAGGAGCCTCAGTCAGAGCTGTTGAAGGGTGCTCCAACAGGAGAGTGGCCAGGGGACACATGTGCATGGAGGAACACAAGCAGGGAGAAAGAGGGACTTTATTCCATTCTAGTACCTAGAGGAGAGCCTAGACACAAGAGGCAGGGAAGAGAAATGGAGCTCTTAGAGAAATGCATTTATCAGATACCCATTTCTAGTAATATAAGGGATGAAAGTCTTGTTTTCAATAAAAAAACACTCTAAGCATCTCTCCTTCTTCCTGACAGCAGTGAGAGGGATGGAGGGAATAGCTTCTCAGCTGCTACTTCATGACAGACTTCCTCCCTCTCTCCCACACTTCCTGTTGCCAAATCTTTATTTAGCATTGCCCATGTATTTTACACTTCTGGCACCTCAAAGATATGTGTATTCAATTCAAATTAGGGTGAGGGGCACTCACTGAGTGCACTGTGACCTGGTGGACAGTCCTGTGGGACCAAGGGATGCTTCCTCCCAGATGTAGAAGTGAAATAGGCAATAGGGAAGGAAACAGTGAGAGGGAAGAGGATGTTTGGTTAAGGCAACTATTAATTCACTAAATAAAAATAATAAGGATTACTCATGCTAAATTTAGATGGAGAGAAACAATGCCTTACTATATTATTCTTTTGGAGAGGTTAGGATAAGAAATCTTATTCATCCCGTTAGGTACAGATTTTCCCAGCCAACTTGCATCTCCTTACCATGAAAAAATTTATATCAGCATCACATGCTCCTGATGTGCACAAAACTCTCTTTTGGCTGCCACCTTATCTCATAGGCATGTAAATTCCACTGCCAAACAGTGTAGGTGCGTTTAGTCCATGACTGTCCCAGCAGGACATGGTAATCTGTATCGTAGAATCATAGTTTTGTTTAGGTTGGAAAAGATCACTTAATACTGCCAAGTCTGCCACTAAACCGTGTTCCTAAGTGCCACGTCTACATGTCATTTAAATACTTCCAGGGATGGTGACTCAACCACTTCCCTGGGCTGCCTGTTCCAATGCTTGATAGTCCTCTCAGAGAAGATTTTTTTTCCTGATATCCAATCTACATCTCCCCAGGCTCACCTTGAGGCCATTTCTTCTCATCCTACCACTTGTTACTTGGGAGAAGAGACCGGCCCCCACCTCTCTACAACCTCCTTTCAGGCAGTGGTAGAGAGCAATAAAAGGTCTCCCTTCAGTCTCCTTTTCTCCAAGATATATAACCCCAGTCCCATCGGCTGCTCCTCGTAAGATTTGTTCTCTAGACCCCTCGCCAGCTTTGTTGCTATTCTTTGGACATGCTCCAGAACCTCAATGTCTTTCTTGTAGTGAGGGGCCCAAAACTGAATGCAGTACTCAAGGCACTACCTTACAAGTGACGAGTACAGGGGTACAATCAATTCCCTGCTCCTGCTGGCCAGACCACTTTTGATACGTACCAGGATGTTGTTGGACTTCTTGGCCACCTGGGCAAACTGCTGGCTCATATTCAGCTGGCTGTCAACCCACACCCCGAGGTAATGTCCAAGGACTGGTTTTACAGCTGTGTTCTGAGTATCTAGACTAAATAAGACTGTGCCCAAAGTAGAGGCTCCTCACTTTCCCAATATATCAGTGGAGAGAAAATTCATCCGATTATGCAGGATTCAGTTCAGTTTCCTGTTTGCTTGTTAAGGTTTGAACCAACATCACCTTCTCTCCAGTGGATGTACTAGAGGAAAGTTCTCTCCTTGTCAGTAATTAGTGCTACTTACACTATGTAAGAAAAGCTGGTCCGCAAGTTTAATCTTCTTTATGCCTTCCCATATACATGCTGTACTACTACCCTGATTACATACCAGGGATGCCAGTTCCTTCATTTTGTGTAAAAAACAGTTTATTTCGGCAGCTAATTCTAGTTGCTGAAAGAGATCCCAGAGATAGCCTGGACAGGTCCTCTATTCACTGGGACAAACATGCATGATTTGGGAAAACATGATGTCTCAGTGGGCCAACTTTTTAGTGCTGCTGTTTACTACTAGGTATCTCAAGTAGCTCAGCATCCAGAGCTGTATGGATCTCCTCTTTAGGTGTCTGTGCATTTCATAGGAATGCTCTTTGCTGGGGATATGGATTTGACTTTGCAACCTGATCCAGAAAATAAATCCATAACTGCTCTCCTGCCTCCCAAATGAACGTCCTAATCAGTGTGCTATAGATTCACACTTTCCCTGTATCTCTCCATGTTTCCTGTTAGGGTAAGCCTTAAGTGATTTTTATGCACAGCTTCACTGGAGGGCCTGAGGCATACTCCCACCCTGGCTTCATGAGTCTGAATCACTCCTGGTGGAAGGAGACTTTCAGTGCTCCCACACTGAGACATTAATTCTGTCCAGGGGTGTGCTCAATAGAATCTTGTTTTCTTTATATCCTCCATGGGCCGTGCTTAATGAAAAACTGTGCCTGGACTCACCTTTAACAGAGACTTCTGGTTTTTAAGGAGGTTTTCCTCATAGTAAAAGGCACTTAAGCATCAGATTGAAAGATTGAAGACACCCTTCAACTTACTGTTTTCCTGTAAATGCTTTCCTACTCACACGCTTGGAGTATTGTATTTGTATCAACCCAATCTTGCCCTTGTGCTGTGGAGGGAGGCCTCAGTGCTTTGTTCACTGTTCCAATGGGAAGCAAAGTGTCAAAGTCTGTCTGACCTGCCTGTGGATATTGGGCATTTCTATCTCTGCTGGTCCACTGCAGAGAACCCAGTGTCATTTTACTTTATATGTGTCAAATCAAAATTTATATCAGATAATATGAATAATCTATATCCCTATGTTTCTTTTCCTAATATAAAAGTATCAAGATATGAAAACAGCTGAAGTAAAATACAAATTGATTGATATATATATATATATGTATTTTGGCACATGTTTGCCTTATAGCTCACCAATATAACTGTGCAGTTGCTCTGTGCTTTATATTGCTATGGCTCCTGGGTAAGTACCATGCCCTCTTCTTGGTTTCTAGCACACTGTAAGTTGGTAGCATATTTTTAGGTAGTACTTATAGTAAAGGATAAATCAAGAAACATAATCAAGATAGAGGTGAAAAGGGCTATCTAGATGTCTTTGTGTTAAAAAAATGTCCATTCATGACATCTTTCTGAAGCTTATTGTTTTTCTAGCATAATTTCAAGTAAAATGAAAATAAATTATAACCATTTGCATTGTTTTGAAGCCCAGAATGTGACTTAGAAAAACAATGTGGGATCACAATAAAAATGGCTTATTACTGAAGAAGCTGAAGCATCACCAGACTTAATCCATCACCTACTTGTCTGCCAGTAAAATTATGCCTTGCGTGTGTTTACTACTCTGCCCTTCCAATTCTGCATGTTCATACATACAGAAAGTTTCTTTTAAAAGATTAAAGAAATACCGAGCTGGCATTAATTGGAGAGATTTTGTCCTATCAGACAGAATAACAACCATACCTATTTCAGGGGTACCACGCATGAAAGCCTTATGATAGGATTGAAGTGCTCCGAGGTTGGAGGAAACGTCTGGAAGTTGTTCAACGAAGCCTGGACTTCTTTTTTTCATTTGAAATGAAGGCTGAGCTGTTCAGTCATGAATGAGAACAATAGTGGCTTTTAAAGGAATGCATTTGGGAAGGTTGGCTTTTATTGGCAGTTTGTGCAAGATCTGTGCTTCCAGAGTGCTGTCAGATGCAAGTCTGGAGTGACTGAGGAGCTGGACCAGCTCTTTTCGGTTGCGTAAACTCAGATTTGGTCTTGCGGCGCACAGACCGTGATAGTGGCACCAGCCCAGCTATAATCGAAGACAGACAGGAAAGAGAAGAGAGTCTCCTCTGAAAAGGGCACTATAAAAATTGAATTATAAACCAGAATGAGCAGATTCCACTTGGCTGGATGGAAAAGCCCACTGTTTCTCTGTTGTTGCAGTAAGGTTTTAATTAAAGGTAGGTTCTGGTTATAAATTTTACTGCAACCGCATCTGGATGGTTTCTTAACACTTAGGTGAATGACTAAAGGCATGGCTTTCCCAAGATTTCAGAAGGAAAGTTTCATATAGTATTTTCTCTTGGCAGATTTGAAGCTTCTGTGAAACCAAGAATTAAAAAGAAATCTTCAGCAATTCATTGACTTTTGCTGACCAAAAATAAGGTTAAATCTGTTCAATCATTTAATGTCTGTCTAAATGGAAAGTCACAAATGTTTAGGAAGGAACAAATAGTTCCCAGAATAGGGAAGCAAAAAGCATTGGCCCGGTCAAAGCACATTCAGATGCACTGCAGTAATATCCTGAAGAAGGAAGCCTGGCAGGCAGAATTGTTAGCATTTTATTATTATTTATACTACCATCACCCCCAGGAGACCCCATTGCACTGGAGTTGCTCAAGACTGTCCCAGAGTGCTTTTGACCTGCTCTCCACCAACCTCTTTTCCAAAATCATGTTCTGCAAGATGGGCACTGTAAAAAATATGAAATGTAAATTAAACATATTGTTACCAGACTCTTCCATGTCAGTTTTCAAAAAAATAGAAATGAGTACTATGATATATACAGCGAAAGAAAATAAATAAAGTCAGTATAGGCAAATCAAGCTTATTCAAAAAGGGTTATTTCTGAACAGAAGGGATGTTTAGGTGACCTAAAGTAAATACATTACAAGGTATTGTGAATTTCCTTTCTCATCTTGCTTTTTTTCCTGGGACTTAAGCTCCATATTCAGTAAACTATTCTTTCCGAGAAATGATCTTCCAAATTGTTCTTTGATGTTACAGGGTTTTTAGCACGGTCAGTACAAAAGTGGTATTTCAGATTGCAATAAGCATGAGGACATATTCCAGATGTACCATCCCATTTCCACCGCGTATGTGTGCACTGAACTATCCTTCTTGCCGAACATGACAGCTTTATCTCAGAACAAGTTTCTGAAACTCCCACTTGCCTTGTAAATTCCTTAGATGCAGTTATATGATGTTTAGTTTTATGTAAAGAACCAGACATATATTGCAGGATTTAAAAATTCCTTTTATCCCATTGGGTTGAACATATAAAATAACATGAAGAAATCCAAAATACCTGCCCTTTATCATAGTATTTCTAGAATACTGGCATTTGCAGGAATATACTTGTCAGAGGACAAGAAAAATATAACTGTGGTTGTACTACAATTGGTAAACAGAATAGCCTATTAAGTAATTTTCTTGGGTCTTAAGTTGGAAAAGTTCCGTAAAATTTTATTTTTTTTTGTTAATCATGTTTCTTTTTGTTGCAGTACAGCTAAAAATCGTGGTTAGACCCTAATCTGCTATAAAGGTAGCTTCACCCTACAGAGCTCACAGCCTACACACGTTACGTACAGATGAGCAAGCCACATGAAGGGAGCATGTAAATATGGAAAAACTAACAGAGAAAACAAATACAATACACAGAGGAGGCCAATTCTCCACAAAAATTATCTTTAAGTCCTTGCTTGTCATTGTATATTATCAATAGACTCAATCATGGGTTACAGATGAGTAATTTCTTTTGACATTTTTATAATTTGATTCCTGGCGTTTGGCTGATGTTGGCTGAATGGGAGCCTGTAGTGCAAAAAGGCTCCAAAAGCTTGATCAGGAGATCAGGAATGAGTTACAAGGGGCACATACTTTACACATGAAGATTTTTATCATTGCCTTTACTAGATTCTCTGCATCTATGGTCCAGTTGCCAAGTGGGATTATTTAACTCATTCCATCCTTAATCTATGTGAGAGAATCAAGAAATACAGTTGTTCTCGGCTGCAAGCACAGAGAAGCAAGGGCTTTTTCCCTGGGTACTTGCACGGTGCTCAGAAAAGCTGGGCTCTGGGCCTGACCAAAGGCTGAACTTTGAGTTTAGTCAAACAGTACTACACAGATTGCCTGTTACTCATAATACTTCACCAGGTTTGCAATACAGACATTCCTATCTTTTTAAAACAGTTCTGAACTGGAGAAAACTTAGCATAGGCTTTCTGACGATCTGAATTTTAGAGGACAAAAAGCCATCGGCATCTCATGATCCCACCCACTCCAAAATAGCTATTAGTTGCAGGATTGTATAACATTATTCTACCAAAGTTGTGCGGAGTTCCCTCTTGATCTAGTTTGTATTTCTTATGTACATTTTTGCCTCTGATAATTTGATTTACACTGTTTCAGGTAGTCCACATCTACAGATGTTTCACTTAATTTAATGATTAGTTCTCCCACTAGTGCCTGCTTTAGGCAGGCTAAGAGAAAAAAAATGGAGTTTGGAAGATACAGGAATGAGAAAAGAAGGACAATATTGTTTAGGATTGTGAGAAATAAAGGATCAAGGAAAAGACAAAACCATAACCAAAGAGGAGTAAAGAGTCTTTTAGTAAAATTATTGATAAACAAAAAAACAGGAATCATTTTGTCTTGACCCAAGGACTGCTAAAAATATTAAGAAAAAACACTAGTAACATTACCTTTTTTTCATTTCCCTTCTGAATTGCTGTGCAATTCTTTTTAAAAAATGCATTCAATTGCAATAAAATCTTTTTAGAAATCCTTGCCCTTCCTTCCCTTCCCTTCCCTTCCCTTCCCTTCCCTTTTCTTTATTAACATGTCCTTAACATGTATCAAGTACCAGCTTTAAATCAACAGATCAAATGTGAAAGGGGAAAAAAAGTCACAAAAGTCAAAGGAGGAAAAGTGTCAGAAGCAGGGCTGAAGTCTTCCAAACCTAGGATATACTTTTTATGAGAACTGTACTTGAGTGAGTCTACGACCTCACTAGCGTGCTTCATAGGCTTGGTCCCCTGATCCTGGGTATTACTTTGAGATGTTGAGGTACTTTTCTACAGAAATCAGACTCCTGGGAAATGGTGCATACCTATATCTTTTTCCAGAATGGAGATAAGGTACTTACCTGGGAACTGAGGAGAACTGTGCTTACCAATACACCAGTTAAGAAATGAGAACTGTTGTTTTGATTAAATGACCATTTTGGCTCTTTGTTGAGTCCAGAAGATGTAGATGTCTCAACAGTTTTGCTGTTTTTACAGAAACCAAAGAGAAACCCTCTTTTCACATGAAAAATATAAATAAATCCAAATAACCTAAATTGTAAACTCCAGCACTAAAGTCAGGAATGTTATGTAATATATTAAAAATGGAAACATTTATCCAGCAGAGATCAATATTTTATATGATCATAAAAATAGGTGTGGTTTTACTACTTTCCACTGCTTTAATAACACAATAGGGCCCCAAGCATAACAGAGAAGGGTAAGACAGCATGATGTCTGCTTTATATTGCTGGAATAGCTACCAAGAATAGTAATGAATATGATCTCATTGGATGCATTAAAAAGCATATTCTAATGAATTTTCCCTTTTGAATAGCCGATTGGCAGATGAACATGGCTACGTAAAGGGGAAAGCTAGGAGAAAGAAAGCATAGCAGTGTCCGTTATTAGGATATTGTCGTTAATGATATGTTTTTGTCTGTTTTGTATGAAGTCTTCCAGAAAACAATATTTTAGTAGAATGCAGTGTACTCCTTTACCTTCTGGTGTCCCTTCCTTGAAACTTGGAAAACAGAAAGAGAGGAAACAAGGCTTTCATAAGAATAACAAATGGAGTGAGAACCTTTACAATCTTCAAAATCCAGCTATTTTCATACAGTTACCTCTGAGGACTAGGGGGTTTGTTGGTTTTCTGAGAGGGTTCCCTGGGGAGTTGCTGTAAGAACCTCCACCCGGGATCTCTGAACTGTCATGTTGCAGAAATTCTCCTCTTTATGACCATCTTTCTGGAAACAGAGTCTTCATTTTCTAATTGTCTTAGCTGTATTAGTTTATACAGAATAATTATTCCTTGTGAATTCAGTTACAGTTACATAGATACAGGGTGGGGAAGGATGTTATATTAAAAAAAGGATGTTATTGAAGTGTATTTTCCCTTTGCACAAGAGTGTAGATCTGTGTTCAATGACCAGTTCTCTGCTCTTGTAAATGCGCTGAAGACACTGAAATGCTCCCAGTTACACTCACTCAAAATTAACCTTTCCTGAAACCCACGTTTTTAAGGATGGAAATAAAATCAAGAGCACTGTCAATGATGATTCAACTTGAGAGCTTTCTTAGGCCTTCCTGAGATACTCTGGGGGAAATCCATCATTACACCTATCATTATTGGCAGAATTATAGTCAAGTCTGCATTATTTAGGGTGGGATCATAAGGGTTTTGGATTATCCATGCAGAGACCCTTCACTTCATATGCCTACATGAAAAAATGTGGCTTCCAAAGCACTGCTGTGGCACATGGATTCCCCAGCTCAGGCCACCTCCAGCTCAGAGCTTCTTCACACCACAGCTGATGCAATCACCTATTTCCTATCTTTTTTCCTGTTCTTCCAGACTATATTACTTGTGGTTTTGTATGATCCACATTACTTGTGGCAATAGAATATTAGAATATGTGAGCATATATTCTCTAGCAATCCCATTTCTGCCTTAGTTTCTCCTGAAAGCACATCATATTCCTATAGTACAGGCAGAACAACTGTTTTCCCAAAAATATAGGCCACTGCCAGCTCTTTAAGCCTACATTTAATAAGAGTCATGGCAGATGTTCATAGAAACACAGAAAGACTAATGCTTTTCTTTGCAAAGCTCTGTTGCAGTTTCAGCCGCTCTTATGATGTATGTGATAAGGGACGAGTAGCACCTCTACTGATATCAGATTAAATATAATTGTACTGATGTTTTTGTTCTTTGGGGAAAAATGAAGTTTTGTATTACAGATTTAAAAAGTGTGTGGCTAGATAGACTTTATGCCAGTTTTACTGTTTGGTACTGACTTAGTTTAAAATTATTTTTACTTAGAGTGATACTCAATGAACATAATACCTTGTTTTATAGACTGTTTCTTAGGATGTTTTTATACTGGCTTTTTTCAGCATCACGTGCTTTGATACCCTGAATAAGTTTTTTGTATTAAAATGATTTTTACAGGAGACAGAAATTTTTTTATTCTGAAAATTTTAAACTGAGGTTTTTCTCTTCTCTCTCTTTGTTTTTAAAAGAATAAATGTCTCAGAAAGAATATGAGAGAAAGGATAAAGTATATGGATGTTTGGGTTTTTGCTTAACTTACTGCTAAGAGTTGGGAAGTAGGCCAAAATAAAATGAGAATAGAGCTTACAATTTTTATTTTTTTTATTACCAGCCCAGGACCACCATGGCAGTGTGAGAAGACAGGTGTGATTCAGAGGTAGCATTTCGGAGGGAAAACAAATAGAAGTCTAGACTAAAGCATACAACCAATATTGCCAGGTTTCTTACTAATTCTTCACAGACATAATTACAAAGCCCTAAAAGTCAAAGGAGAAGATAAGAGACAGAGCCACTAGTTGGCATTCATCCCAGGGATACAGCTATGTATAACTAGATTTCTGTAGTCTTCCTTTCCTGAAAATTGAGGATCTAAAACCAAAAAGTATTTTCCCATCCTAGAACCCTTTTTGACCATTTTAGGATTCTAGAAGTTATCTGTTTTCATGTGTTCTGGGTATAGCTGTGTTAAGTATTACATATACATCAGCTAAAATTTTTAAGATGTAAATAAAACTTATATTAGGTATTTTATTAAAAAGATCTTTGGACATAATAATTTCATTAAGGATGCAGAAGTAAATTCCTACATATATATATATGTCTAAATGCAGAAGTAAATTCCTACATATATATATGTCTAAATTGCTTGTTTTCCATACAACTTGGCTGTTCTGTTTGTTTTAGTATTTGAACAAATGAGTATTTCATTGCCAAATAATATATTTAACCTGTTTTGATATGACATTGTCTTCTCCTGACTGACATGTACACTGTCTTCTGTCTTTTTTTCTGTATCCTGTAAATGCTTGACTACTGTAAATTATTTCTTGACAAATACAGTGAGCGCAGTGAAAGTAGATCATGTGTTATCTCTTGAAATGGTGCTTAAAAACACCCTGAAGCTTCTGGAAAAACTGAAGGCAGCTGGTTTGAACTTAAACTGGACAGCATAAATTTTCCTGGAAGACTTAGGCCTGCTGATGAATTATCTGTCTGGAAAAGATATCACCATTTATTCTTATAAAAATTAAACAGTCTTTCTTTTTACAGTTTTGAATATTTTCACATGAAATTTTTGTTAAATTTGGAGAAATGGCAACACCCACTTAACCAGTGACTACAAGTTTTGCCAAGTGGGTTGAGCCCTAAAGCTATGGGAACCCCTATCCATATACACAGCTGATACATAAAAATCATGTGCCTACGCCAAACCCTCTTACAAAAACATGGAGAACTTTCACAGATCGTTTTTCTTAGTAAGGTTGGCCTGTTTCAACAGTTCTTTGTGTGACTCTACACTTCTAGGGATCTGGAATTTGTCTGAGAAGTAAGAGAAGACTACTAAGATATAAACTAATTGCTTTATTACACCACCAGTGCTGAGGCCAAAGACTTACCAGATGCACAACATTTTTCTAGCAATTTTCCTCCACAAATTCTAAATAACCAAAATAATAATTGTATGTCACTTTTTTCATGTTTCTTTTATAGTTTTATAATCCATTTTCCACTCTTTTCCTTTATTTTTTTTTTTTACTAAATTCTTCTTCGCCTTCTAATAAATTACCTTAATGGGATGTTTTTAAAAATTATTTTTACTGAAAAGCAAAAGATAGAAATCGGATAGGTTTTTAAAACCCAAATTCACATGACTGTATCTACAGATGTAAAAAAGATGATCTGTGAGTGGAATACAATGTATTAAAATGATATTTTTGCCTTTTTACTTGGCTAAGAGTTGAATTTAGGATTCTTGGATTCTCCTGTAGTAAATGAAGACATCACTAACACCCAAAACACAACAAGGAACTGGAAGACTTCAACAGCTTTGCTTTTAGAAGGGGATCCTCTGGAAATATTTCCATATGGATTTGGCATCTATATGAAAAAAGGATAATAAAAAATGGTAAAAAATACTCTGCCAGAAATTTTGAGTCTGTACTTATGTTTGGAACTATAGAGACAACCTTTTTATTTATTTGGGGGGGGGGGGGGGGGGGGGAATATCTCCAAGCACTTTACCTCAATAATATACTACTAATAAATTCACATAATGATATAGGAAAAAAACATCAATTTTCAAATTTCACAGGAGGGGGGGGGGGGGGGGGGGGAAGCAAGAAAGAAAAGAAAAAAAACAAACCAGAAAATGGATTTTTTTCAGGAAAATGCTGTCGCTCTGTCCCTGTACTAAATTTCTGAATAGAAACTCCATAGACATAAACAGTAGAAATATGGAAACTCTTCAATACTTTGCAAAAGAAAGAAATAGAAGCAAAGAAAAAGAAAGCACCAGAAGCCAGCAGTCATACTGTCTTTTCCAATACTCTTCTTCAGCCTCAGGACCGAGTCCAAACCTATTAAAGAAATTACTCAGTAAACACCCATTGCAGGGTTGATTGTCGCGGATCTCCATCTGTAAACAGCAAGGTTACTTTCACAGCTCAGAGTGTATCTAGTGTGAATGTGAAGCAGTTAGAGTAAACCTTTAATGAGCAGCATGAATTTAAAGTGTCTTCCTTCTCTTTTAATGACCTGTTGGTTTACCAATCTCTTTTCCAAGCTGGATTCAGGTTTGGATGCAGTGCCTGGACTGAGGACAATTGCAGCAGCAGAAGTTGTTAATTTATGTTTTCTTTCTTGTTCCTCCTTTTTATTTGTGTTCATTCCTCATCTCTTTGTCTTACTACTGCAGCAATAAGTGCAGAGTTATTTGTTTCAAAGGGACAAAGAGATTACTTTACTTAATTAACTTTTTCTTTTTCTAAGTTTTGCTTTATTTATGAATTTTCTGGTTGTTGTTTTTACTTTCTGCTTCAGAAGCCTCAAGTTAGTTTTTCCTCAGACTCTGGCAGTTAATTATAATTACTATTATAGTTATTATTTATAGTTTTTATAGTTACTAAAAATAACTACTTTTATTCAGCATCTTTCTGGAACAAAGTGAAATACATTTACTCTTTATAAACCAGTTTTCTCTGAAGTTTGTTATGTGATGATGGCTTGGAACAAGGGGACCCAGCAGAGGTCTGTCTTGCTGGCAGGGGTCTGACAGATCAGTATTTTGTAAGACAATCTTTTGCCTAAAAGCGCAAGCTGTTCCAGCTGCTTTGTTTTTGACTGTGTCTATACAGAAAGGCAACGGAGAAGGTCTGAGAACAGGCAGATGATTTCTAAGCCTCGTGCATACTGCTGGCAAGCACTTGGCCATACCCGCATCTCAGTTTCCCCACTACTTTTTGTATCTGCCAATGATTACTTCAGATCACTCCCATGCCTCTATGGGCCACGTGAATAATACAGTGAGCTTTTGGAGTAGGTTACTGAGGGAGGCTAAAGAGTTTGTCATTTCTAAGAATAAGTTAGGTATGATAAGAGTGAATCAGGAGCAGCTTGAGGAGGCAGATGGATCTCAGTATCACCTGAAGCTCTCTCCAGCACTACCTATTCTTTCATGATGTGTCTGGCTATATGATGGCATGCTAAATGTATCGGAGCCTGGCTGCTGCAAGGAAAACAAAGCACATTTTTAGGGCAGTCTGTCAGTTCACAAAATGGTGATAATGATGAACCTAGATTAAATTTAACAAAAAAACTCATGTAAGCTGACCCTGGGAATTCTAGTTCCCTGCAGATAAGGGTATCTGTCAGGAAAAGCCAGAGTTGCACATTGTATGAACAATGATTTTGGCTAGATTAAGCCTAGGCCTTGGGTGAGATTTAACCTAGAAGAAAGCTTAGAAAGATAGTCTCACTTTGTCAGAACTGGCTTCTGTTTTCAAATGTTTTCTGTGTTGTTATAGGACCATCTGACACATTTGGCCTTACAGACTGTGCAATAAAAGTTAACTTTAAGCAGAAATAATGAGATTACCTTCAAAAAAAGTAGATGTTGAATCTAAATATTTTTGATAGAAAATATGTCGGAAACATTTGGCAGTGTTCTTAAGAAGAAGAAAGTGATTTTCATCGTTTTTCTTCATCCTCACAGAGAGTGATAGAAAGAGGTTGTTATCACTCTGTGGAGGTGCTATGTAGCACCAATTGTGGTATATCAATGCACAAGGCTCATAAAATCATTGCAGCTTTCAGACTCTAGTATCTCAGGAGGGGTTTTGTTTTCAGTTTTGGTTTTTAAGAAACCATACACTGCTAAGAGCTAGGGGAGAGAATGAGAGAGGGACCTATGCCCCCTAAAGGTCATAAAGATTTTTTTTGAGAAGAAATAAACATGTTTTTCTCAGTACTAATGCCCAAAACGTCATATGTAAATGAAACATACACTTGCTTAGATTGCATAATGATGAACACAGGGTAAAAACATAGATATATGTTGAGCAATCAAGCCATGTAGTAAACCAGATGTGTTTTATCTATCACCATATTTGAAACCCCAACTCTGTGCATTTTTTACAGCAGAGGCAGATGTTGGATTAATGTAATTATATATATATATGATATATATCTACATACACACATATGTATATACTTGTCTAAAATGTAACCTAAGTTCTTTCTTCCCAAATTGCATTCTACTGACCTTAAATAAAATAATGCCAAATCAGAGTTTCTCTTGAGGTTAAATTCTGAAATTCCAGTTTCATTCTAAGGATGCTAAATTAGAATTTTCATGAGCACAATCCTCCCAAGACCATACTGGCAACTCCACAAAGCATTTTCTGTAGAGTATGGTATTTTGGGGGTTCACTGTTTATGAAGTGATGTCTGTAGCTGAGAATTATGGTAATGCACAGGAGTTGTTTGCCATAGATTTTTTTTTGCCTGTGGCAGCATCTGCTATGATCTTGGCCAGCACATGGTTTTCAGAACCAGTGAAGCTGACCTCGTGCAAGGGCAGTCCATTTTACTTCTTCAGTGACTGTGAAGGTGATATATCCAACATAGATAAGAATGGACTCCAGGGGATTTCCTTGCACTCCAACTTGTGGTGGACAATAGTGATTATAATTTTCTTTCCAGTATTGTATTGTATTGCAATTATTTACAACGGACTGTGATTTAGTGCTTTCTGGGTAGGCCATGGCTCACAGCTACCTAAGGCAATGCCCTTTTGTTAAATGTAGTGGAAATGGCATTATCTTAGAAATGTATCTGGCACCAATTCTCTAAAAATGCCCAATAAAGTTTTATATGTATAAACTATACTCTAATATATCATAGGTGTTAATGACACTTGGAGAAAATGACAAAGAAATAGCCAATAGAAAAACTCTCCAGAGATATTTCAAATAAGTATGTTGGGCTGATGTTAATTTGATTCTCCTTTAATGCACACCTGGAATAGTCATTACACCACTCAGCAGGAAGTTCACTGTGCTCCCGTAGTGATTAAGTGGTGTCTGACACCTTCTGCCTGTACGTTTTATGTCACAGTTCCATAAAGTGGAAAGCAGGGGAGAAACAGACTTTGTGTTTTCGTTTAGTAATTGTGTTATGGAAGCCTTAACAGTATTTTGAAGGAAAAAACCCAACCCAAAACAAAACTTATCTACCAGAATAGACATAAACCATCACAATGTCAATGTATATGTTCGTTTAAATGATATTTCCCCTTTTCCCCCTGATTTTAAACCATTGCTTTTGTATTTTTAGGTATAGGACAAAAAATAATTACACGGTGCAGGTTGTGGAAGTTATAAAGCCTGGTCATGAATTTGCCCACAGAAACTGGGTAAATTGCTCAAAAAACAAAGGTTTTTTTGATAAGTACTTTCTAAAGTTTATCTTTTTAAACATGCAATAACACTGGAAAATTGATTTGCATAGAAGTCTTCAGTGTTTCAGAATTTATAGGTCTGTGTTATTGGACACTTACATGTGGACACTTGCAAGTACAGAATTCATGTATGAGCGGGCACACCCAGACACTTTGGAGTAAGATATTTTTCTGACCAAGCTCACTAGAAATGATTGAATTTCCATTCAGGGATGCCAGAAACACTTTCCACTTTTCCTAAATACTATAAAAGACCAGGTTTGAGTCATATGCCTCAGTATGCAGTACAAATATATATTGCCAGTAAGTTTCTGAATCTGAGCTTTTCCTATATCAATCTTTTATTTGAAAGATACAAAGCTGTAATGTAATGAGTGGTGTCAGTTTCATGCAAGGTATGTTCAAAACCTGCCTTCTTGCATACCTTAAATAAGTTTGGATACCATCCCTGGAACAGTTTCTCAAATAATCCCAGGTAGCTACATCAGGGACTGTGGTGATACCACTAGATTTTTGAAATATTTACATAGTTTACTGACTTTCTTCACAATGTGGTACAGGGTGACATAGTTTATGTGTAAATCTGAAAGATGCTTATATCCAGAAAATGTGTATATTACAGAATAACTGGGGAATTTCTCTGTTGTAACAACCAATTGATAATCACAGCAGAGTGTTCAGGGCTTAGGAATTTGACTGCAAATTTCTCTGGGAAGACGTTTTTATGGAGAAATTGATACAGAACACAGACAAACATGAAGACTGATTCTAGGAGAATATTAATCCAAAAAGATAATTGGTGCTATATATATCAAGTGAAACACTCTTAGAAGGGAAGACATTTCATCTTGCAAATGATGGAACTGAGCAGATATAAACAGACTTTGCAAGTTTAGTTTCTCCAAAAATTCAAGGCCCATTCACCCACTTGGGAGGTAGGAATGGGAGGTAGGAATAAGAGCAGGGGATGGCAGGAGAGATGCAGTAGCTTACTTGCTCCACGTGGGACTCTGGGGGCAAAGTCCACATCATGGTGCTTGGACCTCTCTTCTGCTTTCAGATCAGCAGCAAACGAAGTGGCTGCCTGGCAGGGCACTACCATGGCCACCGGCGGGCTTCCAGAGGCAAAGCACTCCTGTCTTGAAGTAAAGAGCTCCAACAGACATGCAGCCACTGTAAAAGATATAGCCCTCACTCACTTAATAAGGGCTAATTTTTGTTGCCTTAGTAAGATCTGTTGAAATTCCAATGTTCTCTAGCAGCATTCATCTCTCCAAATCTGGAGACAGTAAGTAGTAATAATAAATTTTGCTCAGCTTTTAGATAAGCAGAATACAACTCAGTCAAGTAAGACAAAAGTGGAATCTGGTTTGTGATTTCTGTTGACTAATACCAATTAATCAAACTTTCCAACCCCTTAGGAAGATCCAAATTTAGAAGTAAAGACCTTGATGAATTAAATTCTTCCTTTAGAGGTCATATAGACAATGGTTTTTTATATTAAATAGTCAGATCATCTGGTTTACTTATAGTGGGAAAAATATGTGAGTTGTTGACCTTTTATGTAAAATGTTTAAATTTCCTGTGTTTCTGTATATACCAATATTTCTGTATATACCTGAAATAGCAAGGTCAAACATACTGTAGGAGAGATATTTGGAAGAGGAAGTTAGTACTAGATAACAGAAGGGCCCTTTTTTCAAGGAAGAACTTGGAGGAGTGTTTCACATGATATGAATAAGGGAGGGCTCTGCAAATGGAATGCCAAATTATTAAGACTGAAAGTAAAGAAAAGAAGGAAGAGAGGAAGCTCTGCCTGTCTAGATATGAAGGACACACAAGGTTTAGGGTATGAAACCAGATCTGGGATATCTGTAGATCACAATGAAATGAAACACGGAAAGAGAAATTACTGAGGGACACCATGCAACTTTCTGTGATTATTCTGATTGTGTTCTAGGATTTATAGCCATTACCATCAGCAACTATCTCCTGATAACACCAGCTTTCAGAAATATGTGGGACTGACCATTCCCAGTGGACCAGGGTTTAGTAAAAAGACAGTAAAAAGATTTGACATGTAGCACACACCGAGTGTGAGATTCCATCAGCCTCTCTGCAGATGAGTTTCCCAGTGGATCCACCCCATTTTCTTGTTTGTTGTTTCACAATTATTTGTAATATGTTAAGTGCCATTGAAATCACTCTACCATGAAATTAAATTTTTAGTTATTTCCATGCTGCCACTCTGTGGTAATGGTTATTGGAACAAGCAAGATAACCAAGACAATTTCACCTGCTAAATATTCAGTAAGAAAGCTTTTCTAACATAGCAGAGCATATACCAACCCATTTTAGACACAGTCAATTAAAAAACACCCGTATTTTAGACAAATGATGGAATTTTCTGAACATATTAAATGTCTACTTACCTGTAAAGCACTGTAACTCTGTCGGTTCAGGACATACCATGTTATTTTCAGAGCGTTAATTGGTTTTCATCAAGCTACAGGAAGCAATAAGGAATCTCTCTTAAAGCCTAGGAAGAATTTTGAAATAGTTATTTGCAATAATAATGTTTAACAGAAAGATCCATTTTAGACAAAATTTTTCCCATAATTCAGCCAGCTCTATTTGTTTCACTGTTCTGCTGCCCAGCATTATAATGATCATACAGTTCAGTTATTTTGTTTATTATCTTCTTGGCAATCTCTCAAGAACTTTTAAAACAAAAATAATTGTCAGTCACCCTAAAAAGAAAAAAGATCTTGCAATGTAATCAGCATGTATATGTTCTTCATATGGGAATCCCTGACACATGAAGTATTCAGCATTAGGGAATGAGAGGAAATGAATGTGGCTTTCTGCAGTTGCTGATAATCATCCCTGAGTGGAGTTAAGTCCAGACCAAAGCACAGCTTAAATCCTCATGGTTACTCTCCAGCAAGAGACCATTGCCCAACATAATGGTGCAGAGGGCACTGTTAGGCACTGCGTTTCTGCAGTAGAGAGTCCACATCCACCCAGCATATGACCTCAGTCTCTTCTCAGCCTTGTGTGATGCCTCGTAACTCTAAGCAGCACTCTATGATATTTTTTTTCAGTTGAGTGTGCATAAAATGCAAGAGAACTGCATTGTAGAGAGAGCGGCATAGCCAATATGGTAGCATAACTGAAAGAGAAGATACATGCTCAAGTATTCATCGGTTTATAGTGCTGAGCACTGAAACAGCTAAGGAATGAGAAAAATCTTCAACTGAGGAAACGTGCTGTAATGTGTTCAGCAGTGCTCTTCCACACAGAACAGTGTAAACCCCTTCTTAGGCGGGCAGAAGAGGTAGAGGAAAGCATTGTATGACTCAGTATTTTCAAATTTAAAAAGGAAGAATGATCTACACCCAGAAGGATAAAAGGGAACATCTTTATTTCAGATTAATTACTTGTTTTTCATTGGCTAAACTGAGATTCCACAGTGATGCATTAATAAAACATCAATTACTTTTCAGCCTACCAAGGTGTCACGTTCATGGAAGTAATAGGCTTGTGACCATTTATTAATATGTCCACAGACTAGCTGTCTCGGTAGTGTGCTCCTGTAGGTCTTAAATCCTGTTTGCTAGTGAATGATGAGAATTGCTGAATAATAGTCAAATTAATTGATCACTTACACTCATGTACTGTTCCACTTATCCCTAAGAAGTTCTCTAACCACTCGATTGAACCTATTTCCCTCTGTTGACAACTGTGGGTTCTCCAAGTGACTGCATCCCCTATAAAAGACACTGTAGATGTCTTAAATGGGCCAAGGTAAATCTCATTTTAGCACAGTAAGGCTTTATCCCGATTTTATATTCCAACAACACAAAAAATGTTAGTGGTGCTGTGATTCAGGGACTTTGACCTCGTTGCATTATGGTGCTGATAAGGCTTTAGAAATGCATAACTGTCATCATGTCCTAACTCCACAGTGGACTGCAGGGGCTATGAGATTCAGCATTGGCTTGGGTGCCTTTCTGACACCAATTCTGGCATCAAAGGTGAATTTCAGTAACTATAAGATCCATGAGAAAGGACAGGAAACACTTCCATGCTACCACAGAAGATAGTCTGGGCTTTCAGTCACTCGTGGGGGCTGTGAGAAATCAGTCTGAATCCTCTCAGGCAGAGGGGAAAGTGACCAATGGTATCCTACCTGCTTTTTTGACTTCCCACAATTATGAAAGAGTTTACCTTTGGTAAGACTGTCCAATTGCAATAAGAAGCAAAAAGGAGGAAATTATATGTAAAGAGGTAGTTCCCACTGCACATTATATAAAGACTATTTGGGCAGGCATGCTCTCTGAAGAACAGTCCTTTCCCTTCATGTAAGCAAGGAAAACCATACCTACCTTATGTATCCTGACTCAATAGGTGATACTCGTCTACCGCTCAGCATCACAGGATGCAGGTGACTGTGGGGTTGCCCCAAATCAGAACCGTAAAGGTCCTTAAGTTAGTTAATATTAAAGGACATGAGGCTGTCACAAGCTTAATGCAACCCTAGAATTAGACGAGACCAAATAAAAAATTTTGAGGATTTATACTTTGGACTTGGAGGCACATCACCAGCAATTTTTTCCATTCAACTACTCTCTCTATTGCAATGTTAAAATGAAGGTATATCACATGGCTATTTGCAGTGCAGATGTTCTGGAGCAAAAAACTTTGGAGCTCAACTTAATCTTCTTATCTTTTTATAGGGATGTTTAAATTAAGGGTTTGGATTCAAGCCTATCTCTGATTTACATGTATCTATCATACTATATATATATATATAAACTACCATATGTATCTCTGTTATTGGCAGCTTTCTTTCCAGAAGATTAGCAACGTCTGGCACTTATGTGCAGTTAAAATTATGCAGAGCTAATAAATACGTCATTTAACATAGCATAATATGTTTGAAATAAACCATGCCAATATGTATTTTTTTTAAATATGGCAGCTGTCAATTTTTTTTTCTGAAGACAGGAGCCACTAGAGGCTACCATACTAGAGGCCTCTGAAAACTGAGGTTTCTCTCCCAGGGGAAAATCTTAAAACACATTCCCCTTGTACATGACTGACTCCACCTTTCTCATTAAACTTATTTGCAAAAATTGCAAAGAAAGGGTTTTCATGTAATTAGGTTTTCGTTTCTAACTCATTCATCTTTAGTGATGCAGTTGTTCACATGTTCATGACAACAGACTGAAGGTTGGGGAACACTAAATGATAACATTGCCTCAGGGAGAGGCATTTGCTCTGTGAATTACTCCTGGATAAAATGAACCAGTTAGTTTTAAAAATTAGGAAAATAGCAAAGTGGTCTGCTTTGTGTCTTCAAACAGAAGCCTTTTGAGAGAAGACCATGTAATTTTAACAAGGAATCACTTATGCCGAAGCTGTAATTGAAGTTATGATGCATTGGAATTACTTTCATTGGAGCTAGCTCTTCACTTGAGCTTCTTCAGGTTTTTCAAGGAAAATGTTCTGTTCAGTCACTCAGCTAACTATTTACAATACATACAATTTCTGCAGGAATCACAGTAAAAATAACATTTAGAAAAGTTATCTTCTTTGGCAGAGACTGCATGTACATAATTTTCCACCTACACCCCTTCTCTTTATCCACACATTAATCCCACTTGAATATTAATTGACAACACAGAGCATCCTGTAAGACTGAGTTCTTTGTTAGTGTTAGAAACTGGAGAACACTGAAATCCTGAGTGGAAAGAGTTTACTTTAACAGCAAACCATTTAGATTTATAAGATAGACAGAAAGATACACACACACAGCTAGTTGGATACTTGGGCAGATGTTCAGTCCATATGTGTATTGATGACACAATTTCATAGGACCCACCAAAACTGTATGTTAGATAGATTCCCACGACCTAGCCAGCAAGATTCATGGTTACCTTCACATTTCTTTATGGGTTTCCTGTGAGAAATGTAAAGATATATTAGCATATTTCTAATATAAGCTACTAGAATTCAGATTCAAATTAAATATTTTTTTCTTTTTCCCGTTTCCATTTGGAATATTCGGTACTGGGTTTTCCATTCTCAAAATGCTTACATTTAGAGCAAGTCCTCAGCCACAGTGGAAGGATTAAAAGTATCAGTTCGTACTAATTGATATTTCTCAATTAAGATCATGTGGCATTCACTGGAGTCATAATGAAACTCCTATTAAAATGAGCTTCAATCCTGCGGTTTTACATCTCTTCCCTCTTATATGCAAAAATTGTTCTTTCACTGAAAGCAGCCTTTCTTTCTTTTAGTTATTCCTTCATCTCTGTGGTCAACCAGCTGAAGTGACTCTGCTGCTTGCAGAATCGAATGGCCTTCAGCTGCCATTGCCTTTCTGGAGCAGCCTGAACACTGTTATGCTGTGATTCATACTTGCAGTGCATCGCAGTTTCAGACTGTGGACTGCCTCTTTGACAGTAAGAAATAGTCAAAGAACATGTTAAATTCTATTTAATATTTATTGTCTTTGTCCTCACTTGAGAAAAATTTGAAGCATGAAGTTATTGAGAAATTTAAACTCATATTGAAGCTCTTAGCTACCAGAGGCTTTGTTAAGTCACGGATGATCTCTGTAATGCATCGTCCTCACGTTTACAATCTGTGCTCTCCTAAGTAAAATTCAGTGGTCAAATACAATGAAAACAGACTGCCTCTAAGAAGAGTGGGTGATTCATGAGAGGGATAGAGATCAAATGTTTTTCCTGCATGTTCTTTATTTTCTGAGAAGTCAGAAACTCAGTGTAAGATGATAGCGTAAGAACAGGAAGTATTAAACTCTTGCCAAGTGTAATACCCCAGGACAATTACAGACTGGTGAATTCTGGCATAAGATACTGATCAAGATATAAGTTCTAAGTGGGGGTAGCAGAAGCATTTATGATTTATTACAGAGCAAACTCTGCGCTTCAGCGGGATAGTACCATCTATCACAAATGGTGTCCTGGATTTTCAAAGGATCCCCTGTATATTAGGCATCAACTTTTTGAGACCATTCAGCAGGATTTGATGATTGAATTCCCTTAAGAGCTAAATGTTTCTTGCATATTGGAAAGTGAATATATGTGAGGGAAAAGATGTGGGGAAAGAGCTCCATATTGGTTATTCCATTCCCACATGTGGAGCAGCGTTCTCATTCCTTCACTCTCAAACACACCGCATAGTAGAAATTTTACTGCTGAGCGTTTTTTCTAATTACTAAACTGTAAATGATAATCAGCAACACTTGACTGCCATGCTGGTGCCAGGTTTCCAGCTGAGCAGTATCTTGCTGTCAAGGGGATACTGTTTTGAGCAACAATTATGGCTCATGTTTTATGTCTTCCTCAGAAGAAAATTGCTGTTAAATTATGGGCCCATTGAGAAGGGAATGTCAGTGACTGCAAGATGTAGTGGCCACTTTAAAAACTGGGTTTGTTTGCTTTTTACTGGTGTTTTTGTTTTCAGTGCCAATACCTTTGATCATAAATCCATAGCCAACTTTTCTTTTTTTTAACGGATTATATGATGTGTGTCATGAGTTCACCTCATAAACAGTAAGGATGAAAAATGTTTTGTTTTCTCATGGTTTAGTTTTGTAAAATGTATTTTTAATTTTTGCTTCAGACAATTGCTCACTTACACAAAGAAGTAATTTTCTAAGGCCTAAAATTATTACAGAATTTGGTGAAATTGCAACAATAAGTTTTCTTCTGGGGTTGAGTCAGAAAGTCAAAAGATTTAATTTCTGGCCACATAGCATAGAGTTTTTAGACCTTTTGCGGTGTTTGCATACTTTATGAATAGTATTTCTGTTCAAAAATAATGAATCCATAATTTTAGATAGTTTTTTAAAAGTTTTTAAAAAATCAAACCTGAATCTGAAGTTAAACTGACATTTTTGTTTGTTAGCTTTTCATTGCTCAAAGGGAAAAAAAGCCCACAGGAATTTTGTATGATGTTGAAGTAGGGTTGCCTCCCACTCCCCAGTTAGGCAAATAACTGAAAGTTTATTCAGTGCCATAGTTTTATTTATAACTTTTCCAATGGCACCTTCCATCTCTTCTTTTTTTTCGCTCAGCTACCTGCAGACTGGATTTTGAGAAGACATCTCTTCAAGATATTTTTGGTGAATCTTTTATTTGTCCTTCATATCAATGTAAAACGTCTGTTTAAGTCAGCAGGCCTTTTTTCTTTCTCTCCCCTCTACTTTCCAGAAACTGCTTAGATCGTTTACTTCTCTGTTATACTCCCTTTTCCTAGGCTGACCCTTTAACTCACCTGTCTGGTTTTAACTCCTTTTGTTCCTCTGGATTACCATTACGGTTTTTTCAGTTAGTTTTGCGTTTTCTTATTCCAACAGCTTGCACAGATTTGGTGTGAGGATGAACACATCGTTTTGCATCTGTGCCCCCAGTAACTAACTCTTTGGCACCAACTCCCTCCCTCCTTCCCCTCTCTGCCTCCTCCCTTCCTCCCCCGCTGTCAGGGCTGTTCCTGATGGGCGAGATGACCCCATGACCCACATGCAGCAAGCTGGAACTCCCTTTTTCACAATCCTAGCAAAACATTCCTCTTTTGCAATTCCCAGAGGAAGTGAATGAGTTATAATAATGGAAGGAAGGGAGAAAAAGCTGCCCGTTGTTTCCACCTCTGGATATTTTGGTTGTGAGGAGGGGTGTTATTGTATTATTGAGGAAAGGAAGCTGTGCTATTCTGAGACCTCAAAATAAGAGGAGGATAAACAATTTAATTTCTTTAATTTCTGTGTTTACAGATATGGCAGACTATCTGTGTCATTGGTCCTTCAGACTCAGAAATTAGTTAACACAATCTACCTTCATTTGGGGCTTTCAGGTTGTATTTTGGGCTGGAATAAAATGCGCACTGACCTTTCTGGGGTTCGGTCACCTGCTTTGCCTGCAACCACATCTCAAACACATGTGCAGGCTCTCTGCAGCATCAGAGGCTTGTTGCTGTTGCTTCTTGCAGCTCACAGGTTGCCTGCAGTCCACCAAGATGCCTTTTCCCTGGCGAAGGCAAGGAACCATGCAATGCTGATACCCTCACCCTGGGGCATCCCCCTGCCCTCAGCCCTGCCCCAGCAGCCTGGACTGCCTCAGAAGGGCCATGGGGCACAAAGGTCTTCTGCAGAGACCTGTATCTCTCAGCCCCTCAGGAAGCCTCTGTATTTTGCCATTAATGAGCTCGGAGGACCGTTAACGAGCTGGTAACGGTTTCTATGCGCATGTGGGTGTGCATTTATAGTAGTCAAAGCTAAAGAAAGCTACCTTAGCAGTTGCAGTGATGCCTGTGCTACAGCAAAGTGCTAATGAGACATCTTAATTATAACAGCTAGATACAAAGTGCATCAACATGTATGAACAGCACTTCTCAGTTTTAGATAGGGATGAGAAACTGAAAGGCAACTGTTTTGCTTTATATTTTGTAGAGCAGATGCATCTGTGTCCTGGTTTGAGGTAAAACAGAACCAGTTTTCCCTTCAGTAATTTTACTTTGAAGATAAGCCTCTTCTAACTAAGTGAACTCTCTGAAACTGTCTGAAATTAACAGCATATTATGGAGACACTGTTCGTTCTCGGAATGATAAAACCTGATTAATTGTAATTTATGCCAAGGAATGGTATACAAAGAGATTATACTTATTGCTATAACAACCAAGGTCAGCTAACTTTGTTATATGCCCCATTGAAGGGTCAGAAGTAGAAAAACGTAAAGAGGTCACACCTGTGGGGAGTAGGGGACAGGACAGGCGACCCAAAACTGACCAACGGGTTATTGCATCCGATCTGCCTCGTGCTCAGTATAAAAGCTGAGGGATCAAAGAGTCAGCTCTCTTTCTTCAATGGCCAGCATCCAAGGAGGACTGTCTGTTTGTCTGCTTTTGATTCCAATCTGTGCATTCCTGAATCCAGATCTGGAATCCAGCTCCCATCCATCGCTGAGTCCAGTCTGGGACTTTCACAGTGCCTGGGAGCTTGGTATGGTTTTGTATATATTGCATACATTTCATTATTTTCTTTTTTAAAAACTATTTTATTAATTAGTATTTTCATTAAAGTAGTTAAAAAATAGGGTTTTTTCTAAACTCATAAATCTCTTTCTCTCTCGTCCTCCTCTTCTTGGAGAGAGAGGTAGGGGAGAGCATCTGTCATTCACGGACTGTCTGTTTGTCTGCTTTTGATTCCAATCTGTGCATTCCTGAATCCAGATCTGGAATCCAGCTCCCATCCATCGCTGAGTCCAGTCTGGGACTTTCACAGTGCCTGGGAGCTTGGTATGGTTTTGTATATATTGCATACATTTCATTATTTTCTTTTTTAAAAACTATTTTATTAATTAGTATTTTCATTAAAGTAGTTAAAAAATAGGGTTTTTTCTAAACTCATAAATCTCTTTCTCTCTCGTCCTCCTCTTCTTGGAGAGAGAGGTAGGGGAGAGCATCTGTCATTCACTTCAGTGGCCAGTCCAGCCCAAACCACGACAATCTGAGATGTAGATCAACTGTGTCCTCCCATTTTGTAAGATGAAAAGTTCAGCACTTTTCTTCCTTTTTTCATCCTGCCCTGCCTGGATCAAAATTGATTTATCAGTTATGTATCATTACTAACAGCCTTGGAGCCAGGTTTATTCGACTGCTGTCAGAGGGACATTACACCTCCTGCAGTGCAAATGGCATGCCCCCCAGCAGAGAGCCTGTGGACTGAGGATGGGTGGCTGGGACCCATCAGGTACCACTGGCATGTCCAAGAAGCCAGTAACACGACCTCTCCCAGGAGAAATAGGCGCTGTGTTACTTGATTCAGGAAGCCAAGACTGATTTGGTGCCTTCTGCATTAAAGAGGAAATAAATCGTGAGTCTTTTTCAAATGCCTGCAGGCATTTGAACAGGCAAATGTCTGCTATTTCTCTAACCGAGAAATAAGTTATCAGGTAGACAAAGAGAAGATTAAATATCCTAATGCAAAAAGCATGAAGGTAAGACAAAGTATTCTATAATCTTTTCTGGAAAAAGCCACCTGCAAGTATGTCTGACCAGCAGAGGTTATAGTCATTGTGGCTATGATTATTGCTTACAGCATCTGCTTTACATGGATATGTAAGCTCATGTCAGAAAGGACCATTTAAATTTAGCACTAAGGCATTGTATATTTAGAGAATAGTGAATAAATGAAACCACAAAAGACAGAAGAAAAGAAATGGCACATAGACAAAGAACAAAACAGTGCATCCATGTCTTAGTTGAATTGAAGGTTGTTGCTTTGGAGAGTGCTGAACTAATGAAATTCTGCTGTTGAACACCATATTGACTTAACAAGCTGTTGAGATGGCAGAATCTTTTTTGTTACTTGTGGAGAGACCTGTGATTCCTATGCATTTTAGCTGGCAAACTTGGTGACATATCTCAAGCTATGTACATTCATCAGTGCTTTGAAGAACTACATACATTTATACTAGACTGTTTATACCAGGTTAATTTTAATACAACAGAGTGACGTGAAGCTTTCCTCCGCAGTCAAGTAAGTTTGGTGTGAGGTTAGAGATTAAATAAAAAGGTGTTTTCAACATTATTTTTGGTCTGGAGATGATTTTACACTAATAAATTTCACACCTTGCAGGTAGTACCTAATCAGTGTTTATTTTCCTCGGGTTATGGTAACATTTTCTATTAATGTATTTAACAGCACCAGCTACTAGCATTACACAGGACACGTATGTATGACTTAAAAACACACATACATCAATGCAAACTACTCAAATGGGACCACATTCTTCCTTAAACAATACAGAAGTAGGAAAATGCAGGTAGTGCACGGGGGAAAAAATTAGACCCTACGATTCTCCATTTGATCTGTGTATATAAAACATGGTACATGTATAGGATTGGCAAGCTCTGCAGTAATCCTAGACTTGGTGCCCTGGTTCTGACACCTCCATGGTTATGAACTTAACATGTGGTATGTGCTTCATAAAACAATTTTGCCATTGTTAAGCTTCTTTGCACAGACAATGGACAAATTCATTGAACTATGCACACTGTGCATGAAAATTCAGTCTCTAAGGATTGCTTTCTGTTTGCCAGAACCTGAGCTATTTCCAGTACATTTGAGGACTTTCCACAATGGGAAAACATCTAACTCTGGGTGTGGGATAAACAGGGAGAGAATAAAAAGCCTATAACTCTTAAAACTTCTACTAATAGAATTGAAAGCTGTGAGTAAATGTGTGCCTGGAATGGCAAAACGCTTTTCATAGAACATTGGATATCCAGAATTAGCTATTTTTTTTTTAATGTAGCAAATTTTTGGCACATACAGAACAACATCCCATTGTATGCATAACAGATATAAACCTACTTATCACAACAGGACAAGTACTTCAATAGATGTTTCACATTTACTATTTCAAGAGTTGTTTCTATTTCCAGTTGCTGACATAACCTTACTGACTGCATCTTTCAAAAGTTCTGGGATACTGCAAGTTACCACACAAAAAGAGCATTGAGAAAATAAGGTGATATAGAAAGCATGACCTCCTGTTTTCAGGCATGAGCTACCTCTCTTACTCCATTTAGTGTGGAAAAGGCTTTATGGGTGAACTCTTCCAAATCAGTGCAACTTTCTTTCTACTAATTTACTATTTGGCTACAATTCTCATAACAACAATAATGCAAAGTCCCCATACCTTCAATTTTCCTTTAGGAAAAGGATTGTTATTCCAGTTTTACATATAGAGGGACAAATGGAAGGAAGCCCACATGCCAGCTCAGTTGCATACCTAAGCAAAATATTGTTTTCATTGCAGTTGTGCAATCCCACTGATTCGATGAGAACAAATGAAAATTGTAAATCAATATGTAATGTGATTGTGCCCTTATCTGGGGTTCAAATTCTTAAAAGGATTTTGTTTTAGGCCCCAACTAATTAAATTTTAGGCACTAAAGGCTGAGACAATAATGCAAGAAAAACATGATCCATATTCTTACACAGAAGTCACCTGAAATCATTAAGCACCTTCCTCTTTGGCCTCAAAATTCCTTTGTAACTGTATTTCTGCTACTGTAGTTAATCAGGACTGTCCCAGCCTGAGAACCCAGATGATCACTTTCCCTCCACTCCATACTGCAGGGCAGAGCCACCCCTGACCTTCTGTGCAGTGTCTGGCAGTTCAAGCACACAGTGAAGAAAGGGAAGCCTTGGGACCTAGTCCCTGATTCCAGTGCTACTTCTGTTTGCTTCTCTTCTGTTTCCAGCTCATGTCTGTGTTCTGTCTCTGTTCCCATAACCAGTAGCACATTTTTACATTGAATAGACGTTGGAATAAAACACAGAATTTTTGCATTTTCTGACCCCCAGACTTATATTCCAGGGCTTAGGTGTTCTTTCCTAGAAGAAGCAAAATGTGAATTTGTCATTTCTTTAGCCAAGGAAGGGATTGAATCCTGACTCACAACTTACTAAACAAATGTTCTCACCAAGGGGCTGCTGTTAAGGGCAGAGGGCATCACTTCCTGTTGCTTTAGCACCAGTATCTTAGAAAAGAGATCACCAGCTCTTTCAAATAATGTTTTATAGGTGTTGACACTTGACATGTCTAAATCTTAATTAGACAGTATAGCCTCTCCATGCATTCAAACACTGGAGAAGGATGTGATTTCAGTCCTATCTTCCGCACCACTTTTCTCAGGAGGGGCATGTAGTCTCCTTCCCACTTCTGTTTTGTGGAACTGCTACTGTGAATATTATACTTTACAAATCCTCAAGGTTTAATTCTGGGTTGTCAGTGCAGAGCAATGATAGGGAACAACTAACTATGTTACGACTAACATATCTAGGAAAAAGGTGGGCAGCCTGATCTGACCAGGCAGAGTGACTCTCAGGCAAGAAGGGGCATAGAGAACTGAAGCTCTCCAGAATTGCTGCAGAGCCTTGGAAAAAAACCCTGGCAAGAACTAAAACATGCACATGAACACTTAGATTTAATTACATGAAAGAGGGCCACAAAAAGTGACTGCTTGATCTTGACTATTACCCCAGCATTGTAGAAAAATAGGGTTGGACAAGATTTGCAGAGGTTGTGTGGTAATTCTAATTTTCCCCTCTTATCCCTCAGAAGAATCTGTACATATGCTTGTCTAATCTGCTTGTAAAGACATTGAGTAATTGAAACAATATAACCTCCTCAACACATTTTGTTCTTTTTATCTCTCCTTATTTCTAGGAATTTCTTCCTAGCGGCTAACCTGAATCTCTTTATGGTTGAAATTTGTGTCGTCTTGCTTGTGTCCATAAACCCAGAAAACAGATTTTTTTCCCTTGCTTCTTTACAGAGTAATGTGAAACAGTTTTTACTTTCTTGTGGATTATTATGATGTTCTCCCTCAGTTTTCTGTCTCTAGTTCTCTAGTCAAAACAAGCCCATTGTCAATCTTTTTGCTCTAAACCAGATTTTCTTTGACTCTCAGGTCAGTCTCTTTTGTCTTCCTCAAGTGTTGTGTCTAAAACTCGACACATTATTCTAGCTACGGCTGTAGCAATTCTGAATTGACTGAAGAATTACTTAACATTTCTTATTTTTGTTTATATGTCTCAGTATGCTGTGTGCCTTCTACAACAGGATGATACAGTTGACTCATGTTAGTTCCACAAGAATGTCAAGATTCTTTCACAAAGAACTAAACAAGCTAACAGCTTATTTTACAGCTGTGTTTCTGCTGTTGATTATTCCTTCATGAGTGCAAAATCTTGTATTTGTTCTTGTTGTGCCCTATTTTTTCAGACTTTCTCCAGTCTGTCAAAATCAATTCCTAATCCTGTCTTCTGGTTATTTTGTCATCCTACTCTTTCTTTGTGTAGTCTGTAAATTTTAAAAACCTCTCTTTTCTATCATCTAGGTTCCCAAAGAAATATTGAGGAGGACTATAATACCAGAAACAACCCATTATCTGTTACATATCCCTCTATTTTACTAGACTTGAAGTTATTAATATTTATTAATTATCAAGCAACAAACTAGAATGACAGCTTGAAATCTGAAAGTGAGGAAGCTTGGGGTATATTGCATGCCCAGGAAAAATCTCTGGAAGGTCAGACTTCATTTGAAATTGCAGAAGAAGGGAGAGTTCTCTGAGGAATTCCTGTCTGACCCTAAATTAATGAGAACCATGTTAACCGTGTCACTTTGCCAGATTTATTTATCACAGATAAGATAGTAATTGGAATTAAAGATCCAAAACTACAGATAGGTCTTCTGGAAGATGCAGACTTAAGCACATGGGAAGTTTATATCAGCCTGCATTAATCTGCAGAAATCACTTAAGAGGCTGAAAGTATGAGACGGAAAGCAAGACATGGGTACACCAGGCAGATTGAGCGGTGGGACAGGCAGCTGAAAACAAATTCTATAAAATAGAAACACTCAGATCAAACAGCAAGAAGTCACAAAACCAAAGTGAACAATAGATGGGAACATGCAGACTCAGATGATGTCTGGAATCTGGAAAATGCTGTAAGAGCAGTGAGAAACGTAACAACTTTGGAAAAATTCACAAGCCAGAGCAAGAGACGCCAAAGCAGGAAAACACAGAGTAAAGAAGTGAGTGGAATGTGACAGTGCCGAACACAATGAAGCAAAACTGCATAGTGTTTACATGAGTGCCATGCATCTCATCTTCTTTCAGTGCTCAAAACTTTTTATATCTTCTCAGATAATTATATCTTCTAAGCTAGTTGCCTAGCCTCCCTCTGCAATCACTGGTAAGAAACAGACGCCTTCATAAAAAAGGTTTCTAAATAACCCTGCAGCTTGGGACGTATGTACGTGGTGGCAGGGCACTGTGAAGCCCAGTACAATCATATGTAAAATGGAGAAGGGGAATAAGGCACAATTACTCTTGTTAGCAGTTGTCAAATAATGACAGAATTTGGAAACTAGTGAGGAAAGGGATAAGAAATGCAACTGTTTGTCAACACGTAAATTCAGGAGCAGCAGAATTGGAAAATTATTCATAAATGTGCTGCCACGATGTTTCTAGAGGAAGCTGCAAATAATGGTCAGAGATGTCTAGTTGTGCCTGCAGCGCAGAGAAAATAGTAACTGCCCGCTGGGAGGACAAGAATCGCACAGTAAGTACCACACCACGCTTGTTCACTCTTCTTGAAACATTTGACATTTATCCCAGTTGGATATGTCATACAGTACAAGATGAAACTTTGATCAAATCCACTGTGGTTGTGCTGGTGTCTGGACATTCAAGAGAGCAACAGTAAGTGAAATAAACTTACAAGTGTTTGGGGAGATAATAACAGTGGGCAGCCTCCCAGGAGTTTATGCCAATTGCTATTTGTAATTGCACAGTTTTCAGTTATGGAGGATCTCTATCATCTTCAGCTACAAAGGTGATACATAAACCTTAACACCTCCACAGGCAGGAGGTGGATAAACTGAGGTGGCTGGGTACAGAGCATTTATCAGTCCAAGAGGTGACATCGAGAAGATGTGTCCCATTGTAAAACATTGTTCCTACTTGAAGCCTTGCTTAAACTTGCCTTGTTTTAGGATCTCAAATGACTTATTGGCCACTTACATAAATAAACCATACTCTTTATTTTGGCACATCCTTCAAAGTTCAGCTGACAGACACCTCAATCTAGCTGGAACTTAAGCTAAAGGGTAGAACTACTGAGTCATCACCTTATGTTGGTCTGAGTTAAGGATAATTTCAGTATTACACAGTGTAAAATCAATCTAAAGTTTCAGCTAAGCTAGCAGGCCTGTAAAGCTCTGACTCCTCCAAGACTGTTAATGATGCTACAGAAATTATCACATTTCATTCTGTAAGCTCTCTTTCCAATTAATACTAATATACATTGTTTTTATTATATATGTAGGGTTTTGCCTCTGTATAGGTGAAGTTAGGCTGCTTATTTTTTAAAGCAAGAAATATTTGTTCAGTTCAAATGTACTGTTCTGATTATTTCCTTTCTAAAATACCAAACGAGTCAAAACAAATACAAGAAAATCAGTGGGATATTCTACTAGGCTAATAAAAAACAATTTACTTGGAAGCAGTTGGCAGGCTGCTACTTGCCATGTCTTACTGGAGGAGGTCTAGGCAGGCTGAAACAGAAAAAACTCCTCAGACATCTTTCCGTAGCTCAGTGGATGAAGCCATTATAGTTCACACAATGTCATCACAGAAATGAAGGTAATAATTAGTTTTGAATAATACATGAAAACATATAAGACTTTGAAGTAGCTGTAGTTCATGTATGGGATTTATGTATATATATGCTCTGGAACTTGACTTAATAATAAGGTGTTGAGCCACTACAGGATGATCAGTGCAATTATTATGCTGCTGCTCTAAAAAAGTTTCTGTTATTTATTTGAATGTTTAACAACAGAAACACATCCAAGACACTCCACTAGTGAAAAGTGAAGAGCAGTTCAGCTTTATATGTATTTTAAAAATTTTTTTTAATAAGAGGAATTATGGTCTCTGTTGGACAAGTTTGGGGGAAAGATAATAAAGAAAAAGTTAAATTGTATGACATTTAGCAGGAGCTGTGAAAGAAAAGTGAAAATAGGATGTAAATTAATTATGCCCTATAATGATGAGGAAATAGAGTATGCTCAAGGGTTTCACATCTTTCATATAAATCCCTGTGTACATATATGGGAGAATCAGTGGCTTTGTACAGTGGCACAGGTCACACTGCCAAAATCTGTTTTACTGTTGCGTGGTGGGTCATATTAACCTCTACAAACACTTATCCAGTAGGAATACATGGAGCACTCTTCTGTTTTACTACATATCTCTATTAGCTTAACTTACGGAAAACAACCACAAGCTAAATTGCAATCTGCATAAAGGAGTAAAATGTACAGTTTACTGACCTTAGTTTGGCACTATGTTGCCATTTTATCAACCTTGGCTACCATTTCACATCAGGACCACAACACTGGCCGACAAAACCAGTGTTTTATTGCCTATTCTATGGGAATATTAACACCCAATTTTGTTGTATATTCATTGTCAAACAATGAATTCAAGTGGTAACCATGTGTTAAATATTAATAAGTATCATGTAATTTGCTCATTTTGATTATTACAGCTTTCACTCAGCTACAATGATAAGTGTTTTTTACAAAATAATCTTTTTTTTTTTCCTTGTGGGGGCAGGCCTTGTGAAATGTGTTCTGTGTTTGTGGTAGTACATTAGAGCCTGAAATATGAAGTATTCATCCACTTGAGTGACTATTAACTTAAATAACTCTATGATTACAGTACCGTGATAAAAAAGGCCATGAAATGCTTAAGTAATTAAGCTACTCTGTAACAGCTGAGTTTCTTTTCCAAGGTAATACACAAACCACAAAGACAGTCTTCTTCAGAGGATGCCAGAGGAAAGAGCTTGTAAACTGGTCACTAAATGTGTCCTACAAATAAAAAAAAAAATAGTTAAATACTACATTGGACCTACAGGACCTAAAGGTACATGCAAGTATTTGTTGAAGAATTGTAGCATTACAAAGGGTAATTACACTTGATCACAATAGCTCTTTTGTCAGAAAATATAACTAACTTTACAATGACCACCTTAATTTAGGTTGAATAGGTGAAAAGCTGATGGAAAAAATCTTCAAAACCAACCGAAGGAAAGTGACCTCGTTTCCCTGGAAACTGGAATAAAACAACTGAAACTCTTTAGAACTTGCATGGAAAAGATTGCATAATAAGGAGAAATCTGTTTGCTGTAATTTATCTCTGAAACCATCTGGTCTTTCTTGTAAAATGTGATTAGTGGTACTTGAATCAAATTCAAGTACTTCATCAAATTATCATTGTTTAAGTTGGTGGCAATAATGTTAATTATAGGTATGAATTGAGACTGATTTTCTTCAGTATTATTTATCCTTAATATTTAGTGTTTGTCATCCTTACGATGAAAGAGGACAGTGGTGCACCAGGATAGTTGAATCAAGCCTGGCGTAGGTATATACTCTCCTTATGCCACATGGGAGCTGTTTGTTTCAGGATTCATCCTTCTGGACCATTAATAAATTTTCGTACTGAAGCCTCTCAGGCCGTTCAGCCAGAAGCTGACCATAGCAGTGTCATGCAATCTGCCCAGGAGTAGTTGTTATCTCATGGACAAATGTTTGTGAAATAAGGTTCAATTTGACGATTTTCCAGTCTACAATACCTGGCTAAAAGCTTTAACATGGGGGAGAATGAGATCATGTAAGGACCACACACATTTTTCTTGCTTGCCTTTGTAGAAATGAGAGATGACTTCTCCATCTGCATTTTCTTCAAAGCTGATTTGGAGGTCATTTCCACTCATCTCTCCCTTCCAAATGCTGTTTTATGCATATTATTGCTTCTCCTCAAACGGAAATGTAGTCCAAAGCCTATCATAAAACTAGCAAATCAGTCCTTTTCAGTGTGGCTCATCATCAGCCTGTAAGAGTCTGTGTATTTTCTTTTTTTTTGTATTTTTCATTTTTTCTTTTTGGCAGTATTAACCCAAAGAAATAGGAGTCTGAAGAGTTTAATCAGCTCACCTGCAGCTTGAAAGTGACTGCTAATATCAGTTGCAGGGCTATAAGATTAATTTCTGCATAATACATTGAAAATGGGATATGCACTTCAGCCTTACAAGGAAGTAGAATAGGCCGCAGCTATCTCAGAAGCATCAGAAACTACACAGCTCTGCAGGCTAAGCCTGTACACTTGGCTTTTATTAGATCAGTGAACGCTACACAGAAACCAAAGCTTTGCTTTTGACAAAATAGATTTGTCACATGCCCAAAGGAAGTTGGCAACTGATGGGCAGTCAAATTGTCTATCTTTTCTCCACACAGCTTTTGATAACAGTTGTACCATTCAGTTTCTGAGACAATCTTGGTATCTAGAGTCCTGCAGGAAAGCAAACTCAATCTCTCAGCCAGGATCTGCCAGTTGCTTTGCAGATTTCTAAAAAGGTGGTGTATCTGCCAGGTTTCCAGGCCAGACATCTTTCACAGCTGCATAAGCTCATTGACGCGCAGACCTCATGAGCTGTTTGGTTTTCACCAGTCATCTTTTCTATGTTTGCAGGATCAGAAATTATCAGTCTCATCAAGAAGGCTACAGGTCAACAATAATGTTTGTTCTGAAGAAATATTTAAAACTTTAAGTCTACCACTGTCTTATGCTTTTGAGAATGGTGATTGATATATATTGGATCTTAGATTTGACCAGACCCAGACTGGCCAATTTACCAGATAGAAACAATACTAGTACATTCATATAGTGTCATCAGCTTCAATCTGAAAATTGTTAGTGCCGATTTTTCTTTTAACGTTGCCTGAGCTGAACTTGCAGCAAATATTGTTATAAATCAGCCTACCCACAACCAAGGCCTGATCAATGCACACTGAGTGCTTGGGTTTTGTTTATGCTGTGAAGGTGGTGATATACATCAAGTAAAAGACACTCCTAGACATGAAGTGGTATTACATAGTAAAATATATAAACAATGTAAGAAAAAAGATAAGAATGTGTAGGTAGGGACAAAGGGAAAAAATATAAGATGCCTTGATACATATTTTTCAAATAAAAATTAAGGAAGAAGGCAAATTTTTAATCACAGTGAGCAAAAATAAGCTTTCAACTGTTGTCAAAAGGCACTAAATGTCTATGTATCGAGTAATTTTTTTTACGAGATGAATACTGTGGGTTTGGTTTTTATTTACTATTCGTGTGCAGTTAATGCTTTTCTAGCAACTTTCTGCCAAACAACATGTTGGCCTCTTAATCACTCCCCCACTCCCCAATTATCTGCACAGGTATTCTGCTTTCCACTGTAATAAAAGCATCACAGATATGACAAGGTATTGCTCAGGACTTTATCTTAATTAGCACTGATGAGAAGTATAGCCAAAACCCTGTGTTTCATTTCTTTTTCCTATTAGTTTCTACTTAGTTTTTAAATATAATTCCAGTTGGTGTAAGTGGTGAAAAAATTAACATCTTTACTTCAGAAGAAATATTGAAACTCGATTTATTTTTTACACAAGTCAAGTAATGCTATGTTTACTGTTCTGCAAGATTAAATTCTTTAGATAATATTCTGGAATTATAAATTACTTGCAGATACATTCCTAAGTATAAATTAATTGTTATTCTGTCTGAGAATATTGAAATTGTACTTAAACAATTCGAAGACAGTTATACATTGCAATATAGTAAAGATTGTATTGAATTATAACAGTAATTTGTACTTGTGTTCTATTTTTATCCTTTCACCTTCACAATGTTACAAAAAATGTCAAAAAAGGGGAAAATACTTTCAAGGAATACTTTTCCATTAGTGGCAAAATACGTTGGATTAGATCCTACAACAAAATTTTTTATCCTGTGAAACGTTCAGTAGTTAAAGAGCAAAAACACATGGCAACTTCTGAGAGCTTCTGAGGAAGACAGGACTCAGGGTCAAAAAGTACTGTTGGTGGTCACTAAACTTGATGACTGAGTCATTGAAACTAAGACTAATATATACATTTTGGGAGTAATGAATATTACAGATGGAATTATGGTTTAATGAAGAAAATATTGAGTATTTCAGAGAAAAATCAGGGATTAAAACATTCAGTTCTGATTAAATTCTTTTCTGGATGGTGAAAAAGAAAAGCAAAAAATGTGGTTATTATTCATATAAATTATTTTTTTACCTGATTTTATTTACATACTTAATCAGAGGTAACTGGGATCCAGTGTACTAATTTTGCCATTCACTTCTTCAAGCTTTACATCAAGTTATTAGATAATCTAGGTGTTTAGTTTCTTAGATACTTTTTAAAAACTCTTTCCCCAGACACTTCACCCAGAAATCTGCAGAGCCATCTGAGCTGCAGCCTGGTACGTGCTTTGTTATGACATAGGTCTGTGTCAAAGCAACCACACTGTTTGGCGATTTGCAAGCACTGTGTTTCAATGTTGACTTGGTTACTGCGTGTTGACTCATGTCTCAATTCCTCAACACCTTATATGGTCAAATAATACTGCCTGTTAACTATTAAAAAATAAGTATTACCATACTTTGCTGAAGAAATGGAGCAATGAAAAAAGTTCATTCTTCCTTAATTCTTCCCTCATCTTCTCTCATTATTCCTTCATCTCCCACTAGGTGCTGAAAAACAATACTACAGGGGTGCAGCTTTTTGTTGAAGGAAAGAAAAATTTATCTTTGATGGAACTACATCAGATAATCCAGAAGATGCTGTAAGCCAGCAATACTTAAGAGAGAGGAAACCTCAGTTCCAGGCAAGGAGTGACAGAGCTTATTTAATCCTGGCAGCTGAACTGTCTAAGAGGAGGATCTCAAACTTAAAGTAGGACACTGAGAACTGACATGCAACTTGCCTAGTCTGTTATGAAAGCATGCAGAAACAGTCATAACAGGTTATTGTGCCAGTAACAGTTTGGTTGTGGACAGTTGAAACAGATGAGAAAAAAATCACTGTTTCACAAATGCGTCAAATTCCATTTTTTCCCTTTTCCAAGCATCTCTAAAGGCCACATATCAATATGCAGTTAAAATCCAAAAAAAACCAACCAAACAAAAAAAAAACGTTGTGCAATTTTTTGGCCTTAATTTTTATGCAGCTTATGAAAAAGGAGGAATTAAGATTTTTATATACCATTCCACTGTGGGAAAACTCAGAACTGAATCCTGATCTTCTACGTCATCTCTAGTGTACCTGAAAGGAAAACTCAGAACTGAATCCTGATCTTCTAAGTCATCTCTAGTGCACTACAGTCTTTCCTGTTCTGCATCCTGGGACACTGCCACTCCTGGACAAATCAGTGGCCAGAATAGAAGGAGGGAGAAGTAAAAGTGCTTATGCCTTGATTCATAGGAGTGTTTTGAAATCTAGCTGGGACTTAGACACCTACTTGAAGTGAATGAAAGACCATGGAGCCTGAATACACGAATTGCCCGCTGTCTGTGAGCAATGTGTTTTGGTTCCAAGATAATCTATGGCTAATGTCCATGGTGGCCAGACAAAGTCTATCAAGACTGATCATAACAGCTTTTTCACATGGCTACATTGCCGCTGAATCCCAAAAGCAGTGTAGCCAGGGCTGTGCAGCACTAAAACAGCCTCTGCCAGCCCACATAAAACCAGATTTCACTGGAGTACAGTACAGAAAGAGCTGAGCTTGATTCTGGTAGACCTAGCTTAGATCCAGAGCAGTGGTATTACACTGTCCCACTTCATTTTGGTTTAGGAAGGGTAAGCAACAATAATCAGAGACCTAACCCATGCTTGCACCCAGAGGTGCTTGATCCACCCACCCCCCAGCAGTCCTGACTCCTGAGTCCGGAGTCTGACCACGTGCTGACAACTGTGTGTCAGGAGGTGACCATGGTGTATCCTCTGTGTTCCCCTGCCTCTTTGGTAAAGACATCTAATTCTGCAGGAAAAAATAAAGTCTGATCCCCAACCAGGTGGGGACCTGGTTCAGGTGCCCAGGGACCCAGAACACAGGGGGCTGTGCAGGCAAACCCTTTGTGGATCTGGGAATAGTCAACCTGGCTCTGCACAGTCTGCAATTTGCCACGTGTCTGAATTACTGAGATAAGGAAATAAGATAAGGAAAGAAGGATAAGTTAAATTGCATCAGGGACACAGTCTATCCTATGAGTGAGGGGACGCACTGGAAAATAATAATCAGTGAAAAACCCTTTTTCACGAGGGACAGACAAATTGCAAGCAATTTCTTCCAAAGCAGTAAGAGGAAAATCTCCACCTAGCTATCGTATGTGAACAGGCATTTTCAAATCATGCTTTTAAGCAGAAATAGGAGCACACTATAGAACTTGGATCCAGGTTTTCTCCAAATAGAGAGGTGTTAGTGCTCCAGTTCGGAACAATCCCTACCTCTTCCATATGATTTCTGCATATTAGAATAATTTATCAAACTCTGTGGAGAAAGAAGTTTGAGTCTGTTTTCCTTCATTTGGCTTGTGAGTGTTTTTCAGATGGGGATCAAAACAAACCATATCCTGCCCCTGTGGAAAATACATTTATACTCAAGATATGCAAAACAGGATATGACAAAATTCTGGAGAAAAAGTACAGCACTGCTGATACATGAGGTTCTGGTATAAATCATTCCTCAGCCCTGGGATTCATGTTGGAAACTGCTCAGATAGATGATTTGATGCTTCTGAACTCTAAAGGAATAAATAGAAGGGAGAACAAAAAGACACTGATTTACAGTGCAAATGAAGTCATGTGTTTACACTCAAGGAGTCAAGTCCTCATCAGGAGCTGTAATTGCAATGTATGATCTACTTTGGGTTTATATCCAGCAAAAGATGGAATTATGATATAGTTGTTTCATCAGAGCTTTCCAGTTTGGTCATGTGCTAAAACTTCTTAATTAATCAGCTACAACACTGATTTGGGGTGGTTTTTTTCGCGTGTGTGTATTTGTGGTTTTGTTTTTTTTTTTTTTCAACTAGCTGCTGTTTGCTAACTTCTACTGTTTCTTTGTTTTAATTTGAAGTTCATTCATGCATGGTCTTTTTGTTAAAGTAACTTACTGGAGCAGTATTTTTATCAAGAACCTTTTTATAATTGGTGTCATAGGTGTATAAATTAAGCACTATTCAAATGGGACATAAACTGCTGCTGTCACCAGCATATATGTGATCTTGATTTATTATTTAATGCAGATTTTAAGTGGCTGCTTCATAGTTCCTGTTATGCTTTTGCCAATAGTTCTGTGCTATAGGTAAGAGCTATTTAAAATCAGCAATAAAACCAGATTTTCACTTTCTCTTAAATAATACTTTTCGTACTAGACAGAACTTGGAGGATATACTTGTTCCTAAGTAAACGTGGCTAACATTGTCAAAGGGATTTTCCATTGATGAATTAATGAAGTTCATAATCAGTGGAAGATGTATATCTCACCCACCTTGTGTACACTATAATATCATTGCAGATGCCATTACTTCAAACTGTGCTTTTTCAGGCCTCAAGATTTGTCACAACAACTTATTTTCTGGACCATGGTAAATTTTAAATTGAATAGGATGACTAAAATGCTTAGAACCACTTGTACTTTGATCATAAGAAAAACTAAAGTGCCTGAAGTCCTGTTTTAGGCTCCAGCATTCATAGTCAAATCACTGTTAGTACAAAATCATAAGAGGGGTCAAACTTCTTTCATTTCAACAGAATGTGGAATAGTGATGACTAAACATAAAATGGATATACTACAATAAGAAAACTTAAAACCCACAAGAAATAAGAAACAAACAATCTATTAATCAAATAAGTTATAAATGCTTGGCTAGACATATAGTCACAATTTATGAAGTTCTAAAATCCACAGTGCCTCATGATTGCAAGCATAGCAAGACAAGCACAAGAATCTTGACTACAGTTTTTAACAAAGAAACTATGTCAGCATCAAGAATTACCAAAGGCAGCTGTTCCAGATGCTCGGATTATAGAACAGAAGAGATGCTTTTACAAATGCCTCAGTGTTTCCTTCTGTCTTGGTATGAATATATGTTTGGGTGGTAGAGGAAAGCTGCCTCAGATCTTTCTATTTTCTTTTCTTTCACAAGATGTTAGACACATTTTCTCCCATGATCTTTACAGCTTTTATTGACACAAGCATCTCAAAACGTGCTGAGAGAGCAGCAAGCAGCAACAGAGTTAATTTATGCTTTGAAATGACTTCATCTCTAAGACTGACTCTTCCATATGCTCTTCTTTAATATATGAAATCCTATCCAAGCCATCATAGGGAAGCAGTGGCAATGAGGTTACTTAATCCAATGTGTAGGACTAAGATGGAGGGGAACGTGTACATGAAAAATGACCTTGCGAACACAAAGAAAGATCCCGTATAATAGATTGTGAAACTGCATAACTTCATAAACCTCTTTGTCATGAGCACATGATAACAACTGTCAGTCAGCTATAAGCACCTTGCACCTGAGCAAGTGAGAGTTCTTAAAACTTTTTTTCACCAGCTTCATCAGTTTACATTTAGGAAAACTGAGCTGAAGTGAGTCTAAGTGCATTTTCCAGATCACACTTTTGAAGCATATATTCCCATCCTTCTCCAGAGAACACACTCAGAACCAGTGTATCTTCTTTTCTTGTGTTTGCTCTTGTCAGTAATTCACATATTAATAAACCCAAAGAAATTCCATTATAGTTTCAATTTATTTTCCAGTTCATTTTTCAAACCTAGTTGCTGTTACCTTCTTTCATTTACTTGAACTCCTCTTGTATTACAGGGAAGTGACCAAACTTTTTCACAATTGATAAAACAAAAGGTAAAAAGGAATCATCCAGCCTGACTTCTTGTATATAAGAGAGCAGATAGGTAGACACAGAGAGAGAGGTAGACAGATATTTAGAGGAAGAAAGGATGGAGGGAAGGAAGCAAGCAAGGAAGGAAGGAAGAAAGGAAGGAAGGAAAAAATTTGTTGTGGATGTTATTAAGGATACAGTACACAGATACAATATATTATATAATTTCATTTTTTAATTAGGCTTTCTTTATATTCATCTAGAGAACTTGTTTCTGTAACAAGTAAGAAAATATGTCTTCATAAGACCAATGTGAAAGTTTGTCTTCAGTGTTATTAAACAGAAGTCTTACACCAGTTTTCAGCATTCTGACAGTGCTTATAGTCAAACAGTGAGTCAATAACAGAATAAAACCATGCTGCAGAAAACTTGCAGACACTGGACAGCATTTCCTATGTTTTTTAGATATATTCTATCTTTACGCCAGGTAGGAAAATGTGAGAAGTGTTATTTTAGTTCCTTGCTTTACCCTTCCTTTCTTTTACAAGACTAAAAGAAAATCACTAACTCCTATAGGTATTTGTATTTCAACAGTGAAGGACAGAGTGAAACAAGGTGACCCGTTAGTGTGACATTTAAAAGTACATGCTAAGTTTAGGATTCTTAATTTGAGCTTGTCATCATAATTGGAGATCAAATAGAAAACATCTGTCATTTTCAAACTTTACTTCCCTCTCTGCTTAGTGCATTTCTTTTTACACCTTTCCATTTCTGACTCCTGATTCCAGGTTTATTCTCCTCAAGCAGATACATCCTGGCACTCTCCTACCTTCCCGTCTCAGTGCTCTCTGATCTAACTTTTTCCCTCCAATTGTCCCAGTCTCCCCACCTCAGCTTAGTTCTTCACATGTACCTCCATGGAGGCTCATGGACTTTCCACTGAGGCTCAGTAGCTATCGACTGAAGACTCTGACCAGAAATGTTCTGTGTGGATGAAAATGGATGAAAGCCTCAGTGCGGAAAGCACAATTCAATAGGGACCGGCCCAACAGAGTGGTCTCTCCATCACCACAACATTTTCTAAATCCTCAAAGAACTTGATCCTTATTTTGAGAAAAATTTAATAACCAGATCATTTTAAATTGGCAACAAGAAAACGCTTAACCGTAAAAAGCCCTAATGCAACTCACAGCTGGAAGTCTCAGAATCACTTTTTGGTTTTCAGGTGTGCATACGCTTCCTTAATGGTTTCAGCCTGCAATGGAAAATATCAGTAAAAGCCACCAAGGCTTTTATTCAGTGGAAAATGCAGCTTTCTGCAAATCTATCCAGGTTAGTCCAGTTTTCTGGGACCATGTGTACATTTTGCAGATCTTGAATCTGGTATGACCAAGGGATTTGTATTAAATCATGTGTTGACAGCCTCCATCCCTCTGCCCCTTGCATCTTCTGATTGAGAGGGGAGGAAATGGAGTGGGTAGAAATGGGAGGGGAAAGACAGTCTTTCATCGTTTTCCTCAGATGCTGCTGGTTGGGGCTGTCAGGGTATAGACTAAGTGAACCTCCAATCTGATACACAGCCTCAGTATATTTCAGAAGCAGGTTGGAGAGTGGACAAATGGTGAGTTACCCAACTTGGGAGGGTAGAGTGGTGATGGGCATTGTGGCACTCTTAAGTCATCAGCACTAATGGCCAGGTTATCTGATTAGAGCTGTTGTAGGATCTCTCTATCAAAACAGCACCAAGGTTTTTAATGAGAACCAACCAAATCTGTAGCTCAGTGTAATCCCAGTCCCTTAAAGTCAGTAAAAAACATCTCATCAGCTTCTCTGGATTGGCATCAGGCATGCAGCGCTAAGTTTATTGAGTGCTGACTGCATCTTTGTCATTTGGCAGCCATTTTCATCAAAATCAAAAACTGAGCCTGAAGAATAAAACCACGGTGGTCTCCTCAAAAAAAGAAATGAGGCATGAATACCATGTCTTTCTGAAATGTGGCATACACTTTTAAGATGTTAATGTCTCCCACTGCTATTAATTTATGATACAAGAAAGTTGTAGTCCTATTTGCAGAAAAATATATAATTTCAATAGAATTTAAAAAAAAATTAATTTATCTTCATGTGCAGAACACACTCATCAACAGAATCCTCCAAGTGTGTGTGAAGAGACTAACAGCACTGGTTTAGCAGAGGGATAGTACATAATACAGCAGCGATTTGCTTATCATTTCCAGATTTATATGCAATTTAAAAGCCTACAGAATTCTCTGATTTCTATGTTGCCATTAGGTACATTTTCAGTGTGCTGTACATTTTCAGTGCAGCACAATGCCTCAGACTTGAGCTGTTCGATCTGATCTGCTACTTCTCGTTCGAGTATTTTCTTTTTTCTTAAAACATATTTGAATTATTTGTCCTTTTTATGTTATTTTATGAATTCTGTTTCTGACTGGTTCTAGATATTAAGCACTACATTTGTGACTGCTGCCAATAGCTTCATTTTATGACTGATGGCGTTGAAGTTAACAGTTTATATATTCTCATTTGCATGCCACATGTAGATATTTCTACTCAGTTCTCCATAAGTATCTGATAGTATTTAGAGGGTAAAGAATACATTAAAAAATGTGTTAGATGTATTTAGTTATTTCTGTATGCAAATGTATGCAAAGAGTTTGCTGTATTTTCAAATTCATTATTCATTCTTTGTAATTATTCACCAAATATCTTCTTAAAATTCTTTCTATCTCCTGTAAAGTTGTTGAGAGTATTCATTAGTCAAAAGCAAGCTGGCTTGACATGGTTCATAAACAGTAATATTTCTATTCAGTTAAAAAGCATATTTCATTAAATTTTGCTCTGAAAACTGAAATTTTGCATATTTTCATTTTAAAAAAAGCAATACATGCAATATAGAATACATATTTAACATTCAGGTTTTCTGATGTACTTCAGTCAATTTACGAGTTAGTTTTCTTGACTTCTTGTGTTAGGGTTTGGGTTTTTTTGGGTTTTTTGTTTTTTGTTTTTTGTTTTTTTTTTATGTAAGCAAAAGGATTTCTGCAGAAAACATCAGCCATGGGTTAGAGCTGATGTGTGAGCTAATTGCACTCTGGCACTACACAGCTGGCAAAAGTTCAGTTGGAAGAGGCAGTCTAGATTCTTTACATCTTGCCAAGGATGCTAAGGCTTCTGATCCCTCTCAGATCAGTAACCTGCAGGGTCTTATAGCTTTATTCTTACTTTTTTTGTCCTAAATATTCTGGTGCAGATTAGTCACTGTTAAAAGGTACTAGTATTAGATCCCTCTTCATCCTTTCAAGCTCCTTTCTCTAATACTTCTTAACATATTGTTTTCCCATTGAAATCTCACTCTCTCAATGAAAGCCCCTTAGAAGAGCTGCCATTCAAAATAAGATCACAAGACATGGGAATCTCTAATTGGAACGAAAATAGGACAGTGACACCCTGGGAGGGCCCTGGTATGAGCAGAACAAGTCTCAGATGGAGTAAGGGATGGTTCAGAAACCTAGCTTTTCTTACCATATCCTGGTAGGATGTTGTCTAGATAAGTCCAAAGTGGCTTGGCAGAATCTCCAAGACATGAGATCTCAGTTTGCTGTCTTTCTGCAAGATCAGCTGTAATCAAATGAAGAGAAAGCAGGTAATACATGAAACCCTCAAAGTCATACCAAGCAATTTAAAGACCTGTTCTGACTTTAAGTAAATCTATAGAAGTGGCCCAAAACAAATAGTGGTCTAATTCCATTTTTACCTATAGGTCTGAGCACTCATTAACATCTGAGTTGGTATCTTTCGGTTTCTGTGTGCTTCTCTGGAGCCATTTAGCTAAACACTGAAATATGTTGGTAATTTGTGTCCAGGACTATAGATTCTCCTCTACTTTTGTTTTTCTGTAATAGGAATCCCAATGCTACTCTAATTTTTCTAACATAAGATTATTTTATTACTATATTAAATAAATATAAATAAATTATTTCTGTGTTCATCTGTAAGCAATTTCAATAATTATAGCCACTGAATTAACACTTTAAAAATTAAAACAGGAAAAAACAACCGTAGCAAAGTGCAGTTTTGGGGCTGCACTTAGATAATCACTAATGCTGCCGAGAAAACATGGAGTATTGTGTTTTCAACACAGTAAAGGCTAAGCTAACAATTATATAAGGTAACTTCACTTTTATGGTGAAACAGTGTCTATTTCAAAAGAAAAGAATTAGAGTTTACTAGGCTTTTAATAGGAGAATAAAGCAAGAGATTCTAGGCAAAATCTTCTCAGAGCTTCACGATAGGTCTCAGCTGCAGCCTTCCACTATGTCTGTATCTATTTCACACCAGAACTATTAGACTTGAAAGAAGAACAAAATCTGGTGGCTGACATGCAGTTTATGATATTGAAGGAGTTTTAATCTAAGTTTAATGTCTTTTTTACATTAACCTTTCTAATGCACAGCACTTTCAGAGTTTTTTGACATGTTCATGTTTCTTCACATTTCTCCCTAAAGCCAACAAATATACAAACAAATATAAAAACAAATATATTGTTAAACATTGCTGGAAACATATATGGAAGTTCTGCAACAGTGAACCTTTCTGGATTTTTTTTGTCTAAATAACTTTTCACTTAAGAATGTTATTCCAACAAAACTAATATTTTTCATCAACAACAATAAAATCGTTCTGGTGACACTCCCTTTTAAAGCTCAGTGAAATATTTCTCAGTTGCCCAGTATGCCTCAAGTCACTTTCAGAAACACCTTTAATGTTTTTTTTTAAAGCTATGGTGTTCAGAACTCTTTTTCGACTGAATGTTTAAAAACAGCATATTGAAGTTATGAAATGAAAATGGTTGTTCCATAGAGTATTCTTCTAAGCATTTTGCTCTAGAATGTGCTTATTTTAAAATGCACTCTTTTTTTTTCTTTCTTTTTTTTTTTTTTTCCCACTTTGGGTACTGAAAAATGCCATAGGCAAGGAACTAATTTTCTAATGAAGGCTGTTAGTTAGTGAATCGTAGTCTTAGGTAAATCATCATATAAAAGACGGCTGCTTTCCTGAACACATAGGAACATGCACTTTGGAATAAAACAAAACAAAACAAAACAAACAAACAAAAAACCATGAAATTTTGGACCATAAAGACATTAACTGTTTTCCAAATATTCAAATAGTGCACATCTGGTTTAGGGAGATGAAAGTTAGAAAAGTTTGGGGCAAACTTCACTCATCTGATTTTATATACTTATTGCATTGTTCATATAATTCTTCATGCATAATTAATGTAATTCCAAAATATCAGTGCTAAATTTCTGTAAAGTATGCATGTATTTCCTTGGTAATGAAAACTGATTTTAAAAGGTAACAAATCTGGTGCAGCACACATATCATAAAACCACAGCTGAAATGTTGCTCCGATTTCTGCAGTTGTATACATATCTCTAAGATCAGCCTTACTAGGGTTATATGGATCCTTACGAGCACACAGAGGTTGGCAGGAAATGGTGCACATTTTTATTTTCCTGAGGATTTTCAAAGGTCAATAGCAGAATTATTTTATGATTAATTATTATTCTGCTGGGGATTAGCCAAACCTGAGAGAAATTAAGATAAGATAAGAGGTAGGATATTTGAGCCTTTTGCCTGTCAGTTTAAATGGCTTAAGTATGCAGAGAGAGTTTTACTTGTGTATTTGGAATCTAGGAGGTTTTTGTTGTTGTTATTGTCTGAAAGTAGCAAAACTAGATTGTAAGTAGTTCCCACAATTATAAAATAGCTAAGGCTCCAAAAAGGATACATTCTACAGATGTAGGCTGCCATTACGGTCATTAGAGATGCAGTCAATACCGCCCTGGAGCCTAGAGAGAAACTAACTGCATCCCTCATTCCAGGAGCACACCTAATCCAACACCTACTGTGTAGACATCTAATGCTGAGTGAGATGAATCCCGATCTGGATGTTGCTTACTTTATATTCATTCTGCTTGACTCTGGACTGGCATTTGAGTCCATTTTTCCTCATGTGAATTCAAGGCTTTGTTCATTGGCTTTGCAAGGAAGAGTAACTGAAGTTCATGCTCTCCCCAGGCATCAACCCAAAGTGTATTTAATTGCATTGTGGCCATCCCTATGTTTCCCATCAATTCCTTGCAAAGATACAGTCTCCTAGACTGTTACTGCCAGACCATCATCTCAGGCAGCCTGAGCTTGGGTTCCTGCAAACCCATGTAGCCCTCTTGGCTAAACAGAGGGATATTGCATGTGGTAACACAAATGGAAAGAGCTGATGGACTTCCTAGGGCTTGAGCTCACTCTTTGGTATAGTCTCACTTTGCTGCATAAGTGAATTCTATAGTAAGTACTAAGACTCATTGACATTACAACTCATCCTAGTTATTTTAGGATACATAAATTGCTTTCTGGACTTATCAGCCTTTCTCTGTGGAAGCATGTGTGATGTGAGCTTAGATTAGCTGCCTAAAATTTAGGCAGTGTGTAATGAATGCTAGAGCACATACAGAAAAGAAATGGGAAGCATGGCAACACAGTGTAAGGCTCTGTGGTTTATCTTCAAATTCATGCTCTACAGAAATGATGGAGGGTCTATCTTGTAGCTAGTGAAATAAGGTGTCTTTCAGCTACCTGGTGTGAACTCTGTTGGCACTCCAGGAGATCTCATGAGCTTCTACTCCAGCAGTCACCTTGTGGTTTTGGTGATATGATTAGCATTAAATTATGCACCAACGTAGTCTCAGTACTAAAAGCATCATGACTTAGCTTCATTATGCCTGTGCCAGTTGTAATTTACCTTTGGAGAGGGCATCTAGCAGTTAGGTTGTGTTTACTGCCGGGCATGGGGACAGAACAATTTCACTAAAATCACACTTTGTACTACTTCGATATTATTTACCAAACCAGTAATGATGACGTCTAATAAGGACAGTTTTATAACAGAAGGGGTTCTTTTTATTTGCTTTTTGTTGAAATTCTAGGCAAATAAGTAAACTTCAACTTCTTGGAACTTTTTTATGGAATTCCAAAACAGGACTGCAGCAAGTTGGCACTTCCTTATTAAACCAATGCGTGTGCTTTTGCCAGCAGAGATGTCAAATAAATAAATAAAACTGTGCTTACTATTTATTTGTCAAGATGTATGTGACTTTCCTAACATACCTCTTTGTGGCAAATTGCCTCCAACAATAGGTCCTGTCTTCATGATTAGATTTCACCAAAATGTGAATTTATTCTTCTATCTGACTTGACTTATATTAAAAGCATGCATATTTTCCATTTTCACTTTTAGTATTTGGCTTTTAGCTATTCTTTCAGAAATGCTTTGATTTTTCTTTTTCTTTTTATTTGGTGCTGATTTACACATACATGTGAAAGCCATTCTTGAACTTCTGACTCATGCCCAAAGGCTGCAGCTTCAGCGAATAACAGACACAAATATGAATAAGGGGGGAAAAAAGCTTATTCCTTACAGTAAAATATGACTAGTCAATAACCCCTAATTCCCAATCAACATTTATTGAGCCCATTTCTGGGAAAGGTTCCATCAAGCTACTCAGATGCTTGGCTTGAGCCACTAGCTAAATCTTCAGCAGTGCTGATGAGCTCCTCTTTGGACACATTGAAGTCAAAGCCCTGACAGATTAATTCCAGAGTTACCTACTGTTTCTAACCTCTGGTTAACAAAGTATAAAACAATCAGCATCAGCAGGAATCTATAGCTGCTCATATTACTGTGCTCTGCTTAGATAACACAACAATAAAAAGCTGCTTGAAGTTCTTATTTCCAGCGCAAGAGCAAGCTCATCACAAGTTTGCTACCATAGCCCAGAAGCAGAGAAAGCTACTAATAACACAGATGTTCAATAAGGCTTTTCCCATATGCAAAACAATACTTCCTCGCTATTTTTTTCTTTCCTTTCTTTCCTTTAGAAGTCTTTGTTTTCTTTGAAGTCATGTCAGATCCAAGTGATCTTTGCTTCTTCAACTCACAAGGCTGTCTGTGTGTAGACAGTTCTGAAGGTATTTTATGCCAGGAAGATTGTCTCAGCAACTAGAAAGTGTATAAAGACATTTCTCTTTTCCTCCATAGACGTCTTGAACTTTTCCTTCACAGCTCAATATCGGAGGACTAGGGACAGTCAGAATATGATGTACTCATGTCTACATGCAGAAGGGGAAGAGAAGTTCTACATATTTCTGGTTTTCTGCTGCTATGCCTTCACAAACTGGCATCTATTATGTCTTCAGAGACAGAAACTGAAAATGCTGCCATCCATCATGTCTCTAAATAAACTATTTTAAACCATTCACATTCTTTCTATTAAAATCTCTATTGTACTAAGTTATGAATAAATTTTGTAAGCAGATCTGTTACTATGAGACCGCACACAGAAAAGTCTTTTGTGCCTGAGTTCATGATCAGTTTGTATGAACTTAAGTTATTAAAAGTGTGGCGAACATTTTTCTTTATGCCTGAATTATTGATGGCAAAATTAATCAATTTTTCCTTTTCTCAAGTAAAGTTTATTTAGTTTCAGAAAGTATTTAGAGGAGTCTTTATTTGAATACTGAAAGTAATCCCCTTAGAGAATTTGCAATCCATGCAGATTTAGTGAGACTTTGTTTCCTTTTCAGCATCTTGCTTTTTCATGCTAGCCTGGACACTTACAATGTCCTGCCCCATTTCTCTAAAAATAAGAGATTTCTATCTATTCTGAGTGTATTTAGAGTGTAGCTGATAATACACCTTCAATGCATGCAAGCTTCAAAGACTGTAAAACCTATCACATCATTAAAATGCGATAGAATATCGAGAATTGAATAACCTGTCAGTAATGTGCAACATTAATGCAAACCATTTATTCCGCAGCTGCTAAACAAAATGCTCTTAGTAGCTTCAAATAATCTTTTGATTTGTGATGTTTATTTTGCACAGTAAAATCTAATAGAAAATATCCAAAGCATAGGGTCATTTTGGAGACCTGATTATGATCCAAGTCAGCTGCATCAGAAATCAACAGAAATATAATGCATTTTAAAATATAGAATTTTTTTTTTTTAATTTAAAAAGTTAGCACAAACAGGATCCTTCAATGTCTCACACATCATTAAACAGTTCCACTCATTGTATTCACCCCTTGGTGAATGGTCAGGTTTCTCCTTGCTAGATCTCTGTGAAGCAATGATTGTTTCCATAAATATGGTTGAGTTTCAGCTGGATAAACCTTACAGGATAACTATGGCTAATAATCAATAAGTCTTGTCATTTACCTGAGATTATTTTCAATGGTTATTCACAAATAATTTGATAAATTGTCTTCAGACATAAAATATAGACATTCTTTTCTAATATTTGCTCATTCACATTATTGTCATTTACCTGAGATTATTTTCAATGGTTATTCACAAATAATTTGATAAATTGTCTTCAGACATAAAATATAGACATTCTTTTCTAATATTTGCTCATTCACATTATTCACAAGGTGTTATTTTGGTTTTCATCATTCAGAAGAAGATTCAAAAATTCTGTATCAAATACTGTAAGAAAGATACACTAATTCATTTAGAAACTGTAGAACTCAGTGTGTATGAGTGCTATGTGTATGTAAGTGGGTGGGTGCTTACAACCATGTCTATGATTAGTCGGGTAATAGTTTGCTTTCTGTATATCTCATATAGAATATTATGCCACAACATGGTCCTAAACCTCCCAAAAGGACTGTGAGAAACTGTAAGAAAACTGGAAATCAAACAGCACTAGACTATTTTATAGTGTTTTGTACCTTGTTCCATCTTCTTTTGTGTAAGACAGCAAAGCATTTGGCAAGCCAGCCTGGAAACAAAGTTTAAAAATAACTAGGCTTTCTTCCTCAGTGAAGACAGAAAAAAAAGGCAGACTTGACTACCGGAATGAACTATCTATCAGAGTCTTAATTTGCATTTTTTGATTAATGTTTTTCTCTGTATGGAAGTAATGCTTGTATGATCAGTGTATGGATGTATCTCTGCATAGTTCCTTTTTCTTTATTATTATTTATTCTTTGAATTTATTGGTCCATTTCAGTCACATTAAATCAACTCTTCAGGCATTCAGAACATTTTTGGATTAAATTTTTGTCTGCACAGAAAGAACAGACTGTATCTAAACCACACTACTGGCTCTTAAAAGCAACAGGGTCATCAGTATGCTTTAAAATGAGAAGAAAAATGGCAGATGCAAAAAAGCACATCGTTTGGAAAGTTCATGAATGGCAGACAAGGCTGTTGCACCAGTATAAAATAAACAGGAAAGGAAGAGCGGGCCATGATGATGTTAGTTTAACTATCTGTTACAGAGCACTTAGAATCAAACCAAATGAAAAAACTAGCCACCTCAGTAGTCAACACGAATCTGTATTTATTGAAATTCCAGGACTAACTAGGAAAACTACAGATTAAGTTCTTATTTGTCAGATACACATACACAATGGCAACAATGGCTGCAATACAGAGATTGAAAGCACTGAAACAAGACAACACTACAGTAACCGGTGTGGACTGGGAAAATACCATGTGTAGCTGCAATATGAAGAAAAAACTCCTAGATATTATCAGTGACTGTTTTCTACACTACCTGGCCTGCATCCCATTTGAGAAGATGCAAACATTTAACTGTTTTTTTTTCCTACAGTGGAAGATGTTGTCATTACCTTGATTCAACAACTATTAAATTGACTCAACAATCCCACAGGCTCCTCAAGACCAAAAAAAAATTAATGAACTTGTGTTTAGCAGTAAGAAGGTCATTGACATAAAAATAAGAACACTTGCTGAAAAGAGGTTAAAGAGCTGACAGAATTAAATCTGTGCAAGATATACTAAAACAATTAAACATAACATACTTGAACCAGGAGGTCAAAATACACTGAGAGAGTCCTGACAAAGAGGGAAAGGAAACTGGTGGGACTAAACAGCAGAGTAAGGGAAGAAGGTTCTTAGAAGTAAAACAGTAGCTGAAGTCCTGTCAAACTGTAGAAAATAGAAAGGCTTATAAATTTGGGTAGATGAAATATGAAAATAAATAGAGAAGGCTAAAAAACTATTGTAAGGAACAACTAGTAAAAGGAATAAAAACATTGTAATGAATCTTCAAACACTGCAGGAGCCAGAAGCCTGTCAGAGAACCGTTGATGACCAGGAGACAAGTTCATACTAAAACTCATTGTCCTACATTCTTTTTTGCTATTGTTTGTAGCCTTGTTAGAATGTGGTTAAACTGGTATTTTAGCCTAAGTTCTCAACTACATGAGAAAGATACTGTGCTTTTATAATACAAGTGACAGAGATTTGATTGCAGTGAGGAGCAACTGGGTTACCATTTCTTGACATCAAATGCAGTTATTGGCAATGAACTGAGATTGAACTACAGATTAGTTTTTGCTGAATCATAACATTTTTTTTATATATATATATCAAAGCTTCATTCTAATTTTTTGAAAAATTCATCATTCCTCCTGGAAGATGTACTCAAAATTAGACTTAAATTCACAATGCTCTTTCTATACTTTATGAACATCAAGAAGGATTATTATAAACTGGCAGAGATAAAGAATATTTGCTCTTTCTACTCAGGGACATGTTTCTTATTCCTGTCCTATGACTTATTCTTAATTATCTTCTTCAAGATAATTAAAGCAGAATGAATTTATCACTGCTACATTCCTACAAGTGGTTTAACTGCTCAACTGACGTTGATTAATAGGGAGCCTGAGATAAATAATTTGTAAAAAATATGAAACAGACTGCCCTAGAGAAACTAGCATGCCGATGTTTCTGACATAACTACAAAAGAAAGTACTTATGTCTAGCTTAATTTGTTTAAGAAATCTTTGTCTGTGGTCATACATAACAAAGTAAACCAATAGGTGTTCCCCTCCCCCTTGTGACGTGATCTAGTAAATAATGAGGGTCAGTGCTTTGTGGGCAATGCCTCATCCACCCTTGAGTTCCTATATTGAGGGCAGCTTTCTTAAAAGAACCAGTGTTTGAGATCACGTGAGTCTATAGGAGAGATTACATATTTGATATCAATGCTGGTGACAGAGGATCTATTCCTTTGCTTTCTTCTAAAAGCTGATGTTCCATTTCCTTGACTAAACCCCCTTAAATAGGAGACTGACTTGCCTCAGCTTTTTACAACATTGATGGGAAAGCTGCACAGAAAGAGCTGAGAGAGCTATCATGCTGCTGTTTTATGATTTATTGGTGTTCGGCATTCTTCTGTGACCGCAGGCTAACTTTTGTTTACATTTCTTAGAAATTTGACATTATACCAACACACTTCACTCATTTGTCGTATCAATATTCCTTTTCCATTCGCTTTGGTTATAAAGCTGAAATTAAATCAGTATGGACCTCCCATATGTTTTTTCTTTTACATAATTGCCACATTCTTCTTTCTATATTTTATTCTCACAATGCTTCTCAGTATTTCACATAATCCTCAGTCTTCCTCCTCTTAAGATACTGTTCTGGCCTGAACAGAAAAATGAAGTAATTATCCCAAATAACCAAAATTTGACAGTGAAGGTACCCTTTGGCATACATGATGGTCCTGTCTCTGGTTTGAGTTCAAGGATGCCAAAGAGGACCTCCTGCACCTCAGATACTTGTTTCTGTCACTGAGTTATTCACTGTTTTAAGAAGGACTTCAAAGTGCTTTCAAGCAAAAAACCTCAGAGATCCTTGGGCTCATTGACATGTAGACCATGAGTGTGTTTTCCACTCCTCAAAGCTTTCACTACAGAAGAAAATCATTTGCCATCTAGTTCAAATTAATAAATCTTGCTTGCAGGGTTTATTGTTGCCACAATAATTTTGGGTTTGTTCCCCTTTCTTTCTACTGGTAAGCATGAGTGTCCTGGTCTAGACGCAAGACGAAAAATTTCAGGAGCAGCTGTGTGAAGTCCATTCCAGCAACAGCTGGCCTAAGAAAGGAATAGACGTCTAAGAATGGCCGTCTCACTAACTTGACTCCAAGCGTACTCCCTTGGTATGTTTTAATGTTAAAGTTTAATTTAGAAAAGCCAAATAGGATGCTCGATCCAGCTGTAACAGAAATTATTGAATTTAAAGCAGTCACTAGTGAAGCATTAGGCTGCTCAGAAGTAAGGTGAAGTCATGAAAGCCAGAACTATCATCTGTTTCTGGCAGGCAACACATTTACCCTTTTGGTTTCCATTCTCACTATCAAGGGGTTAAGCAAGTCAAGTTTTGTTTTATAGTATTAGAAGAAACTAACTTGTGAGAACAATTTAACTTTTCTGATTTCATGAGAGGCAAAGATCTTCCTGGATTTTCTGGGAATCCCAAAAGATTAGAAGGTTCTAGTAATAACAGCCGGGTAGAAAGTAGGACAGAAAATTTGTACTATCTGTGGTGTAAATACAGTTTAATATAACAATTTGGGGATGTAGTGTTAATATCTCATGGCAAGGGCATTGAAAGTGCTTTGTTTAAATGTTTACATAGAGATAATCAGTATGTTCTGTGGTATATATTTTGTCCCATTTTTTATTATTTTCTAAGGTGCATATGAATTATTCACAATGGTCTTCATGCAACATCTATCCCATCAGACGTAAAGCTGGGTTTCCTGATGACCTTTCAATACCAACTGACCAAGACAGCGTGAATTGATTCTCTGATGGCTATTCAAACAGCAACTGGGGAAAAAAAACTCAGGAAAAAAACCCCAACAACATGCAGGTATAATCAGTGTTCATGGCCTGTGTTCAGAAATATTTTTACTTCAAAATATTGTTCTTATTGCCAAAACTGGAAAAAAATTCCTGTAAAAACATTTTAAGATGAGCAGGATTAATGTTTCTTCTTCAGAAAGAATTTCTTCTAGACATAGTACATTTTTTACTTGAATAAACAAAGATTGCATTGATTTAACGACATTGATTTAATATACTTAGAGTGCAGAAGTTGAAAGCAAAATTAGCATTGTACCTAAGCATTATCAAAGCTGCTTTTTGGGTTGTAAATTGAACAGTTATAACACCCTTAACTGTAGTTTTATTACCTTTATTATATTAGGACTTAGAAGCTTGGGGAAAACTTGTATTTTTCTTCATTAACTTCTAAAGTGAAGCAGATTACACTTTCCTCAGAAGACAGACCAATCAAACACAGCCCATGTTCTAAGAAAAGGAGTGTGTGAAAAACTCACTCCTTTGAGTGAATAATATTGGAGTACAAAGCATTAGTCCATGGTAAGGTTGTGAAATAACCATTATTTGAACCAAAGGATTACCACCAGAATTTACTTTTCCAGAAATAACTGCATCTATCAGATAGCATTTATAAACAAAAATGTGATTGAGAAGCTAATAATTGAATAGTTATTTACTGTGACCTTCACCCTTGAAAAAAGCTCCACATTTCTGAGCTACATTTGGGTTTTCCAAGTCGTGGTCTAGGTACACAGTCCACCTGTGCCTTGACTCCTGCACTGGACCTGGGTGCAATTAAGAGCTTATACTTAATGCCTTAGATTTCATAGGAATGAAACCTATGAGAGTGATCCAACCTAGGAGCCATGGAGCACTCCAAGTAGCTTCCAGTGACCTGTAGCACCCTCCAATATGTACATTTCAAGACAAAAGTGACAGCCCAGTGCCACTGGTAAAAGGAGCTGAAAACTCAGTCAGAGTCTTTGTGGAGTTACCGTTTAATCATTGTGTTTCTAACTCCTGACTCCACCCTGAGTGTCATGGACCAACTCACAGTGATCTTTTGTCTCTGCGTCTGAAGTGGGAGAAATATATTTAAGGTGTTCTCGTTACCATCCAAAATTCCTTTGCATTTATGCCAAGTGAGTAACCCAGAGCACAATACCCAAATTGTTCAATTCCCGACAGTTACACAGACAAAATCAGCAGTCTAACCCACCACATAAAGAAAAAATGTTGAGTCTATAACCCATTGCCATGTGGGTTCAAAACCTTCCTTTTTAAGTTAGTTCCTCAGAGTTTCTGTAAATTGTTATAGTACATTGTCAAATTAATTACAATGTAGTCTGGCTGAAGAGAATCCTGAGATTCCTTTTACTTCCCACCATCACTTCTTGCAATCATTTCATCATGTACACCTCATGAATTATTTCATAACACAGGTTTCCCTCCAGCGCTGGCCCATATTGTCATAATATCTGTTTTGAGAAATTGCTGCTGCTTTCCTATAATTACTACAGTGACTTTTTTCCCCTTCTCCAAAAATTCTTTGGCTCAGTTGCAAGGTTCTTATTCCAGAAGAGACGCATGTATAATTTAGAAGAGAAATGGTGTTAAAGAACAATCCCAGGTTCATTTCAATCATGACATAAAAAAGTCAGTTAAGAAAATAGAATTTTGCATATATTTTTGTGGATGTAAATGGCACTGAGAGAGTGAAGAGTCAAATCTGAAGTCTCTGTTCTAGATACTTAGAGCCTGTTCTATCAACCAAACATTATTCTTCCATTTTCTATCAAAAGAGCACTGGAAATAGAAAAAGATCCACATTTTGCCATTTTTTATTATTGTCTTGCATCATCACCATGTGGAAAGGTGAAGTAATTTAATACAGATACTTCTTATCAGCTTACTGGAGAACTGGTTTCTGTCAAGGCCACATATTATTTGTTTTTGGGGAAAGATGTTGGGACTTTCAGGAGATGAGACAGGTTATGGCAGATACTGTAAGAGATCCAAAAGAGACAGAAACCATATAGCTAATGATGTTTTTATGCCGTGAAATTCTTGTGTATAGCTTCCAACCCACATTTATTTTCTATGTAATTCCAAATGAATGTTTTTAACATCACTTTCTGGCATGGTGAGGTGAGTAAATCTGTCAATATAAAATGAGCACAAATGAAACCAATTTTCCTGTAGAGGACTTACTGTTTATACTTCCAGTGGACATTATATCCCTTCATCTTAAAAAGCACTGTTATTTTTTCCACATCTTTTTATTTTAGTAAAAATCAGAAAAAAATCTGGTTTTCTGTCTGCTGATGTGGTCCAAATATAGCACAACTAAAGGCTCCTTTGGGTGATTTTTAATATTAAAAACTTTTTCTTCTTTGCTTGTGTCATGGTTTAACCTCAGTGGACAACTAGACACCGCTTAGCTGCTCTTTCACTTCCCCCAAGTGGGATGGGGGAGAGAATCCAAAGGGCAAAAGTTAGAAAACTCATGACCTGAGATAAAGACAGTTTAGCAGGTAAAGTAAAAGCTGTACGTGCAAGCAAAGCAAAATAATGAATTAATTCGTGGCTCCCCATTGGCAGGCAGATGCTCAGCCATCTACAGGAGAGCAGGGCTCCATCCTGAGGCCAAGGTTGGATGGGACTTTGAGCAACCTGGTCTAGTGGGAGGTGGTTGGAAGGGTGGTTAGAACTCAACGACCTTTAAGGTCCCTTCCAACTCAAACCATTCTATAATTTTATGATTCTACAAGTAACAGATACTTGGAAAAAAAAAATGTCCTAACTCCAAACATCCGCCCCTTCTTCCTTCTTCCCCCAGCTTTTATTGCTCTGCACAACATCACATGCTATGGAATACCCTTTTAGTCAGTTGGGGTGACCTGTCCCAATAGTGGCCCCTCCCAATTCCTCATGCATCCTCAGCCTACTCGCTGGTGGGATGGTGTGAGAAGAAGAAAAGGCTCTGACACTATGTAATCACTGCTCAGCAATAGCTAAAATATTCTTGTGTTATCAGTACTGTTTTGGTCACAAATCTAAAACACAGCACCATATGAGCTACTGTAAAGAAAATTAACTCTATGCCAGCCAAACCCAGTACAGCTTGTTACGGCCTTCAGGTTCATTGTTTCCAATGCTCCCTGTTTAGCACAATATTATTTAGTGAAATGCTTCCTCCTAAAACAGTGAAAATCCCAACCCAGTAGTTCCTGACCTTTAGTATGAGCTCTTTTGTCTAAGCAGAGAAGATTTAACCCAAATGAAAAGACATGGGAGAGTTAAGAACGTTATTCGCATTATATCAGAAATAATAGAGACTTGTGTTCTACAGTGAGAGATTTATCATATAGGTATATTCATATATGGAAGAGAGACATAGCCTTATCTATAGAAGAGATATAGACATTTATGGAAGAAGGAACAACAATCTGCATTGTGCTAAAACATATCCCTTGACCAAGTATCTCCAACAATGACTCACTGTTAGGATGCAAAATCACTTCAGCATTCATACATCTGTTCTATATCTACTAATAGAAAAAAAAAACCTAAAAGTTTTAAACCTTTCATTTCCACATTTCTCTTCTGTCTTTTTGTGAAAGCAGCCAATGCTTGTTTTTTTTTTCCCTTTTTTTTTCCTTTCTTTTTTTTTTTTTTGCTTTTTTATACTTAGTGAAAAGTTGATTTAGGTCCAGTTCAATTTAGGGGTGGCAGAGTAGCTTGCACAGTCAGCAGTTCCAGCAGCCAGCCAGCCTGGTGAGTTTTTGCTGAGCTGAATTATTCTAGTTTGAAAAATAAATCATTCATTGTCATAGCATTCTTTGTCAACACACTTGACTGCTCTATTTGTCAGCTGTGAGATTTCTTTTTAGTGTGTGTTACAAGGTGCTTTTCATGGTGTCTTCTATATAAATATCAGAATTATAATAAATTTCTTTTTCAGGTAATTTTAATGACATAAAAACTGTTGAAGGTAAAGTATTAAAAGTGATTCTGTTTTATACCTCTGGGCTTGCAAATTACCCTAAGACACTATTAAAAGCATTACATGAGAGTTCAAAAGATGGCAAAAGAGACAGAAAGAGAAGAATACTGGTTTGAGTTTGAAGAAAAACTGAATCAGAGGCTTTAAGGGAGTAAAACTTCACTGGCTCAATGCAGAGGTAATATATAAAATGCTCCTATATGGGAACACTCCGACTCAGGACTAAAGACAAGGTGTTGCCTCACCTACAACCTTATCTTCCCCAAACCAAAGAAAATATTGGCATCTTGCTAAATATGGAAGCACCAGGAAAATGCAATCAGATCTGTGCTAGACCTGTGATTTCATTCAGTGAGTCTAGTTTTCACTTGCCTCACATATTTCAATATTGTAGTCAACCACTCTTTTCTGTAATTATAGATTTTATGGTTTGTATTTATAGGCTTATGAAGAGAAGTGATAAAAGACCTTTAAGCTGATTGCACACCATGCAGAGACTGAAAGCGTTCCTCAATGATTATATTGACTGACTTTATGACCCCTTTGTGCTGCCAAAACCTCATAAAAAAGTGCATAATGTGAAGTGGAATACATCATTGCACAGGTGTAAATGACTACACAAGATGCAAGGAAAGCAGAATCAAGCCAGTTGTACCTAATAAACACTTTCAGCCCAGGAACTGTTGCAGACTCTCCTGTAAATACTTGACATGTGGTTCTGCTCTAAAAAGTGACTATAAAATGCATTGTGGGTTTTCATTGTATTTCAGTGATACCATATTAAATTTGTTCAGCATATACGTAAAAAGCATTTTTTCTAATAGACACGTTAACAAACTCCATGTAAACATTCAAACTTAATTTTCTTTTCTTCTAATGCACTGCAAGACTAAAGATTATCCAGACTCAGCTTTACCTCACTGGTGCCTTTACAAACTTACAGATTTTGCCTCTTATGGCACTGAAACATTTTTCAGCTTCTGATCATGAAGTTAAAAGTTTCCAAAAAACACATCTGAAAAATTGTACACGGCGGCTGCGTATTGAAATTCTGGTGAACCAAGTATTGATGATAAAATCAAGCCTAAACTCTTGTTTGTGCTGAATTTTTCAGCTTTTGCTCTCTTCGGAGTTTTGCCTAAATCTGCAGAAATAAAAGCCAAGCACTTTTATTGTTCATTTAAGATGTTATTTCTCATGCAAAATGGCCTTTTTCACTTTTAATAGTAACATGGGTGAAATAAAACCTAGTTTAATAGTTAAAAACTTATAATGGAGGCCTCTTAAGCTCAATCATCCCCCCGAGGTGCAAGTCTCCTATTGTTTAAAATATTAGTAAATTGGGCTATAGGATATTGTCTGAGTTTGGAGACAGGATGAATAAAACATGTTCATGGGAATTATGTTGTGGTATGGAGTGGTAGGGAGGCAGACTAGGTAACCTCGCTGGTCATTTCCCGCTTATGATTTGCGTTGGCATTCTCTGCAATATAGGAAATTTGATTAATTTCTTCATAGAGGGGTCATCACAGCCTGGGAACTGCAAAGAGTGGAGTGTAATGGCTTAATACATGCATTCATTTGGGTTCTCCTTGATTTTGTGCTATAAAGTGAAATCCACTCCATTAATCATCTGTAGTTCTTAAAAGAGAGTAACAATCTAGTGCGGGTAAATTTCAGACAACCGAGAACTTGCAGAACTGTCTTTACATAATCTCTGTATCAGTGGCAGAGGGGACTGCCATTCTCAGACATGAACAAGGTGTGTATACCCCCTAGCAATTATTATAGTAAAATTTCTATTATTTATTTTTATTTTGGGGGAAAGATACTGTTACAATTTTTTGATGTTATATTAGGTACATGCCAGGGCCCTGTGGGGTGACAGTGACTCCCTGGGGGCAGTGGGTGCTCCCCGTGGTGGGTGATGGCATGGCCTGGCAGCCACAGCCACCCACCCCCAGCCAGGCACAGGGCAGCCGGGGGCATCGGGCACCTCCCTGGAAATGGGCAGAGGCCAGGATGTGGGTCCACAAGTGGGGCCAGCTCAGGGGTTCCATGGCAGGGCAGGGCAGGGCTGTGGGGAGCTGGAGACCGGCTCTACTGGGACATCACTGGGGCAGGGGCTGATGGCTCTGGGGGGCTGACATGGGGTCCTGGGCCCTGGGAAGGGTGGGGGGAGTCCCAAGGGGCTGGGCAGAGAGAGGCAGGGCTGGTGGTGCCCATGGGGACATTGCAATGTGTCTCACAAGTTATAACAATGAAATAATTTAATGTTAAAGATTTTTATGGAGAAATCTATCGTGCCCGTAAACTTTACTCAGGGCCTGGCATCATAGAAGCAGGAGGTCATCCTTCCCACATGTTTTTTAAAGAGATACATCCATCGCCACACATTATGTGTTGTCCACATAGGAGTGGTCTGGCTATGGATGCAAGAATGCCATTTGGACTGCAGTCCTGTTTTCAAGTATCTATACTTGAGAGTGGGAGAGACATGTCATCCCACCTTAGCACTGCAAAGCCTGAGGAACGGCTGAGTAACCAAAGAAACAAAAGGTTGGATGCCTGAATAATGTAAAGATCAGCAGGCCCTGTGCTTTAAGGGTTTGTTAGAAGCTGAGCAGGAATTTTCAGGACTGAAATTTTTTATTTCAGTGTTGGTTTTAAGCACCTCTGTCTAGCACTGCATGCATACTAGGGAACTGTAGACATTGTCTTAACAATGGCACAGAAGTAGTCCTATTGTATTTTCTCCAGTTTTCTCCATCATCAAATGGCAGACGAGTACACCGCCCACTTCCACAGTATTGAACTGAAAGATGCAGATTGTTATTTTAGGCTCTCAGCAATGAACCATGAAAAGTAAAATGATTTGGAGAGCAATCCGAGGCATATAGCCTGGAAATGACAAACATCTGTAAAAATATATGAACAAAATACAAACCTGTTGTATGAGATTGTGTGTGTGAGATATAGCTGTTTCTAACTGAACCTGCACACTGTATTCTTATATTCTTATTTCTTACATAAAAAGGGTTACATTTATTAACACTGGTGAACTCTATAACCACACATGGTTTTTTACTAGCAAGCTAGGATGTTATTAGATCCTGCTAATATCTCAGGGTTGGCATGACCCACTCCTCTATCTTTTTAATGTTTGTTTTAATATAAATATAGCTCACAGTGAGTTAATAAGCAACAAGCATTATTCTGGTTTGTGTGAGTTATGTGCTGTGGGGAGTGACTGTCCTCTGGTCTGCCCTTCTAACTGTTTTATAGTGTCTTACAGTTTATGCGGAAAAAGCTTGCTTAGAAGGTAATAGCATAGCAAAGAAATATTACTTCCATTTTGGCCAATGTCCACAAGCTTTTATTTCCCTGTTTTAACACAAATGAATGATTTATTCATTTAAGGCATTATTGTATGTGTAAGAGGAATCAGAGCATAAGTCTGTAATTCAGTTACATATTACTCCTACGCACACACATTCACCAGGCTCTGAAGATACCCGGGGAATTCTGAGATTTTTGCTGTCCTTTGTAAGTCTTCTCCTCCACTCTGAGATGCCCGTTGCAGAGTGCAAGGACTAACTCACTGGGAATATCCAGGCAGTGTGATTCTGGAAAAAGTTCATATTGTCATGGAGTAAGATGGTACCCTTAAATGTCCCTTGTTTCTGAGACAGTCACCCTTTTTCATGAAGTTAAAGCACAATTTGTTTTTATAAATTCTAATCTTAAATTGTTTTGTGTCTTGATAGGTAGGCTAATCCTAGTTGCTTTAAGCAGATAGTATAAGAGAACAGTAAATTGAAGTTCTGTTTCTGGCATAGAGCATTATAGGAACAGCATTTAGCCTGTTCGTTTAGTTTTTTCACCTCCTGTCATGCTTTCTTGTATTTAATGATCACAATATTAGATCTTCTTTATCCATGGTCTCGTTCTCTTTGGTTGGGTGGCGGGGAAGAGAGTGTCAAAACTTTCAATTATATGTTGCTGTGGAGATCAAAATATAAACCAAATCAGAGAGTATCACTCTGGACTTAGCTTGGTACTTGTATTCTGCTCTAAGCCTCTCCTACTGATGGGATCATAAGCTGGACATTTAGTGTGACCCAGTATGACAGTTCTTATAGATGGTGTTTATATTTTCGTCTTGATTTGTTTAATGAGGGGTAAGGAAACAGAATAGATGTCATTAGTAATGGCTATTCCTGTTAACAACCTTAACTACTGCTTCCTAAATTGTTTTCTAATGTCAAATGATCTTTAAATTGTAGTTAGAAATACAAAAAGTCATACAAAGAAATACAAAAAGCCTTGCTACCCATTTACATCTTTTTGTACCTGGCTCAAAATAAAACACATTTCATTTTAGAATTATTTGTATTATCAAACAAAATAATTACAGAAAGCAAGCTCATCTGGTGGCTTTTTACATTACTCAGAAGTAAAATGCTTCAATGTGCAGCAGTGCTGGCAAAGTGTATTGTGCTTTTAAGCAGTGTAGAGGAGATAGTTTTTGTTCTCTCTAGTGAGGAACTAGAACTTTTAAGTATCAGACCTCGCCTGCAGAAAATAGTGACAGTTACACAAAATCTTAACAACATGATAGTCCCTCTGCAAAAATAGGCTCCTAAGTCAGGAATTTTGTCTTCCAGATTTTTCTGAAAGAGCAGTTAAAAGCTATCATCATGAAGTGCTTTCTGGGCTGGATCCTTCAGATGCTCAGTGCCTCCTAATCCAGAGAAGAAGATACTGTCTGCGTCAGAAAACCTTCTGGTTGGGAGAAAGGATGGAAAGAGAAGCAGAGAACAGCTGTTTATCCAGCAGCAGGCTTTCAGCCAGAACAAAATAAGTCTTTGCAAGGAGGTGTTGGGTTTTTTCTCCAGTTATTGTCATGCCATTTCCTTCTGCTTTCATGGCTCTACATAAAAGGGAAGGAGAAGCTGGTCCCCATGGTTATAATTACCGGCCCACTGCTGAGAGATGATTAGAGGGTAAATCAAGCTGACTCTGCAACTGGACAAGGGGAATGTAGAAAATTGGTAGCTGTGTGCATTGGCCTTACTGCAGTAGTTTATATTTCCTCACCTGTCCTTCAGCCTTTGGTTGTTTTTTAAGCACATGTGGCTTCAGAATAGGGAACAACAGGGAAAAGCGTAAAAAGAAATTAGTAGGCACATGGTGGGATATCACCCTAAACAGTGTTATTTAATCTCTGTTTTTATGCAGATCCTTGTGCGAGTACTTGTTAAATTATGGTTTTAATTTTTAAAAGTAATATACTTTATGTCAACACCGTTGGCATGAACTAAGTGGAGTAAACCTTTTATTCTTTTCTAACTGAAACTTCTGCAATTTTTCCAAGCAAGTTTGAAATGTTATGTGTTTCATTTGGAATCATAAAATTATAGAGTCATTTAAGTTGGAAAAGATCATCGAGTCCAACTGTTAACACTGCCAACACCGCCACTAAACCTGTCCCTAAGTGCCATGCCTACCTGTCATTTAAATACCTCCAGGGAGGGTGACTCCACCCCCTCCCTGGGCAGCCTGTTCCAATGCTTGATAACCCTCTCAGAGAATAAATAGAAAATATAAATAGAAAAGAGCCTCAAGATCTATTCAACCCACCAGAGTTGGAACACACATTCAGTCAGCTGAGTAGCTGTTGACACAGTCTGTTAATTAAGGGCAGGATTCGGTTATCTAAATGTAGGTGCCTGATGCCTTTTCAGAAACATCAGACTTGTGACACTTTTGCTCAGGACTAGGAGTTCTGACAACAGGCAATTCCTCCTGATCTCGAGAAGCAGGTTGAGATCAGGTGGGACGTCCAAGCACATCTGAAATGGCACCAGAAACCTGTGAAAAGGCAGCTGAACTAAGCTCTAGATCTCCATTGACTATAGTAAAGAATAGATACCTAGATCATACACAGAGCCTGACAATTAGACATCTCAGTCTTGTGTCTCTAAAGTTTGCTCTCTGTGTTCTGCCTGGTGTCAAAATTACCTTTGCCTCCTACCATGACCACCTGTCCTTTAACTGCTGATCTTGCTCTCTGCTACTTCCTAAGAAACGTGGACGATCTTATCCAGAATAAACTGCTATATATATCACAATTTTGAATTTTGTGTAGAGCAACATGACAAAGTGTTTGCCACCCTTTGGAAGACATGAGAGACAAAGCATTTACAAAACTCTGCTGGATACTCCCAGAAACAGCTTCCCTTTGCACAAACATGCATTTTGTTACAGCCAGGAATTGTCTGTAATCCTCCCTTTTAAAAGGGAATTTTTCCTATGACAGTATGTCTTAAAACCCTCTTCCCAAATTAATGTGGTAGAATAAATAAACTCCTAAACAAACAATATTTTTAGCGGGAGGAATGAAGTGATTCAAAACACAAAAGAGGCTGCCATGAATGAAAGTCAAAAAAACTCAGAACCGCATGTTCTTCTTCAAGATATTAGCAGCTGTGCCATTCTTTGCAAAAGAGAGTTAAAGTTGAGAGGTGCCATAGCTGTTGAGCTGGTAAGAATTTCTACCTCCTGCTGCTCTTCCTCTTCTTTTCCTAGTTTTTGCCAATCTCCTCTGTGTGCTGGGAAACTGTTCTGCTCCTTTGGCTGCCACTATCATTCTCTCCATGCTCCTGATTCACTGTGCTTATAGTCTCTGTGGTGAATTAACCTTTGCAACATCTTTTACTGTCTGAAACTGATTTAGATCTTCACCCTGACTCATCAACATATGATGCTCAGCCACCTTCCAATAACTCTCACAGCACTTGTTTCTGGTACTCTAATTATATCCTCTGTGTTTGTTGCCTTTTATTAATTTTTGCCCCTTGATTGATAAAAACAATGTTCTACCTGCGTTGCATTCTTTCTTCTTTCCAGAAATCAGCCCAATTTAAATTTTCAGTAATTTTCTTTTCTTGTTACTGTCTCCTTTCAATGGTACAGCTCTGCAGGAGCAAAGTGTTGGACATCAGTTTTCATTGTTGCTTGTTAAAGAGCTAGCTAGCCCTCATCAAAAGAAACTGAACTCAAGATTTTCTTAATTTCTTCCCAGATGTTAAACTTGATGAAACAAGTATGGCGACTCTAGTTTGGACATAGAATTTTTCATAGCAAGGAGTTCTACTCAGACCACAACATGCATTTTAACATCAGCACCTGTTCTCTATCCAAGTCTTTTGTTATAATACAACATTTTACTCCTAGTCCTTTTAACCACTGGGTGCCACCTAGTCTCAGTTTGTGATGCAAAGAGACGCTTTTATGTAAACAGAACTACTCAGTAATATGGTAAGTCTGTGACTCCAGCAAAACAACAAAACAGAGCTTCCAACAGGTTATGAGAAAATGCTATCCAGACTTTAACCAACACTAAGATATTTAATCCCTTTGTGTATTTCAAGTGCCTCAAAAGTGTATTTCTTCAAGTTTATCTTTCTCTTAGATCTCCTAGTGTATTATCCTTGAATCCACTACACAAACATGATACAAGGCCTGCAGTTATAATGAAAACCTGGAAAACAGTGGAAGTGGTGTTGCCCGGAATGACTCCACAATGCTGAAACTTTTAGATAAGATAAGTGTGCACAGCAAGCTTTGAAATGAGAGCTATTGAATTGCTTGGTTTGAATTTCCTATTCATGGGATAGTCTTTGTATGAAAAACAAGATATAAACCCCGCTTCAATCATCTTTCTGATTTCTCACCGATTCCCCTCTTTGTTTTTCTCCTCCCTATTTAGAGAAAAGTTGAAGAGCTAGAGATTTGTGGTGACAGGCTAAATACTGAGCAGGAACCTATTTACATTATACTTTATTCTCTAACAAATGTTAGTTCAGGTTTATGTCCATAAATTTGAGTCAGGTTTTCTGGACACATTCATCTGAACAGTACTTGGCAAAAAGGCGTTAAACTCATAAAGCAGCATATTGAGCCCTCTGCCTTTTCTTTTCCTTCCCTCCATGAATTTATTGATAGGGATTAGTATGATAAGTACTGTTTAGCATTAGGCTATTAGTATTCTGATCTAGACTACTGCATGCAGTTGAAGATACACAAGGGCTGTATCATTCAGTGTAGTGGAAGTATCCAGGGATAAGTTCTGCTTTGTTTGCTGACACGAATCAATTTCATAGAAAATGTTTAAATATTCACTGAGACAAGAAGAATGCTGATTAGTCTCTATGTAAATATCTAAAAACCTCATCTGCATCTGATCTATGCCTTCATTCCTTCCAGCTCCTCTGGTTAGCTGCTGGGACCTGCTGGGACCACTGAATCTCCTACATGATACTAAAAGGCCAGAACAGGATATCTCAGGGTTTTCAGTGTCTTTGACACAGAATGTAGTTCCTGAAACATGGCTCCTGGGACACCAGATGGCTTCAGACAGATTCCTATTTCTTAGCTTTTCCTAGATTTCTTTCTTCAGAAATTTTAAAATTAGCAATATCCATTCCAATTGAGAAAGTAGAATTGGGAGTTTTTTTTAATTACTTTTGTAAGTCAGAACTACAGGAAAACCTTCATTATGGCATTTTTTTTTCCAAGCATAAATGCTACTAGGATGCTATTTGAGGAAGAGTTATGTTGTACTGTTAACCTACACAATAGATATTCTATGAATATTTACAACAGTGCAATCTGGATCATTGATAACATAGTAAATCGTACAGCAATATTTATCTGTTCATTCATGCTGGGGAGCCAAAGGTGACATGAAGACTTAGAAAATTCCTTTTCAAAAGAAACATCCAATTCTAGCAGCAGAAACAACATGAAGTGCTGGAAAGAAACTTCTTGCAAAACATAGCATTGCAGAGAAATACTCATTATTTAAAACCCTGACCCAACTTCCAAAAATACTCATTTTAAATAAATGAGATTTAACTAAATTAGCCTAGATTTTACCAGAAAATAAATGCACATGTTGTGAGCCAGGGCAAAGCTTTCATGACAGAGATCTGTCATGAGAACTTCTCTGGATATAAGTTATTGTTTGATCCTTCTAAAGATATGTTGCCAAACGCTCATTATTGCTAAAATGTCAGCAGCATTTGTGCCAAGTGTGGGGGAAGTGAGGAATGTGGCCTTTAGACTATAGCAATTTGTCTTCCTCAAAACATCTGTAAATGAACCAAAATTAATATTTTATTACAAACTGGAAGGTGATGAGACTGTCCAACTTATCTTAGATTCAAAGGGAATTTATAGCTATTCATTACACATAATCTTGTGTAATCTGTTCTGAAAGAGAGAGAAAACATTCCATTAAATTAGAAATGCTATTAAATGACCAGAAGAACTTGCTTCATGTTCAGCCATAATTTGCTTGATCTTGACTTCCTCTCTCTCCAAAACAGTAATTAACTAGTGTTTGTATGAAAGAGAAAGGGGAAAAAGAAATTAACATTAGAATTAAAGGAAATAATCAGATTTCAGAAAATACTTAGCTGTCTTCTTTAATTTGGCATATCTAAACATATGTAAATAACCTTAAAATACTACCTTTCAGGAAAGAAATTATTCCAATATTCTGAATAAAATAAAAGAAAATATTCCCTACTGGAAATCTCGACTGATCTCATGCTTCTCAGCAACTGGTCTGCTAGTGGTTAGTAAGAAATTAGAGTATATAGCCTCACAGCTACAAGCAATTAAACAGTATGCAGTACACGATGGCTTTTTTTCAGAGGGGTTAGCCGATACTTGCAGGATGCAGGTAATACTCTCTCGTTGGCTTTAAGATTCATGGAATGGACTTAGTCACTAGATTGTATATGAGAATAGGGCTTTGAGTAAGTAGTAGAAAAATACCACCATTTTATCTTCAGTTCTTCTATTAAACTTACATTAAATATATTAATTGCGGTTTAAAGCTGAGTATTTTGGAATTATTTTTCTGTTCTTCATTTTAGTAGTGATACTATGAAGTACCATAAGCAAATGAAATCAATATATGTGAAAAGCATCAAAAGAAGCGTTGAAGGAGATCCCACCTGGAATACCGCGTCCAGCTCTGGAGCCCGCAGCACAGGAAAGATATCAAACTGTTGGAACAAGTCCAGAGGAGGGCCATGAAGATGATCAGAGGGCTGGAGCACCTCTCCTGTGAGGACATGCTGATAGAATTAGGGTTGTTCACCCTGAAAAAGAGAATGCTCCGGGGAGAACTTATAGTGGCCTTCTAGTACCTAAAGGGGGCCTACAGGAAAGATGGGGAAGGGCTCTTTATCAGGTACTGTAGCGATAGGATGAGGGGTAACATTTTTAAACTGAAAGAGGGGAGATTTACATTAGATATTAGGAAGAAATTCTCTACTGAGAGGGCAGTGAGACACTGGAACAGGTTGCCCAGGGAAGTTGTGGATGCCCCATCCCTGGAGGTGTTCAAGGCCAGGCTGGATGTGGCCTTGAGCAACCTGGTCTAGTGGGAGGTGTCCCTGCCCATGGCAGGGGGGGTGGAACTAGATGATCTTTAAGGTGCCTTCCATCCCAATCCATTCTATGATTCTATTCTAGTTTATGCTATATCCTATGAGGCATCTTATCACTAGTGAAACAAACTTATTGATAATGCAACCGCAAATGTACTTCAGATAGATTGCATATTTGTATGTATATGTAAGTTCATAATAATATTGGTATCAAGTGCATTAGATCTCAGAAGGGGGGCAAACCATTCTGGAGAAAAGGTCAAACTGATCCTAGAGGGGAGAGCCTCACCATCCTAGAACTGCAAGGACAGACTGAAATGATCCCAGAAGTGGGCCTGGAGGGGGACCAACAGAGTAACAGATGGAGTGTCACTTCAAAGGTGATCCACGTCACAGAGCCTGGAGTCAGCCAGGTGTCCCTGGTGAGGGTCCAAGATCTCACAGAAAGTTCGTGTGGAGAGTTTGGGAAAGTATGTGCAGCACAGGAAGTTCTCAGAGAGAGAGTGTCCATTTCAGATAAAAACTAAATCATGTTTATATTATAGAGACATACGAGGGTGTAGGACACCAGACACCACCACTTTGAGCAGCCTTTAGGTGATCACATCACCACCTCATTCAGAACAGGAAGGGGAAGAAAGTCTCATCCTGTTGGAGCTTCTCTATTTGACAGATAAGTCTTGCGTGTGATATCCAAGTTTCATTTTCAGAGTGCGATATGGGAAGCACAGCACTGTTTCACATCTAAGTTTATATTTTTTAACACATTGTTTGCTACAGTCAAACTAATTTTAAAGCCTCCTTTTAGGCTTCAACCTGCCTTGTTGAATATATATCATTGAAAGTATGCATAGTTTATGTTGAGATTTAAAAGATGGTAGCACATTCTCCCAAGTACTGTCACTATAACTTAAAGCAAAGGTTATATGTTTTAGTACAGGTATTGTGCCTCCTATTCTGTCATTACGTGCACAGCTAACAACATCAACATCAGTTCGGAAATATTCATATGTCTAGTCTCTTCTGCTCTTTGTTCAGCTGGCCACTGAAGGAAGTTTAACACTACTCTGGGAACTTCCTTCCAGCTCCGTTCCCCATGCAGAGCCTAGGAAGGTCTGTCCCATGTTGGGGTCAAGTTTCTAATATTTCAAAAATCTGCAGGAGACTGAAGATAATAGAGTGGGATTTCCTGTTCCAGTTGCAGTAGATCCCTTGTTTGAAGCATAAGTTCTTCTGGATTCTAATATATATATTCTGCTTTTAGATAAAAGGCCAACTAACCAGCCTGAAAAAAACACCCCACCTCTTATACATTTAATACAATGCTGTGAATGGCACTAAGGGCAAGCACCAGGTTTCAAGCCTGCAATGAGACTTTTACACCTTTAAATATTTTGAATTCCAGAGAAAACACTAATTTAATCTGAATTGAACTTACTTTGCAAAGACGGTACTTTTTGTTCTCGGTTACCTGCTGTTTCATTGTATGTCCACTGGAAAGCTTTCAGTATTCATTTTCATTTTGGTACATGGGTGTCATTTTTTGTTAAGTATGAAATAGACTGTTCCAAGTTTTTGTGAAAGGGTAATTTGTCCCACCAACTGGTTTCCATATCTTTGCATGAAAAGTAATTGGTACGAGAGAAGCCAGTATTCTAGCTCACTACATATTTTGGGTTTGACACTTATTTTTCAAAACCCAAGAGGGTTGATTGTGTTTCCTTAAACATTACAGAAAGAATGCCAAAAATATAAACTTATTGCCTTGCTTCCTCAAGGAGATGACAATGTGTACCCTTATCACAAATTTAAAAAAAAAAAAAAAAAAAAAAAGAAGTGGTTTTCACCTGTTACTAGTAATTTCAGCAGAGAAAAAGAAAATGTAAACACAGCAAAATAAAGATGAATTACCATGCAGATGCTGTAGAGGAAGTATATAAAGTGGTTGGGGTTCTGCCCAATGCTGGCCTCACAGCTGCTCTTCAGCCTACAAGACTGCAGCTGCAGCTGTAATGCCCTCCTCAGTGGGCTCTGATAACTCTCACTTATTGTCTCTCAGCTTATTAATCTTATATTTTTGTCTGAACCAGTAGCTCAGCTTTGCCAAGGGGGTCCTAACATAACCTCCAATCTCAATAAAGAGGTGATCTTGGGCCCAGATTTGGTTTAGGACAAAATTTTGCTTGAGTCTCTGTCTTCCTTGGCAAACACTGCGACTGTTTGTGTGATTATATGATCTTGCTCACTAGCCATGTTTTCAGGAAACAGGTGTGACCCAAAAGAATGGTGGTGTTTAAATTTTGTTGAGGAGGAATGAGAAGAAGGGGATTAAGCACTGCAGTTTACAGTCACATAGACACCCTGTTTCATAAGCACAGGAAGGCTCTGGAAATTCAGACACACGCACTCCAGCACATCATCAGGATCAACTTGCTTCCTTAATTGGTCTTATGGTTGAAGCTATGTATCCTGTTCTTAGATGCCAGGTGATCCAAACCCTGTATGTATAGAATCATAGAATCATAGAATTGTCTAGGTTGGAAAGGAAGTTTCAGATCATTGAGTCCAACCACCAACCTAACACTGACAAAAACCACCACTAAACCATGTCACTAAACATCACATCTACCGGTCCTTGAAATACCTCCAGGGATGATGATTCCACCGCTTCCCTGATCAGCCTGTTCCAATGTTTGATAACTCTTTCAATGTAAAAATGTTTCCTAATATGTAATCTAAACCTCTCCTGGCACAACTTGAGGTTATTTCCTCTAGACAGACAGTGTCCAGGCTTGGGAATGGGAATTTAGTTGATTGGCGAGTAAGAGCTTAATTTATATCGTCTTAAAGAAGTTGTCAAAAATATGGCAGATGAATCACTCTACAAATGTTCACTTCTAGGTGATTGTCTCAGATATAGCCCTTTTCAATATAGATGCAAACAATGAGAAATAGATAAGATGAAACTCACCTTGAGAGCCCATTTTCATTCCCCTCGACCATGATAAAAATCAAGGATTATATTGATTTTTATTTTTTTTTAAAGTTAACCAAACAGAAATTCTATTGTTCCAATGAGATACAGTGAACAACTGGCAAAAAGCATGGAATTACTCGTCTGATTTTATTCTTTAAACTCAAATTACAACTAATAGCAAGGAGCAGACGTGTAGGAGTCCAGGATATGACCACCACATTCTGAACATAGTATATTCAGCAATTCTTATAAAACCATCTGTGATTTGAAATGTAATTACACAGAGGAAAAGTTATACAACGGCAGTAATATGGATTTCTTTGAAGATATGTTTTGCTATGTGCAGCCTTAATATCTTTTTCTGAAATATCACACAATGTCCTTTTTGTCCATGAAAGTCCCAAATCACAGTACACTGCTTAGTCTTTTTAAAGACTGTGGGTAGCTTAAGCAAAAGCAAAGGAGTATTGAATAAATGTACTCATTAGTTTTAATGTTTAAAGGCTTGAAACCTACATCACAGATTTTTTTTCCTTTTCTTTTTATTAAATTGTAGTTATAGGGAAATAATGTTGAATAGTTCCTCTCATATAATCTTGAATTTTCTTAATATCTTGTTTGTGATTTATTGTTAATTAAAGCAGCACTGAAATGTTTCTATTCACCTGATCTTTGCTTGGATCGCAAATGAAAATTAAATGGTCATTTTGTTCTGGGCTGTCCACATCTCACTGAACATCCACCTGGGCTTGATTAGCAGTTTGAGGTTATGAGAAAGCTAGGACTGCCAAGGTGGTATGGGTCAAAACACAGGCAGATATGTGTGAAGTTTTTACACAGTGTCTAGTTGCATTTTTCTGGATTTGAGCCAGTACTAATAAATGTCTGTACTTTCAGAAACAGTAGATTCATGCACAGATTCTCAAACCCTATTTGTTTATTTCACAGGGATAATGGCTGAAAGAGAGTTTTCTCAGTTTCCCCTCGGTTCAGAGCAGTTAATGTTTTCATTTTTTGCCTCTTCTCTAGTCATGAATTTCAATTTCTTTCTGTGAGTTTTATAAGCTTTGTTGTCAATCCAATATTTTTGTTGTTGTTCTTAAAAAAAATCCTCTTGCATTTCTCCTTGGCAATGTATGAGCTGTCCCGGGAAACCAAGGTCCAAGTGTTTCATTTGAATCAAGCAAAGCAGATAGCTGATCCCATGATTCCTGTGTTACAGGCAAGCAATATGTCTGTAACATCGATGTGAGAGAGTGGGAAGAAAATCTCAGCATCCTAACTTTTGTTCTTTGACTCATACACACACCTACAAAGCCACACACACATATGTGTTTTTCTTCTTGACTGCAATTTCCATCCTGACATGATTATTCTTTCCAGACCAGCTCTAAAAGGACCTTCTATGTAGTGAAATGCTATTCATTATTAATGCTACTTAGTTATAGTCAAATACTTTGATAAATCTTTGAAACAGAGACAGTTTAATAATTTCAGTTCTGTTATAAATAATTCATACCAATAATGTAGTACTATTATTTAAATAAAATCAGCTGAGCATTTCACAATGAACATTCAGTGTTTTGCTCAGCTTCAAAGCTTTTAAACTAAGCAGAATTATTATTTTTATTATTATTATAGCTGTTCCAATGGAACATGCAAAACAGGAATGTTCATAACATCCTGTTTTCACATACTCAAAACTCCCTGAAATACTCACAATGACAACCTGAAGCTTTGATACTAAGTTTCTGTCCTAATATGATTTTGTCAGAAATAGAGAGTTGAGGACCTCTCCATATTAGTTCCATTTCTTCTCCCCAGACAAATGTGATTCAAAGCTAGGCAAGTCCGTGAAGAGCAGAATTAATGAGGCCTGATTTCCTGTTGATTTCTCCTTTTGTCTCTCAGGATTTGCCTAAAAGAAATATGGGCTGGAGAGCCAACCCTATCTCTGTTTGTTTTATAAGTGCTCCAAAAGAAAAGGAAAAAAAAAAACAATACAAAATACTCCACATCATGTCAGGGAAGAAATTGTTTGGTATCCAATTAGGTGCTAACTCCAGTGGATATATTTTCCTTACATGGGGCACTCATAATGCTCTTCTTTTCGCATATTCTCTAGGGCTTAAGAAAAAGTTTGCTCATGCTGCAGCTTTTCCATCAGTAAAAGCATTCATTCATGCAGTCTTCTCCTTGATCTGAATGTCTGTTTGCATTGAACAAATTGAAGTAGGACACAGCCTGCCAAATTTATATTTATTTATTCTTCTACATTTTACTTACTGGAGGAGCAATTAGTGCTCCTAACATCAAGGCTCTAAGTGACATTTTAGGCACAGTGAGATGCCCATTTCAAATGCCGCTCCAGAAGGGTGCAAGTCTCCTGTAGGTCCTGTGTTATATCTGCCATCTTTGTATGAAGTTTCAGACACCCTGCAGAAAGATGACACCAGGTGCCTCAGTTAGGCAGCTTAGTGAAACAGGCTTAGGATCTTAGTGAAACGGACTCCCTAAAGTGAATGTCGAGGTGCCTTCGAAGGCCAGAAGAAGTACATACACAGAACAATGTTGGAATTCCTTAGGTCTTGACATGTATCTTTCCTACGCACAGTTTCATTCTGGAAGCCTTAAAAAGAGAATTAACTCCTCTGTTAACTGAATATCTGAAAAATATAGCCATTTCTTTAGAGGTCTGTTGCACCTTGTGCCTAAAATCTTTGGATAAATGAAAAACGTCATCCCTTAAGACATTGTATATCAGTAGTATATTGAGATCTTTTCCTGGTGCAAATTAAGTTAATGTTTGCCCATCAGGTTTAGAAACTACTGCACAGGACAGAACAGACAGACAGGCCTGCATGAACATACACATGCCTGCCTACAAACACAAAACTTATTTATAAACGCTTAGCTTCTTAACAGAAAAAAAGGTTAAATTTATTACAGCTATGACAGTTACTTTTTGAGTTTTAAAAATATAAAGCATTTTATATACAAAGAAGCTGAGAACATCTACAAAACAGCAGTGTTAAAGCCCAGAAATACAAAGTGCAGAGTGAGTGAACTATGTATATTAAAATAAAATTATCTGTGTCCAACCTGTTTTAACTGTTTGCTAAGCATTTTAAAATGGAAAGGGTGGAAGATATTTCAGATATTTCCTTTTTGGTTAATGATGTGCTATTATGACAGAAAAAAAAATAATTAAATATTACTTTAGTTCTTTGATTCTAGAAAAATAAAACAACTGTCCCATTTATTTCTGGCACTATCAGAGTCACAACTGTTTTTATATAACTTTGTGTTTGTTTATGATTCCTGACAAAAACACAGAAATAGATTTAAGCCCAGCTACAGTACCCAATTAAAATGCACTTACAACAGGCCTCACTTGACTGCAGTCTACATTTGACCCATGTATATCTCCATGGATGTCACTGTAATTCTTTTCAATTGGTAATGAAATGCTGTGCCTCTGTTCCTTAATACCTGAGAAACTGCTCTGTGCTTGGACAAATCCATCCCCTACCCAAATAATTAATCCAATTGGGCAAAATTTGGGAAGTCCCTGGTATCACAGAATCACAGAATCACAGAATGATATGGGGTTGGAATGGAACTCTGGAGATCTAGTCCAAACCCCCTGCCAAAGCAGGTTCACCTAGAGCAGGTTGCACAGGAACGTGTCCAGGTGGGTTTTGAATGTCTCCAGAGAAGGAGTCCACCACCTCCCTGGGCAGCCTATTCCAGTGCTCTGCCACTCTCAAAGTAAAGAAGTTCCTCCTCATGTTTAGGTGCAACAAATCATGTTGCCCATAGCAAGCCCAATGTGAAGTTTGAATCATGCCACCGCAAGGAAGTTTCTGGGATCTCTTGTATCACCCAGAAGATCACTGCCCACGCTGGCAAAGTGTCCTTTTCATGTGAAAATCTGTGAAAAAACCACACACACACACACACATAAAAAAAAAAAAAAAAAGACTCTTTCATGGGTGCAGCCTTGTAGGCAGGTTGGCCTAGAAATTGTCCTTCTTAGCACCATGTGCCCCCTGACCCTGTATAACCTCTGGCCCCTACTCCCCTCAGGTTGCCTGACCGTGCCCACAGCAGCTTTTTTGCCAAGAGATACACAGCCTGGGCCCCTGCTTGAGGATACCTCTGCCTACTTCCTCTTTCCATATCAAACTAAAGTAAATATCCACAGAAAACCCTGAAAACATCTTTCTGCCCTGCTTTGCACCACTTGCCAAAGTGAAAGCAGTTCTTTCATCTCTAGAACTGTGCATCCCCAAATCCATTCTTCATGCCTGTGTCATTCCTGGATCACTAGATAACACACACAAAAAAAAAAAAAAAAAAAAGGAGCAGAAAGTCACGGCAGAGAGAAGGAAAAAAATAAAAAGAATATAAAAGACTTCATTCTAAGGAAAAGGCTACAGAGCTTTGTGATAGTAATGACTGAAGTGATGACTCCAATGATCACCTTTTAAAGGTGTTGCTGTTTTTTGTGAATAAACAGAGATTTCCTCCTGACTTTAATGGTCAGAAAAATCTCAAATTCTGACTGAGCAAAAGAAGGAGAGAGAACCAGCATTATCTTTATAATTCCTGCCCTTAAAATCAACTCCATCTTCTTAATTAAGAATTCATTTATGGTTGCATAGTACTGACATTATTCTCTCTTGAATCTCTTTTAAAATTATATAGAAAACATTCACAATTGTGAATTACATGCATCTATAATGCAGCATGGAGGTGAGCATAGTAAAATTGAAGCAAGCTATTCTAAAAAAACCCTAGTGTTCTGCAAGCTATCATGTCAACTTTAAATAAGATGTTTAATCTCTTGACTTGAGGGAAAGCTTGGGTCTTCGGCACTTCTTTATTCTTTCTCAGATGGATTTCTACTATGGGGATGTATTAACCTGCCAGCTACTGGTCTATCTATTAGAAGAAAAGTCTTAAGAAGTAAAATCTGAAAGGAATTTCATTTTTCCATGAGAAAAATGCTGGCTTTTACATGCATTTTAACAGATAGTCAGCAGAAGTAATTCTGTAAATCACTATGGTTAAAATTAATTTTCATCTGAAATCAAGTTTCATCCACTTACTGACAAATGGAGGGACAGGGTAAACTACTAGAGTTAAAATTAGCACAATACGTCATGTTCAAAAACATATGAAATAGTTAGAAGTGATTTATGTGTACATATCAAGAACAATGACATCAGTAGCATTTGCTTTGATAGGTCAGCCTTAAAAAAAATTCAATTAGTTTCAGACAAACTTTATCAAACCTTATATAAAAAAGAAGAAACAAGTCCTAGGAAATTGATATATTGCACGCCAAAGGCCCATGAGCCAAAGTAATTTAGCATAGCCAAGACAATGCTAATAATTGTGTGCAGAAAAATATCAACAGCATGAGAAAAAAATTGGCCAATGAAGAGATTTAGAATATATGAATTATATTAACTGGACACAGAGAGAAACAAATGCCGTAGAAATTAAAAGCACCATTGCATATGCATCTGCTGGCCAGCTGTAGTCAGTAAATCTCAGCAATTATTTTGGTGGGATGATCTGCAGGACCTCACTGAGACGACAATGCACATCCGACACCAGCAGTATTGTTGTGGGATACCACAACAGTACTGTGGTCAAAGAAAGACCTTAGTATAAAACAGCCAGTGTGCGCACACGAAATACACAATGTATTTCTTATCAAGACCATTTTGAGCCAGACACCTCAGCCTTGAGGTGCAGCAGTGTTGCTGCAGTTAGCGTTAGAGAAGGGGGTAACTGTTTTCAGAGTTAGAACTCGCAGTGATGTATTTCCCCATTTCTCTTAATAGGTTCTATAGTTTCTCCTCTGATTTTATACTCGTGCTCATTCACTGTTTATAAATCTTTGTCAGGGTGGGAAGAAATAATCCCTTTTCCAAGTAAAAGGATGGGGGCTAACAAAAAGGCTGAGAGCACACCAGCGGCACATCATTACAGCCAAATAACAAGGTGGCTTTGATGTTATGACCCCACTACACAGAATGAGGACAGTAAAAGCCGTGCAGCAGAGCCTGGTAAACCATATACTCATCCAGGATCACTGAATATCTACAAGCCTAAGCACAGCAGTAGCCCCAAGTCCTGATCATACATCAGAGCTAGTGCACTCACCATTGACCTTGCTATGCATGTGCTATGGAGTCTGTCCAGGCATCTTCTGCTTTGCATACCCCATGCCAACTATTAAATGCCCCATGAACAGTAAAACTGGCGCAACACCATCACACCAGATTCAATGCATCCATGCCACCGCAGGTCAGGTATATACCCATTTTTCTGCTCTACAGATGGAAATAGAGGATCACCAGCTGCATGCGTTTGTGTGGGACAGTGTCGTCATGAGGCTGTGCGGCCTCCCCCCTCCACAGTTTGGAGACTGGGAATGCACCAAACTACTGCCTGTGTCAGCTGTGGTCTTTGTCTCTCAGCACGACTTGGTAAGGCAGGCAGGCTGCCAGGATGACATGACCATATGGCCTCTGATCAAGGAGCAAGTTCCATTACAGTTATACACTATTTTTGCTGAGCTGCACAGACATCCCTTCAATATTTTATCTATCTGCCTCTGCTGCTTGCCAGATGTTGGGAACAAACTGGGATGATTATCCCAGTTTGCTGATCTGTAGGACATCAGTGTGACTAAAACTAATGCTCATGCGTCCATGGTTTAAATAGAAAACAACTGACCAAAAAAAGTATACAAGAGGTCCCAGGGAATTTATGTCAAAATCCTCCTTTACTTTGATTTAGTAATCTCAATTAAAACAAAAATAAGTAAAAAAATGTATATCTGGGTTTTGAAGAAGGTCTCCCTGCAAAATGGGCATTTGTGTAAATTAATTGAACTCGAAATTGTGAAAAATTAAATCCTATAACTGATAGGACAGCAAAAACAGTTCTAGAGGTAGTCAAGTAACAGAGAAAACAGGGTCAGTTTGTAAGTACAGTTAGGATGGCAACTTTGCAACTCTTCAGTGTCTTGGAAAGTGCTAATGAAAGGAAAGAGACAGCTACAGACCTGGAAAGCTTTCATAATAAATGGTACTGAAAAATAGGAATGGACTTGGAGGCTTCTTGGGGGAGGTTGGTCGTTTTTCTTGATTAGTCCTTGCTGCTACTGTAAAAATAGAAAAAATTAGATGTACTGAAAAAAGTTATGAAAGAAAGGAAAACATTTAAACTGAGACAACAGAAATGAAGAGTGCTTTTTTTAAAAGTTCTTTATTTTTCTCTGAAGGAGAAAATGCTTTAGAAAGCACTTTTTTGTCTATAGCTTACTTCAAGAGAACTGTGCTTCAGCAGTCTGGCAGCTGAGTCAATGGCAACTGGAAAAAAGGAGCCTACGCATTGCTTGCCCTTACAAACAGGGAAAATTTAATTTGAGCTCTCAGAACTTATAGATGGATATACTTCTGAACCATTTTTAATTTAATTATTGGTGTGTTTGTGGAGAGTATTTGTTTTCTTATTTCAGTAGCTGCTTGAGAGAGACTCTTCAAAGAGAAGTACAAATTCAAAGATGGAGGGCAGAGTAAGCTTTCTGCTTCAGAAATATTCAAAGGAAAAGTATTGTAATATTGGCCTTTGTGTGATTTTTCATTTTTTCTAGTGTTGGAAGCAGCAAATAATTATTTAAAGGAGAAGGACAATTATTATTTCATTATGAAATTGGCAAATGCAAACTGGGAAAACTAAATATAAAACTTGGAAATCTCATATGTGAAATCAAAACGTAAGCAAGACTCCTGTTTTTATTGCATAAAAATAATGCAATTTCTTTTTTAGTAGAATCTTAAATAGTGGAAAAAATTTGTGCAGAGTTTGGGGCTCAAAAATGCAAGAAACAAACACTGTGCTAGTACAGTCATATATGGAACACTGGGAAAATGAAACTGAAATTATAAAGTGGTATATGAGAAAGAATAGAGCTGAATTAGTCAAGAATATCATTCTTGAGGTTCATTTCTCCCACCGGAGATTTTAGTTTCTTTCTAGTATGGATGTATGTCAGATTCCCTGAGATGTCCCTATTGCTTCTGCTTATTATGCTTAACTGTGTTGTTGCTCTTCTTCAGGGCCATCTGACCTCATTAAATACTGGTTTTTGTCTCATAAATCACTTGCAAGAAGAGGAGGGTGACCCGTCTCCGATCTAGTTATTGTTGGCAGTCTTTCAGAAAGCAGTCATCTATCCTTATTTTCAGAAATGGCATCACTGTGTTCAGCTACCTAAATCTCCCCTTCCATTCCCCCAAAGAAAACAAACATTGACAAGAATAAGAAATAAAGGATGAATTCCATACAAAATTAAAAGTGAATTCAAGTAGGAAATACCAATATGTGGTTTGTTTTTTTTTTAAAGGAACAGTTATTTACTAGCTGCCTTATGCGTAAAATGTTTGGTACCTGCAAAAAGCAATAAGGGGCTGGTCTTTAGTAACACAATTAAACCCATAGTGATCTAATATTACAGCTCTAGGTGTCTTACAGATCCTTATGCAGACCCTGTGCTCACCTGTCTTACTGTCTTGATTCAACACACATTTTTAGCTTTAGGAAAATAGGAAATCGTAGCTTACTTGACCCGAGCGGGATAACAGCTGCTGTCAAGGGTAAAGATAGCTTGGCTTAGACTCTAACCAGACATAATGATGAAATCTGATCCAGCAAATGCTCTGGGGTAATATTTGATTGCCAAAACTCGAACAAAGGTAAGACAATACAAGCATTGGTGTGAAGAGCTGGAGTGTTTATATGAGCATGGGATTGTCTAGACACTTTAAAGTAATGGTAAAATCAGCTCCAATTGCATCAAAGCAAAACTGGAGGGGCGGCTGGGAGGGGGTGGCAGAGATTTTTGGCAAAACAGAGGTCAGGTTTAGTGAGACTGAGTTGCTGGGGCACTTCTGTGTAACGTCTCAGCAAAAAGCCAAGAGTCAGTCTATTCAGCTGTTACTAAAAAAGACACTTCTTGTGGGCTTAGATGAAAATTGTTAACTATTTTTCCTTTGTAGTAAAACCATTCCATAGATGATTCCCAGGTTATTGAAGAGTCATCATGCCCAGATGGCTTTTAAAGCAGGTGTGACAATGTGTGCTGAAATTCCTGGAAATAAGGTAAAACAAGATTACAGACAAGTGAGCTGTCTGCCTCCAGCAGCACATAGGATTGTGATGCCCCAGAGAGTGGAAACAAACCCTGCTAGTGTAGACACAGCAGCCAAAACATAAAAAATAAAGAAAAGGATATTTTTTTTTTCTGCCATAGGTTTTATTTTTGCTTAAAGGGCAAAAGCTAAATGGGCAAAAGGACATTTTACTGTTCTACCTCATAGGCCTCCTTCCAGCACAGCTCCATCAGCAAAATACATCACTCAACTAACAGACTGATCTGAGCCAGTAAATCTTCTAAGTCTAGTCAGTACTTAGCATTTACTTCCAAATCCAATCTGGGGAGATGCTATGAGTTCATATTAAAACCCTAATTGACCGTGGCTAAGTAATAATAATTGTAAACATAATGTATCTAGCCAGCATGAAAACCATGCTCATTGCTTTGCATTCTGATAGCAACTCAGTACAGAGAGGAAAAATGTCTGTGATGTGTCTTCCTTGTGAAAGCTACTTGTAAATTTGTTTTAAAAAATGAACTTGAAGATGAAGGTTACTGGAATAGCCCCAAAGTCAAAAATCAGAACCTGGTCAGCCTTTCTTGACCTATCACTCAAGAAACACATGATAGGAATGATGATGCAGTGGTGCACACATGTGCAAAAGGTGTATGGTGGGAACAATAGAGAGCAGATAATAAAGTTAGTTGTTTCATCACACATCTCTGTGGAGCAGGGATTTCTGCCAGCAGCTGAGAGTTTTGCCCTTCAAGCATGTTTAACCTCATAGAGTGAAAATCTTTCCATGGTGTTTGAGCTTTACAGATTTAAAATTACTGTGCTCCTCCAGATGTGACCTTCCTTTCTCCACACCCAACAAAGGCAGCTGGTGAAAGGACTGGATCACTCTCCCCTATCATAAATTCCACAGAAAGGGTCTAGGGAAAAGGGAAATTCCATGAGTTTCTTTTCATCAAACTTTCTACAATTTTTTCTTTCCTTGTAGAATGACAGGGGATAAAGGATGGAGCCAAAAACAAAACCAAAACAGCTCAAGATTAAACAGAGCAGAAAGGGAATGAAGAATTTTAGCTTTTTTTCCAGACGATTTAAAAATAAGGCCAGTTTTCTTTAAAAAAGCAAAAAGATTAAATGAGCATCTCCTAAAAAAAGTCAAATTGATAATAGAGTTTCTGAAAGAGAAATTTAACAAGGTCATTTAAGTCCATGTTAGAGAAAGAGAGCAACAAGCATACACTATAGAAAGCGCCTGCATCAATGGAAATTAGGTACAACTTTGAAAAGAGGGAACATTTATTAAATGAAATGTAATACTAAGAGAAGAAATTGGAGCCAGTGCTCTAAACCATTTACAAAAGGATTTAGTCAAGGATTGGAGTGAAAATAACCCATGCTGACATGCTGGTTAGAGGACAACTGTTAAAAGATAAGACTGAGATAAAACTAAATATTTGTTCATACTTTTCTTGAGGTATCTCATTATCCTTCATAGGAGGAATTGTTATTGTCTCTGAAAATAATTTTAAATGCATATTTTTTTGACTCAGAACTTGCTCAGAATTAATTCTTTCAGTGTTACTAGGCTTAATCTGGCAAATTGTGTACATTTTCTAAACTGAAAGCTGAAACTAAATGTTTCAGCTAACGTGTCACAAAACACAATAGAAATAGGCTAGAAAAGCCAAATTAACTCAATTAAAATCAGATTATGGACATAGTTTTAACCGTGGTTTAAGTGTTAAAACCAGACAGAAATAAATTTTGGAAGCTAATTTAACATTTACATATGAAAAATACTGATACTGTTAAGATTTTTAGCTTTCCTGACAAAGGTATAATATGATACATAGCTGGAAATTAAAACAGAAAAATAGCACTAGAATTTAGGATTCATGCTTCTAACTAGCCAGGTAGTTACACAGAGAAAAAGCCTTGGCATATACTCCACTCTTTCACTTGGTACGTTCTGATGAGATCTGTACTTTAATAGGTATAGTTGAACCTAACTCCTAGGAGAAAGTCTATATTGTACATACACAGGAAATGTCCCTGGAAGACATGATTGTCCCTTCAGTCCTTTCATTGTATGGCTGCCGCACAGCAGTAAATAAAAAAGGTCAAGGACCATTCTGTGGCCCTGATGGTGGCTGACATGTCCATGCAGCTGACTTCTTTTCCTTTCCAAAACAAGGTAGTTGCATTGAGACTCTGCAGCAGGAATGGTTCCTGTCCCACACAGACCCCTTACCACTGTTTGTCATATTCCTAGTTGGCCAAAGATATACCAGTGATTCATGTAACTATTGATATGACAATGTGAGCAATCATGTGCTTGTGTCGTCTTTGCACCTAAGAGACATATTAAATAAATTTTCATGATTCTCATGGTCTTCCTCTGAGGAACACAAGTCTCTGTATTGTTCTGGACATTTTCACATCACTCCCTTCTCTGCTTCTAAGCGATACTGGGAAGTTAAATCTCAGCCTTCAGAGCATCAGATGATTTCTTGCAAGCATCATGAAGAATTTTTTCTCTCCGTTTGACAATGTCTGTTTCAAAATTGATTTGGGGGATTATTTTTGTTTGCTAGCTTGTTTTCTTCTCTGAAAGAAATGAAATTGGTCAAAGTTTACAGTTTTAAATAGACAAAAATAACCATTAAATAAGAATAATTACAAAACAAAATGTGCCAGTCCACAATCTAAGAATCCCCAAATCTTGATTCTATTAGTTATTTTATTATTCTGAAGTACTCTGTTTCACAATGTGAAATCTAATTCATAGAAAGGTTGTGACATTAAATAGTACATAGTTCAGAAACAACAGCAATATCTACAACTGAACAGAAATTGTAACTCAGCTATTAGATCACTTGATTTTTATCTTTCATCCTCCTACTCCATTGTTTTGTGAAACATTTCTACACTTCATCTTTTAAAAGAATGTATAAAGTATTTACAAACAAAAATATCCATCTAGTTTGGATTTGACCCCTAAATCATTAACTGGAGCAATTGTGCTCTTTTATTCCTTGCTTTTGTATGTATGTGTGACTGTGCACATGTACAATATATAAAGGCAGGTAGCTGTGGGAGGATATATATGATCTTTCTCTCTTTTGACACATTCACGTCCTTTCCTAAAGTACAATATGTTGTAGTATATGAGCGTTCATGTCAGATTCCTACTTGGCAGTCCAAAGATTAAAAACATGCATTTATTTTGAGAAATAATCATGTATAGCACAAGGATCGCTTTTTCCTTCACTCAGGCAACAAAGAGAACTCATTTTTGTAAAAAGCATGGTTAAATTCCATGCCATATCCAGTTCTAAACCTCCTTTCTGAGGGATTGCTTATATAGTACAGGAGCCAAACAGAACAGTAATTTAAACAGATAGGTCAAAATAAATAGCTTCTATAGTAGCATTTGGAATATTTTCCCATTCTTCAGCTTATATCAAAGTAACTAAAAGTATGAATCACAAATGAGGTAGCTTTTAAAATTCACTTTACTTTATAGACAGTCCTAGGATCAATGGCAATAAATGTTGCAGATACACGTCCACTGGACGCTAGACTGAGACAACAGCAAGATTTGCTAGAAGATCCACCAAAAAGACATGAAATTGCAACAGCAAGACCCTGCTGTGAGCTGAACTGAAACTGAACAAATGAAACCACACTGTCTCACTAACATCTGTCAGAATCTAACAGGCCTGTTATAGTTGTCCTTAATTTTACAAAAAAATTTGTCAACAACAGGAATTGCAATTTCCACTAGCAGAACCAAGCAACAAACCAAGCCCACTTATGTGAAGATACACGTGTTGAATGCTCCCTTTTAGTAGTTCTGGGAAGAAGAGGGTGCAAATCCAACAAGTATCAGTAAAATGATTTGTATATACAACACTGTCCTAGTTACAAGTGTTTGTCCCCTATTCAGTTGGCATCGCCTCTACTCTTCATTCTTTTCAATGTGCATTTGTTTCCCTAGTTCTTTGCCCAGTGGGTGGCAGACTAGCAATAAACAGACACTTGCAGTGCATTTGGATAACATAACACAAACTTTTCCCTTTGCTAATGCCAGCCATACAAAATGCTGTCAGCATAATGCTCTTGCTTAGCTCAAATAAGAAAGGTGCTCAGTCCATCTTTATCCTCCTCAGAGGAGTGAGATTAACACAGTTTGTGCTTCTGGCCCTTTACCCACGAGGTCTTCTGAAACTTCGGATGGAGCTGCAGCAGAAACAAGATCTTGCTACTTTCAGTTCTGCCTCCAGCCATTGTTGCTCCCACACATTTAATAAAAACCAACCCTGCCTGCTGCATGGCATTTTCTCACTATAGCTTCTTCAAACCGATTCAGAATTGTATACTGTAGAATACTGAGTGTATATATGTATACATACAGTACTTCTGCTATGTATCGTCAAGCAAACAGCAAATTCTCAATTTATTTTACTCTGTGGGGAGAAGTTGGTTGAAAAAGGATATTTTCTACAAAAACAGTTCTTAAATGTATGTCATTCACCATCTTTAGCTCAACACTCTTTCTATTGACATTTTCCAGTAAACATAACTTTCTTGATTGATATGGGATGGAAAGAAGGTCTCATAACTCACTGTGACTCAAGCACTTTGACATGTTGACATGCAGGTGACAAGTATAACCCTGACAAGTAGCAGGAGTGATGGCTGTCAGGAGGAAATCTAAGAAGTAGGAAACCTGAAGTCTTAAGGGGAGGGATGTCAGAAGAAAGGCAAGGCCAGGGTAGTGTTGTGACAGGTATCACCAAAAGCAGACAAGCAGGGTCTCAGGAGAAACTGGAGTCAACCAAACTCTCCTGTTGAAGTCTCATGATGGTGTGATTGTTTTTTTTTGTAATACACTCAGCACCACTGTGGTGTAGGCTTCTGTGTAGGTTTCACAGTTGTGAAATCTTAACACCACATTTTGTAACATGCTAAAAATGACGCACAAGAGCTAACCATGATTAATGTTTGTTATGTGATGTAGACCTGACTGCCACTGTAGCACGAAGAATTATCCTGTACAACCTTTATGAGGCATTCCCACGCATAGATACCTGAGGCTGAAGAAGAAGATAAAATAACATTTCTTTCAGAGACTGCACAATGAAGTGGACTGCAATTCACCATATGTTCTGGTTATGATTAGCTTCATGCAATAGGATGAAGTGTAAAGAGCCCTTTAAAGAAACTAAGCAGAAAAAATAAGGAAAACAGCAAAGGTGAGACACTTGCTGTAAATAACTTCAAAGGAATTACAATTGAAAAAACTGAGCTAATAATAGACAGCAAGCCACCCTGTCTGACTTGGTAGATAATTGAGTGGATTACTCTGCATAAAGGATGAAAAGAGATTTTAAGGCTTGAAGAGCCTGGAAAGACATTAGACTGAAGCAGATGTCAGCAGAAAGATGATATGTTGGCAAATATCCACAAAAAGAGATACTGAACAGGAAAAACCATTTCTTTCTTTCAGCCATGGAGATAACTGGGGAACAGTGGCTGGGGAACCTTTCAGCTTCCTCTGTGTAGTCCTTCTGTTCTTCGTTCTCTATTCTAATGGCGTTATTTTTTGTACTTTTCTCTCATTGCCCTGTACCTCTCAAAACCAAGCAAGCTATGCGTTTTTTTCAGATATCTTTAGCTGGAAACGGAGAACAAATAAAGCTCCAGAAGAGGAATATACCATGTACAGGTGCCAAGCCACACTAGTATTTGCGCACTCATACAGCTTGAGAGAGACAGCAGGGCTCCACCACACACTTCATCTCCAAGCTGTGACAAAGAGGCAAACAGCTGCCTCTGCCTGCAAACTTCACGAGAGGGCTTTCTCTTCCTTGAACTAGATTGCTCTACTGGAAAGTGCTGGTTCAAAAAGCAAACACAGAAAGCTGCTGGAATTAAGAAATGGGTGCTTTTGAAATGTTATGTTTTTCAAATAATTTTTACACGATACTTCTATTGCTTTTTCTAATGTTTTCCAGCAAAGCTTTGTTTTAAACAAATGTTTTACATTGTTTATGACTTATAGCAATGACATGTTGCGTAACAATTTTGTTTCAAAAATGCTTAAAATGTCATGAAAAGTCTCTCCACAGAAAATGAAAATATTCTTTTGCATCACTGACTAATTATCTTTATTAGGGGTAAGTGCTAGCTGTATTTCTCTATTTTCACTCAGATTGTTTAAACACACAGGGTTTCCCCCCCCTTCCCTAGCAAGGACCAAAGTCACAGATCTTTAACAAATGACCTGGGATTTATGGATTTCAGGAGGATTATTGCATCCTGAGCAATACTCAGTGCCATGGAAATTGTTTGTGTTTTGTGTCTCACAAATGTATTTCTTTTGCGGCTTCCCCGAAGAGAAATGCTTGTAATGAAAATAGTGCCCCTTGAGTCCAGTGATCCAGTGATTCGGTAGAGCTTCATTTCAATCAAAGAATCAAGAGAAATTTTATACAAGTTTGGTATTCACCAATTCCTCTTCTTTCCTGATTTCCACAGAGAGGAAACAGGAATTTAGTACTGCCTGGAGCTCCACCATGGTTTAATAAGTCTAGGTTCTGGATTCTGCAAAGTATATTTATGACCAACAAGCAGATACAAAGAAAATTTCTCATTCATCAAAAGTCCAAATTATGTCTATTAGTCTATATTCTGCCATCTCTGCAAATGAATGGCTATACAAGTTATCACTGTTTAATGGCACAAGAAAAAAAGAGCTGCTTTTCATTAAAAGTCTGAAAGACATTGTTACTTCTTTTGACCACACTGAATTCTAAGCTAACCTAAGGCCATCTAGGAGGCTGTGGAAAATATTCTATCCTCTTGAAGAAGAAATACGTTTCTTTCCAATCCCTTGTTACTGGCACACACCATAGTGTTAGCTCTGCTCTCTGGAACATTCAGGTTTAGAAAGTTATGATTCACTTAGCCCCAGCAGTTTTATTCATATTGTGGTGTGTTATAAGATTTTGCAATGAGGAATTTCCACCAGGGCTGCAGCCTTTCCACCATCACTCCCTCAAGAGCCCAAATGACCCATAGAGGTCAGATAATTCCTACATACCTTTCCCCCTCTCTTATTTCCACACAACTTCTCTAAGTATTGATAACTCTCACTAACCAATGCAACTATATCATTTGAATTTTGACAAAGCATTTATCACATTCCATATAGGCAATCCCAATAAGGTTACTCTTCCCCAGATGTCAGAAAGAAAGATGAATAACACAGTCATTTGTTGCCATGTAAATTTTACTTTTTTTAGAGTTAAAATTACAAGACTGACCCCCAACAAACCCTCCTTATTACACTAGTAGTAAGATAAATCCTAACTGAGTATCAAGAGATATAGAAAATATGTGCTCGCTGCAAGTAATAACAGGAAGACTGACTTGATCCCTCATAAGGTCAACATCCACTTAAAGCCAAGACAATTTTGCTTAAAATATCAGAAGCCAAAATATTGCTGAAATGAGATTTATATGTAATAACTGAGCCTTGAGCTGTCATCCCAAAAACAAATGCATCATTTTCCCCTCATCAAAGAGCAAAAACTTTTTCCAAATGTTAAAACTACAAGGGTGTGGGCAGAACAATTGCCAGATAAAATTGGCTCTTTACCTGCTTCTGTTTTGCATATCAATCTGTGGTATAACTTCAAAGGCTACATTTAAATAAATGTCTATATATCATTTTTTAACCAGCAGGGTTGGATGGAGTAAAATCCAGGAGCTGGAGTTATACAACCTGTGCCTGAATAATCCTGATGTGAGAGGTAGATGCTGAAAAGGAAAGTCACTCCTACGGCATCAAATTAGCCAACTCTCTTTTGCTTATCACAAATAGCATGTTTCTGGTTGTTATTTAACTTTTATGAGCCTAGAGGAAGAGGTAAATTGCCTAAAAGGGATTCAGCTTGATATCCTTGCCAGTTTTCATTTTGTTTGTAAATCCCACAGTCATCTTTCTACTATCAGACTACTCTCTGGGGAACACAAAGGGTCTAAATTTGTTGATGTTTCTTTACAAATGTTTCCTGCTATTTTTTTCTAACTGTTTTGTATGTGGGCTATAATGTTGAAATGATGAGGACAAATGTCCTGGGTCAAGTCCTTTTAATGAAACTCCATCTGTTCCAAGTATTACACTGGGATGAATGAAGAGCTTTATTTTTGCTCTTGGAACATCACAATACTACAGTTTAAATTACTTCTTTCAAGTCACTATATTAAAAGATTCTGTCTAATGATTCTTCTTTTTATTTGTTACTAGTATATTCCAACAAGCAAATTTATTTTTCTTTAAATATTAACTGAAAAATTCCTGCCAATTGTCTAATCAGATTCTGAGAATTATGTAAGCTTAACTAGTTGACAAACCCAGACTTAAACTTCTCATGAAAAATCATAATTGAATGCAAAAAACCTAAATCTTGAGTTAAGACAAGCAGCACAGTTCTATGGAAAGCAACAGAAACACAGTGACGTATGACACTTGGGGGAATCCTGCTTTAGGACTTTGCTGTAATACTCTCTGAAAAGATATTTTTCTGCTTTTCCCCTCTGCATCCTGGAGTATATAGAAATTTTCAGCTTATCATTCCCTGAGTCCTTCATTCTCTGTTTCACCTGGTGAAAGAGGAGATATCTTTTCTGTTATTTTCCTTCTCAAAAGAAATAAGCATCTAACAGTTTTCTGATTCAATCAAAAAACCCCACACCCATCTGGTAGCCTCATTTCTTCTCTATTTTGTCTCTTTCTTCTTTTTTTTCTTTTTTTTTCCTTGTTATTAAAATGACCAAAGTGCTTGGCTTTTCTCTCACTTCCAATTAAAAAAATATGCTTCTCTTTTCTCCTTCCATTTTCATCCAGAGAAAAGTTTGCATCTCACCAGCAGCACTCAGCCATTGTGCTTTGGCATATTTCCAGTTGCTGCAGATTACCATGTAATTTTTCTCTCTGTGCTGCCTGTTTGATCTTTTATGACCAGTATCAACACTGTTGGAATTTCTTGCTTATTTTTAGCAATGAACAGACTTTATCTCAAAGCTGGATATCTAAAAGGGTCCATTCATCTATAATCACTTTATTCTGCTTTTCTCCACACCCATTTCATCTTAACTCTTTTTAACAACTAAGAAAGGCAGGAATCACTCTTACACAACTCTAAAGGAAGCCTATGTTCTTGATGATTCCCTTCCAAATTAAGATTAAATTACTTCCATCAGCAAGAAAGCATTTCTGACTGACTGGACCTGAGCCATCCTGTAGATCACCATAGAACAGACCACATGGAAGTGATATTTGTGTTAGCAGTAGCAAGGAAATAGCATCTATTCCTTTACACCATTGTATCTGTGAAAGCAGCTGTTAGCATATGTGATGGTAGCACTTTCAGGAACAGGCCAGGCCTAGCTAGAACACGGCTTGTTGTATTGCTCCAATTGCCTGTGCAAAGGCAGACATCCTACCATGTCTGACAGTGAAAAGTTTCAACAAATTGATAAGCACAGTGCAGAGACTTCCTTTTGTGCAAGGATTGCCTGAAGAATAAAAAGGCTCTTGTATTGTTGCTTATGTGCCTTCCAAACAGAGACTTACAGCACTCAGTAGAAGGGCTGTTTGTGAAGTTGCTAGGTTTTTCTTAATATTTAATATTTTTTCTGATGCAAAGCTACTAGAAATATTCTTACAATTTAAATTGGTTTGGCTGTAAACACTGTAATGTGGTTTGAAATCTGGTTAAATGATTGTAAACACTGAGTAATGATAAACAGCAGCACACTGAATCAGTGAGAGGTGTCTAATAATGATACATCTGCTCCTGTTTATATTCTTCATTTATGATCCCCAAAAGGAAGCAAACAGCACGCACATGATAATAATTTACCCTAACTGGCATATACGAAGGAATGATACAAAGGTGTACAAACAGGCAGAAGATAATTACATGGGATCCAATTTAGAAAGATATAATTCTGAAATGAGAAGAAGGAGACTACAATACAAAAATTATATATCCTCAGTGGGAGGAAGAGAAGTAGGGGGAAGTGAAGCTACAAAAAAATCAAAGTGGCCTCCAGGATGAGGAAAGATACAGTGCACTTTTTAAAGTAAATGCACAAAGAGGTAGGCAATGAAAGAGCCCTTTCTGTCAGTCTCAACTAGACCAATGCTTGTTATGGTGCAGTTTTGAGGAGAGCAAGACTAGCGAAGTACTGAAAAGGCACATATAGTTCAGGAGAGAGTGGAAAGAACTTTTATGACGAGATAATTTTGAAAGTCTCTGTCTCCTTTCTTACTTGATGGATGCTGATGAATGAAGACATTTACCTTCTTAGTCTTCTGAAGTAAGAAAGGAAGTATGCTTTTTTACTGCTTGTCCTTAAACATGAAGAACAATAAAGCCATAAATGATATATTACCTTCAGAGTTGGTTGGTTGTTTTTTTTTTTGGAAGGTGAAGCCTTTAAAAGATGTGCAAAGTCAGATTTGTCTCTCAGTGTCAAACACTGCAATGTCAAAAAATCTCTCCTGATGTCCACTTTTATTTTTCTTTCTACTACTTTTCTGCAGTAAAAAAAAAAGAACCAGCACAGTATAGACTTCACATTTCTCATAAAATAAAACTTCTTCTGATGAGCACTGAATTTTGCTGGCAATTTACCTATGTTACTGACATATAGTTGTTTTTATTGGCTCAGTATATATTTTTTCATAAATAGCAACCACATACAGGATTTTAATATCAAGTCCAAATGACTGTTATGCAGTTTTATGCTCTTTGTTGCCTCTACAAATCTGTATTTTATAAATTGAGGGTTTTTTTTTTCTTTTAACTTTCTGTAATCTTTCCAGAGCTCTAAGTTTCCATATGCCGGTAACCATAAAAGTAATTTTCCTATAGGTCCTTTCTAAAACTTGTTTAAGATGGAAAAAAATTAAATGTGACAAACCTTTAAAGAATTCAATTCCTTCTCTTTCAAAAACACTTGCATTTGAAAACAAAATGGTGTGTTTTGGAAAAAATCCAGAGATGCCAAAAATAGTAGCAAAAAGTACACATAGTAGTTGGCAGAAAATTTTGATTGAATAATTGAAATCCATAATGACAAGATAAATGAGTGTTAGGAGTTTCTATATTGCTATTAGGCAAAAAACCTAAAAAAGTCTAGGGCTATGAAAGCAACATAATCTCTGTCACCTCCAAACTTGGCACCTTATTTCTCCAGGGCCACATTATCTGCTGGTATGAACTGATTTATATCCACTGAGATTTGAATTGTCAAAGTCTGACCTTGGTTTTCATGCTCCCAAAGGAGTCCTTTCCCTTTCTAGGAGCAAATGAACTCAATGGAAGAGGACTGGCCTTTTGTTTAGAAATATTTCTGATTGCCCCTATGTTTTTTGTTTATTTTTATTGGTTCTTCTGTTTATTGCAGACTCTCTTATTCAAACATACGTACCAAAGCATTCTTTGTACCGTTTCAGTTGTGGTCTGAGTCCAGGCTCTGCTGTACTCACCCTCTGCTGATGTGTCCAAAGTAAGATGCAGTCAGGAACAAAGTGCTGCTAGGACGTGGCTGCCTCTCAGCTGCAATTATTTGTGAGCCCACCTCCTTTTTTCTAGTGCCAAGGGAAACAAGGAAAATTCACAAATGTGTGGGTATGTGCAATAACCTCACCTCTGAAACCATTGCTTGCTCTTTTCTTCTACTGCCTTTTTGAATATAGGCAGTAGTAGTCAGCCACCTGTGCTTTAAACGAGCCTGTCTTCTGCTGTGCTGGAACAAAACAAAGACCAGCTCTCACCACTGTTTTAGCTGAGGGGCACTAACAGCCGAGGCCCAGATGTGGACACTGCAATTTCTGCCTAGCTTTGCCCACACTACATGGAGAAGAGATTTTGATCTCCTCATTCAGAGGGAGGGAGAAATAACATGTGAAAAAGGGCCATTTACTGATCATCAGAGAAGGGTTCAAGATGACTTAGACATAATCATGATCAGCAGCATCTGTATATGTGTACTTATGCATAGGTATATAGGCAATATATATGCCTTACAAAATGTACAAATTACAAATTATACTTTGGTCTCTCATCATTTATTGGCCAGAGCATTGTAATTTCACTTGCAAAATAGCCAGAAATTGATCCCTTTAAAACATCTTCCTCCCTCCTATTGTCAGTTTAGACTTACTCAGATGTATAGAAAAATAATGGTTGCACTCACACAAGAAGACCTGAGAGCTACCTGACACTATCCTGCAATTTGTGGTATTGTTTGTTTCTGTTGCAGCACACCATGCTCGGCATGATCTTTAAATGATCCTCCTGCACATCCTTCTCTGATGCTTCTGGCTCAGTTCAGAAATGGAAATTTGTGGGTCCTACAGCATCTACGGGTCCTACAGGTCCTACAACTGTGGCTGGATCAAGCTCAGGAGTTTTCTTATATCAACATATAGCTGATGGCACTCCTGTGACAGATGCCACATCCTGTAACGGTGACAGTGTATGTCCTGCTTGAGTAACTTAACTTTTTAACCCCTTTCCCTATAGATTCACCTTCTCTCTAGCTGTAGATTTTACGTGACACACAGGTATGATAATTTGTCACCTAAAATTTAGACATTAAAATTATTTCTATGTGAACAACACTTCTTTAAATCGTAAAACTCAAAGCAACTTCCAGGGACAAAGTCAGTGTACTAAGAGTGGAATACAGTTTTAGGTGGAAAGTAAGTCTAGGATAAAAAAGTAATCTGTTTCTTTTTCCACATACTTCATGTTTTTCTTACTTCACATCAATGCTGCCATAAAGAAAAAGAAGGCCTTGAAAAGCGTGCACTGGTATGTGCCATTAGGAAAATTATTTGAGTAATTTCCAAAATACGTTTCAAATGGCCAATATCCTCCATCCAATAAAAGCTTTCACGTCCTATTGCTGCCTTTGTTTTTGTTTTATTGCAGTCAGCTTGCTTTCTCTGAAAATGTTTGCATGCTGCGCATTTCAGGATACCTGATCTGAAAGCTCATAACTGGTTACTACCAGTTTACTGGTAACTACTGCACTGAAGTTTCAGATTTTAAAATTGTCGCATTGTTAGCTTAACTATTCTTCTTGTTTTAATATAGAAAGATGAAGCAATTACAAAGAAGTCACTGGGCTGTTTCGTTGCACATTGCCATGATATATTTAGAGGAAAAAGATACGTGTTTAGTGAGACTGACAAAGGCATGTTTAAATAAGGTTTAGCAAGCAGTGCTCTTTCATAACTTAGCACATTTTCTTGCAAAACAGCTCTTCCTCATAAATGGGAAGTAAATCACATCCATGCAAATCTTCTGTCAGTGAGCTATTTATAAAATTCTAAATCTGAGCAAGAAACTTTCTACAAAGTACTAATAGAAACTACTCAAATAGACTCTTCTTAGACTTATTCAGATGACAGACAGCTTGAAAGCACTACTTCAGCTAGGCTTATTGTAGTAAATCACAAATAATAATAGGGAAGGACAAACATCATAAAGGAGCCTGCAGACTAACAGAGGAATTAGGATACCAGATTCTCCTGCTTTCTTTGCCCTTTTTCTCTGCAGCAGAATTTTATACAAGTAAAAAAATTTCCATGATTTGTACTGCTTCTTTCATGCAGGAGCAATTCATGATGGGTAGCTGTAGTTGAAAAGTCTCATCAAAACACCCTCTGTAAGAGCAAAGGCTTGTAACACACAAATCCAGTAGAGATGACCTAATGGAGGGATCAGGACAGGGAGAGGATAAACTGTATGTGTGAAGAAGAAAATCCCATTCTACGGGATTAATTATTATCCTCCTAGAGATGTATTTCACAAAACTCCTTCCTCTGCTTGTGAATAACATAATTTGCTTTTGAAGTACTCTGCCACCTATCTGGATGAATGGCAATATATAATAAAAGACTATTATTGTTCCTCTAAGAAAAGGTATGCTCTCTGCTTGTAGTTTAAGTTTGTTCTGAAAACTTCCTTGAGCATGTCATATCCAGGTAATGCCTGACAACTATTTTCTGAATCAGTGAAAAGTATCAGACTGGAAAAATTTCATTTTACTTAACTGGCTAGCACTGACTTAATTCTTACTCACTAGGGGTCCAATTTGTCTTGACGCAACATCTATTTCCAGTAAAGAGACCATCAGATTTGCTGTTGCCAAGAAATGAGGACTGAATTGCACAGTATTGCATGAATTATTCTTCAGTTTACTTCACAAGGTTTAGTGTAGCATATCCTTAATTTTATTTTTATTATCTGTATATAACTGTATGTTGTGATTTTATTTAAGATTCAGTGGACCAGATTCACTATTTTGCACCCATTGTTTGAGCTACCACAGTAAAGCAAACCTGCCATAAAGCTACTCATTTAACTAACTAGTTAAGACATATCTGTGAGTGTTTTACATATATGGAATCATCAAAGCCATTAAAAGTACACAGGTAAATCCAGACCAGAATTTGCCAATTTCAAAGGCAAGTCAATTCCATTATGCATTACAAGTCAAAGTGAATGGAATATGAAAAGGCAGAAGGAGGGAGCTGGTTCTGACACCGTAAATTCTTCTGGATGAGATTTTTTTCTGTGAAATGATATCCACAGTGAAGCCACTGGCAACAATCTTGTTCTTTAAGAAGGATGAGTACTTTCCTCTACATTGTCTTCTGTCTTTTCACACTGGTTAAGTTAATTAGATAAATAATAGGTAAATAAGAACCTGATTTGGAACACAAGTAGATGCAACCACACTACTAATAATTAAAACTGTTAATTCTTTCTGTCACACAGAAGACAGAAAACAGTGAAATGTATGAAAATAGAATATTATGGAAGCATGTATCTTTCTAGTTTTCCCTGCACTCCTTATGCAAGCTGAATTTCAACAGGCCAGCAGCTCTACGCAGAGAGACTGGACTAGCTCTTTTCTAAATGATTATGTGATATTCATGAATAGAAAATGACAAAGGGTTTGCACAATGTAAAGAAAAGGACTTTTGAAGTCAAAAACAAGACTTTGCTAACTGAAGAAAGGTTTTCCATATTAAAAAGTTTCTATTGTTCTCTGTTACAGTACAAAATATTACAGATTATAGCGGTGGATGTCATTCAAAATGAAGCTTATTCTAACCTTCTCAACCTCCAAGTTCAGTGGAGGTAAAAATGAAGTCTGTTTTTTTTAAAATAAAGCTCTAAAACCAAGCTGCTCTTAGAAATATCAAGGGAAGCCAAAATACTCATCTGTGTGTGCCATCTTTTTCTTGTACTAATATGAGAAAAAAATTCAATGCCTTGCCATGTAGTAAAACTAAAAAAAAGCACTTGTTTTTGTGACCATATCTCATTCGAAGGATTTACTTGGAACATTTTTATTACTTGCAGGCAGAATGAAGATTCTCTTACATGTAAGATTTTTACTTATTTTTAAAACTAGCAACTTGTTCTTTCTACTATCCAGTTTGGTTTTTAATTCTCCTCAACCTGATGTTCTCCTAGTTGGTCTGCAAAAGTAGTTGGTTTTCTGGTAAGAAAACCTGAAACTGCATTGCACAAATTATTTTGAGTAGATGTTTTATTCAACACTTCTGATTGGGAAATTACTGTAACAAATGTTTTTCAGGTTTTTATTGAACTATTCATAATCATGTTCCTGTTTTCTGCTCTTTGTATCTCATCAAGTGAGGCGTTGTTCCTATTGACTGAAATGCAGTCCACAGGTGTGGCTTCAATATTGCAACCAGCTCTTACTTAGCCCAAGAGTATTGTCATTCACAGGAAATTCATCCTAACTTTTCAACCCTGAAAGCAATAGGGAACCAAAAATGTATTCAAAGTACAGCTCTTTGAAGTAGAAAAAAATATACAGTAACATCTAACTACATTGGAGAGCAAGAACAAAGGCATTAATTTAAAACAAAAGTGATCTTTTTGTCCTTCTTCTCCTCTTTACAGTACAGGTAACATGAGATATTGCTCTCTTGGAATTCTGCTGATATAATATCTCTCACTGACCAGTAGAGCTACCAACAGCTAGCTCAGTCCCTTTGGGGATTTTCTAACATGCTTCATATAAATGAACATGTGGCGACAGCATGAAAGAGAGAGTGTGAATTCCAGAGATGCTGTCAAACCACTGATGCACTCGGGTAGTCTGGAAGCCCACCAGAGAGATGGATGGTTTCCAAAAGTACAGGTTTTAATTTAATTAATTAGGGTTTCCCACCACTCCAGAAACTAGTTATTAAAATCTATTTTCTTTATAGGTAATTAATTGATGACATTAATGAGATTGAGTACTTAATCAATTTTGTGAACAAAACCAAGAAGATAACCTGGCTTAGTAAAATAACTAAACCAGGGAGATTTTGTCTGAAAACAAAGCAAGGCACTTGTATTCACTGGACATGCACCAAAGGGGGAATTGTATTGGAAGTTGAAGAATTATGTTTACAACTAAGTAAAAGCCCCTGCACATGAATTGTATTCAGAAAAAGTTATTTTTAATCCCAAAGATGCTGGCAAATAGTCTTTGTAATTTCTGTCTCACTTCTATAGAAAATTGCATAGAGTTCAATTCGAAGTGGCTGCCAATGTCTTTCCTATCTAGCTAAGTTCAAAATGATTTTAATGTAGATTTTTTTAATTATTATTTTTATAATTACATGACACCCTATTATATACCAGATGAAAGGAGATGGGGCAGTGCTGAGGGAACACCAAATAAATGCGAAGCTTTTATTAATGATTGTATGTGTTTAGTAATCATCCCTAAACACAGATGTAACCAAGGTATCTTAATAGAAATGTGCCCATGAAAGTACTATAAATACCACTTCTTTTCCATTTCCAGAGGATCTTCTTATCCCAGTAACTTTACCAACAAATCACATCCAAAAATAGACTGTTCAAATTCTTAGCAGTAGAGAAGACCGCATCTAGTGAAAAGACTTTTTTTTTCTTCTCTTTTTAACAAGTATAATGAACACCATCAGTTAATTCAAAGGACAGCATTAAAACTTCAGACAATTTATATGTAAGAACATATATTGAACTAACCGGAATGACTAACACTGCTCAACACTAAGTATATGTTTAACACTTTTCCAGAACTAGGATTTTAAAAGTCAAATTTCATTCTTTAATCAAATCAGCTCTTCAATTCAAAACCATTAATCCTTTATCATCCTGGTGATGATAAAAGATCTCCCTCTGACTAGAGACTGCACACCTTATAAAAGCTATTCCCATGTAGTGGTTGGCCATTAAGACTTCAAAGCTTTCCTATGTCTGTTTTTCAGCCCTTATGGAAAATGTATTTAACAGTCAGGTAATTTACATTAACCATTAATGATACTATTGTATTTATGTTTTCATCAAACTGGAGCAAAGTACTCTGGAACAAGACAGCAGTAACAGAATAATGTTGCTGTCAGGAGAATTTGCTTTGGGGGCTGAATGCTAACTAGATTCTTTTATGGGATTATTTAAAACCATGTCTGAGTAGCCAGAAAGATGAAAACTATCAAGCAATCCAAGTAATAATGAAACAATTATTTCTGATTATTTTAGTTATTATCAGGGTATGTTGAAGCGATCTAATGTTTAATAACTTCAATTCTGCTCGGTTTACTTCTATTTGCTTTCAACGCCAGCAACTCTTTGAATCAACAGGGATTTTTAATTTTTGTTTTTATACTAGTATGAAGATGTTACACTTTTGCCACTCAGAATATTAACCAGCATATTCCAGATTTCTCAATACTACAGAAAGGAATCTTCACAATAAAATGTGAATAAAAAATTCAGAATACTCAGTAGAGCATAAAGAATTTAAGAATGAGTGTTCAATAGGACTAAAATAATTTTCTGGAAGCAGAATGAAGCTCCTAAATGACTTTGTGAGTTCTTAATGTTGCACCTGCTGCCCCCCTCACCTACTTTCTTTGTCACATTAGAAGTGAATAGTCATTGACTGCTGATTACTGAAGGTTTGTATTATAATTTTTATTGGTAAAGGGCTCAGTTCACAGCTGTCATAATGATATAAAATTCAGTCCAATGGTGTACTGTGCGGAAAACTGTGGAAGGTTGTTAGGGTAAAAGTGCATGACAACAGGTAGCTGTTAGATAGTGAACTATTAACATAAACACATTCTTAAAAATCTTTATATCTATAAAATATATTAAAAATATTAAATCTATGGAAATGCAACATATTGCCAATGTATGAGTTGTCTGATAAACCTATGTGGTGATTTTGGAATTTACTCTGCTTTTTTTATTTCATTTTTATATTATTCTTTATTTCTTATACTTAGCCAGTTCAAATTTGATGGAAAGCTAAAATACAATGCAAGGCTATGCTTCTATGCCTCCATTTTCTCATAGTATTATTGATATTGTGATTTAATGATACTGAGTAAAATTTAGCTCCTCTATGGATTCATAGAATCATGCAGGTTGTAAGGACCTCAGGAGGATCTTTTAATTATGTAATTAATTGTTGCAAGTTTGTACTGGAAGTTTTTCTTTTGATCCATTTAAATGACTGTGTTCCATCCAATTTAGCTGAGATGGAATGAGCCAGGAAGGATTTTGCTTTTGCAAAACCTCAGGCATTATGTTTTGGTTTTGCAAGTACAAAACCACCCCTTGTTTTGGTTTTTGGGTTTGGATTCTCAGTCCAAAGGAAGCAATGAAAGAGAAGAGTGGCAATTATTGCAGCAGAATCGTAAAATAAATTTGTCTTTCTAGAGGTTGCAGACTTATTTGAATACAAAAGTTAAACTATCATTTATTTTTAGCTTTCCATACCAAGGGACTCCAAGAGTATTTTGGAGTACTCCAGTCTTTTAATTAGAAGACATTTTATGGTTATTGTCATGGATAATACCTGACATAGACATTTCAGAAGTAATGGGTTTGACATTTGAGCCAAACTCTGCCCAGATTCAAACTGAAAATACTGTTTAGAGAACAAAAGTATCTGGTTTATGGTGCCTAACCCAATGAAATTACCTTTTGTTAATTTATTCCCATAAAGTAGAGTTTCAATAAATTCCTTTCTGAGGAATTAATGACAAGAACAGCTGTGTATTTTGGTCCTCAAATATGAACTTGAAAAAGGGTAACACATTTTTTAAAGAAACAACCTAATGACAAAAATCAAAGGGCAAAAAACACTTCCACATTGTAACTGGTAATCATTCCAGAAAAATAGTTCTTCAAGTGTCAAGTATATGAAAATGACTGTCACTAAAAGCTGTCACAGAAGAGTATTTATAAATTTAAAGAAAGGAACAGGTTCAAGGCATTTTTTGAAAATGTGACCTGCAATATTTGGGAACATACTCTTGAAAAAATATCTTTTTGTTTTGCTGGTCCTGATAATCACTTTCAAAAAGGAAAAATGAATTCCACCTACAAACTTGAAGTTAATCAGCTGTCTCCCTGCTGGGCATCATAAATGAAAGCATTTTCATAATGAGAAAACAGATCAAAACATGTTTCACATCTGGTGAGTGCAAATACAAAGAAAACAGTCATTAGAGCTAACAATAATCTTCTGGGTAAGAAATTTCTTGATGAAGGTAAGTAAGCTTGAAAATTCACTCTTTCAAAACTAAAGTGGGCAAGAGAAGTGAGAAAAGAGTGGAAAGCTGCAACATCATCTTCCTCTGAGGGTGCCAGGACGTACGGAGTTGGCTCCAGACTGGGGCTGAGCTGGCAGCTGGCATAGCACAGAAGGCAATCAACCTCCTTTCCTCTCCTAACCTGAAGCTGTTTAGCAGCCAAACCAACCCATTCACAAGGCAGAGGCAGCCTGGGGAAACTGTTCTAGCTTAGGGGGAAGCAGACACATCCAACGTACCCCATTCTTATTCTTCAGTCTCTTATTAATGCTTCTCCTCCTCATGCCCCTTTGTCAGCATCAGCATGCTTCCTGTGCAGGAGGGAATGTAAGGGCAGCTCTGCTGCCTGAGCATCCCCTCCTTTTGGAGGAGCCTCCTGTATTCACACAAAGTTACCGACAGGCCCCTGTGCAACATCGCACGCAGGGATCTTTAGTGAATTGTGAATAACCCATGTTCATGGATATTTTAGTTTATCCCTGGCAAAGTTGATTGAACTCTAGGATTTTCTGGTTCCTCACCCAACAAATCCAGATCGAATGTTAGGTTTCTTTCTTAACTCATATTTCCATAAGTAATTATGCTAATTTACATCTGCTATGGGTTGAGCTTGGGTGGTTTCAGCTGCTGGATAACGATTCAAAGTACCCATTTCCTTTCTTTGCAACCCTGCTCCCTGCTCTGAAGTTAATTCAGAACTTACTGAAATGAAGTCACTGCCCTGCCAGTTCTATTTCAGGTTTAAGGGTGTTCAGAGTATAAACTCAGACCTGGATCCAAATTTCATAAATAGCTTCCATCCTTTTAATTGGCTAAATCATAACCTTGGATCCTAAAACCCACAACAATTTCCCATTATCCAAAAGGGATTTTATTGAAACATTGCAAAAGTAGCTCTTGGTATATTTTGGCAAAGAGAATAAAGCGAAAATTCAACCAGTGAATAATTTGTTGTGGGATAGAGAAAACAGGATGCTGGCAGACAAATCCTTCAGAAATCTTGACATGTAAAATAGGATTTCTATTGCAACAGGTGTGGGGGGGTGGAAAATTAGGTCAGCAAGTTTTCCTCCTTCTGTGTGCAATTGTTGCTGATAGGCATATGTCTCCCAAAAGTGCAAGGGAGTCAGATATTGCTCCAATATTGATCTGCTTCTCAGGACTGCAACAAAATTGTCTATTGCCTCAAGCACTTTTAGGTCATGGTTCACTTTTTGGCATTGTTCCAGCTTTTTATGGACATAACTGCACTGAAATCACCAATAAAAGATAGGAATTACAAACTGGTGGTTTCTGTGGAAATCCAACCGTTTCCAGCTGCTGGGATTTCAAACAGTGAATTCCCCTTTTGAGGTGAGGTGGCTGACAGCATGAGGGGAAAGGGAGGAAAGAAACAGCTTCCTGTCAGTAGACTAGCTCAGGACATCTTCAGCAGACCTGCAGGTGGTGCTACATAAGGATGAGTAGATGACCTGCCAAACAGCAGAACTTCAGTCCAAAGACCTTGGCAAACTTGAGGCCTGGGCCAACTAAAAACCCGTGAACTTCAATAAGGAAAAGCAGCAAGTTCTGTACCTGGGGCAGAATGAGCCCATGTGTCAGTCCAGCCCCTGATAGAAAATACCTGGGGGTTTTAATGAATGCAAGGTTGAAAATGGGACAACAACAAACTCTCACCTCAAATAAGGAAAACAGTGAAGCTTTAGGAAGTCATGGCCAGCAGTTCATGGCAGTTTATGATTACCTTTTACTCAGTGCCAGTGAGGCTATGCTCAGCATAATCTGCCCAATTTTTTGCTCTCCCCAGTTGAAGAGGGGTATGAAGAAACTGAATAGAGTCCAGCAAAGAGCTATTAAGATGATCATATATGGGCTACTACAGATATGAAGAAAGTTTCATCTGCATAGATCTTGGAGAATCCTCCAAACAAAACGGTGGCTTACTTGGTCTGCTGTCACCATTTGCCCTACTCCACATGAGAAGTTGTACTTGATGGCCTCCAGGAGTCACTTCTAACTTCTTTTCCCTTTCTTTAATGCTATGATACAGTGACTTTATTTGTCCATGATGCAGGTGTCCTGGACCTTAGGCCTTTGACAGCCTCAGTGTATTTGAGGGCATAGCTCTTGGGTTTTGTGCTGTTACCTACACTCCAAAATCCCATTGGATCTTGGTCAACAAGTAACCCCATTCAAGGGGCATGAAGACAGGAGATGAAAGGAAAAGAAAGAGAGAGAGTGACAGAGCAAGAAGGCATCAAAGCTGAACCCTATCCTGTGTTTTCATCTCCTAGAATCACGGGATGAAATGCAAATGGAGAACCTGGAAAAGGAAACTAAACCAGCTGACACCCTGTCCCATTGGAGCTTGGACTGTTCTTTAAAGTGAGCAGTATTAATCACTGCCTGACACTTCCATGACTAAATTCCAATATAAGCATAATTTAAATAGCATGAAAATATCCCCAAGTTTCTAGTCAGTGGGAGATTGATAGGTAAAAAATGTTAAAGGCTGATGATAGATTTATCAGTGGAAAGAATGGAATACTGTAGTTAAAGGGGAAGATATAATTTTTACAATTGTATTTGTAAGGATGGTGGGGATTAAGAAGTGGGAGGGGTTGTGACAGATGAGAGAGAAAGAATAATGAACAGAGAAAGCTGGGGGAAGAGGAAATCAAATATTGCTGAAACTGAAGAAAAAGTGAGATTAAAAAAAGACTAAAACTTCGGTGTCATTGGCAGGAAAAGTAGAACAGAATGACAGTAAGAAAAGTAGAAAAGTGGAGAGATCCCCCTAGATCTGGACAGATTCTTTAAATCAGTGTTCTTTGCAGAAACAGAGGAGAGCATAAGATGCTTTCTATAATAGAGGCTAAAGGCATTGAAGCATGAAAGACCTCAAATATCATCCTGCCAAGAGGCAATGCTTGACTGAAGAATGGCAGAGTGAAAACAGGCAAGAACGAAGTTAGAGTTTTGTAATTCTACATGGTCATGAGATTTTTTTCCAAAAGTGTACAGCAATACAAGAACAGAAGCAAAGAAAGAAAATGTTTGAAGATGAGCCAGCAATGGAGATTAGTGAAACAGACAGTGTAAGAGATGAGATGGGCAGGCAGACCTGAAGTCATGCCAAAGTGGAGCAAAAAAAAAAAGCTCAAAAACCTCTTGACAATGAAATCAGTAGAGGAAAGAACAAGGAGTAGAAGACAAACAGAGGCATTTAAACCCTGGAGAGCACTCAGACACTGCCTGAACATTATTCCAGACCAATGACCTGAAGGTGGGTTCATTCCCCTGCTCTTTCAGTCTTTAACTGTTTTGCTAAATCTGCCAGGACAGAGATCCGCTTTAACTGAGGTACTGGGATGAAAATGAAGTGATAGACAGACAGAAAATGGTCCTCTGAATTTCTCTGATCTAAATTGCTGAAAGAGGTCTGGATTTGAAATGGTGATTTAAGACATGTCTAAAGATCAGACACTGCTGCAACTAGAGTGTGGTGTAAGTATTCCCAAGATATTTATTAATTATCCAGCTCTGGAACTGCAAGTCTAGTCCCAACACCAGAATTCAGCATTACCATAAAACCCATGTATAAGGCTTAGTATCACAGTAATTTGCATATGCTGGCTTTATCCATGCCAATTCATTAAAGCAACTTCAGCTGTTACGAATAATGTAGTGATGTGATAACCAATAGCCTTAGAAGGAAGATGTTTTGGTATCCTGTCACTAATCCCATGATGCATACTGTAAAAGCATTAATTTAAAAATAATAAAATAAGGAAGAAGTTAAAAAAGTGTTAAAAGATCTTTTGTTTTTTATTATATTAATTATAACTTAATCATTGGCCGTAAAATAAAAACTCTGGAGCTGGACACAAGTCTCTCTCCAAGTAAGAGCCAGCATTACAGTGCCAACCATTGCACATATTCATCTCACCACATTCCACCCAAAAATGGAATCCAGTCACTTTACCGAAAATCTTAATTTCAAGTGAAATATATGCATATTTTTAAATACTAAGTTTTAACTGTTCACAACCACAAATTCCCAGATGGTAAGCAGTTGGGAATAGAAAAGGGAAAACTTGCAAAGCATGGAAAAAATGCTCTCTGGCGGAGCTAAAAAAATTATAGGAACTGGCTTGCTTTTGCTATACTTCTTCCAAGATGTTAAAAAGCAGCCAATAGATGGCTGCTTGCCATTTGTCATAACCAATTTCCACTATGCCTCCTCGTTATCTTTTTTTCATCTACTTTCTTTATTCCTCTTTATCTTCTTATCTTCATTAAAAATCTCTATTTCTTCTAAAAAGCTGTTATTGCAGAAAGATTTTCCAGCATTTAGTATGTCATTGGACTATTATAGGCTTGGACCTAGTTCAGGGCTCTGTCGTAGCTATGCAGCACAAGCTGACATAAACAGGACAGAATTTGGCCCTTTGATTCAAAGGGTCTAAGCATTCTGAACTGTGAATGTTAAAGTTACTGTGACTGTCAGATTACTGAAAACCAGCTCTCTGGCATTAGTCTTCAAAATTATGTTAATTTTTGCCAACCAAAGTTTTGACACAGAAAACAGAAGGCTCTTGCTAAACATTTTTTAGAAATCAATTAATCTATTCAGGTGCCTAAACAGGGAAGTCTAGAGGCATCCAATATACTATAAAGTATTCTTCCTGGCCTCCAGACGCATTTCCAAAAGGGCACAGGTTTCTTATTGCTCCTATGTCGTATCTGCCAGGCTCTTCTGTGTATCTCAGGTACCCTAAGGAATCTCGGCTGGCACAAGACATTTATTTTCAGGTAAACAAACTGTGCCCTGATCACAGCCCTGCACCGAGCTTTGAAAGCTATTCAGTTGATCAGATGTCAGTGTTTTATCCTCCGATTACAAAGCTACTATGACTGCAACACATCACAATAAAATCTCGCCTTCCACCCCCACGTTTTTAATTAATTATATAATATTTAGGAAGTTAATGGTTTGCTGGTTGAGATTTTTTATAATTCTAATACATCCTTCCCCCCACCCCCTTTATTCCTCTTTGAAAAGTCAGTTTTCTGAGCTCTTAAAGACTACAGTTCTCTTGTTTTAATGAGAGCCAAATTGGTTAAACCTGCATTAACCTTACATATATAGTATCTTAAATGATCACCTAGAATCTAACAATGTAGAGCTCCAAAGTTGAAAAGCAGAAGAACTACTATATGCAAAAGATTGCAAAATTTTGTACCGGAACTTTTTAATAAGTACATTATTAAATGGAAACACTTAAAGTTTATTCCAGCCCTTCCAGCAAATGGATTGAATTCTGCATATACCCTTGTACAAACAGGATAAAGCTTCCTTTTCTCACCCTGTAGGGCAAAGGATATTGGATCTTAAGGCCGTAATATCTCTGTGCATAGAAAACTTATTACAACCCTGGGTCTGGGCCAGACATACATATATTTTAGGGAAATAATCCATTTTGAGAGAAAAGAAGGAATGATATCCCCCTCAGATTGAAGTTACAGGTTCTGAGGTTTTTTGTTTTCTTTTTCTTTTAATGAACAGCAGCTGTTCAAATGTGCTCAGAAGGTAGAAGGCTGAATAAGCTCCAGTGCATGGGATTATCAGGCAAGGATCCAGGGACAAGGTCAAAGAAGAGCTATAAATAAATATTTAGATAACACAGCTCCCATTGTTGTCAGTAAGGGATGATGGCTCAGCAATTCTAAAAATCAGCAAAGCTTTATTTAGGTGTCTAGATATGAATTAGGGGTCATATTTGAGGTACTGTACACATTCCAGAGACAAACTATGTAGCTGTGGGAAAGGTGTGTTAATCTGACTTCTTACCTGGACTATTGATTCCTGATGATAATAATTCTGATTACATGACACTGTTGTTATAGGTACACCCTTCATTGTAGAAAGGAAAAAAACCCACCACACTATTGTACAGGTACGAGTAGTATATGTATTTCTAAGGCTTCCTTTTTTTTTCTGAAAATCCATCTCAAAAATATGGATGCAACAGAATGGCACCCTTTTATCTGACATCAATGTTGGTCTTCTAAAGTGTATGTCACAACATACAACTTTAAATTGCAATGTATGCTGAAAAGAGTTTTCAATATCTGAGAAAATAAGACAGACCAGCTAAAGAGATCTTATTAAGATTTATTACATTAACACCAGTGCTCTCTGTACGATTTTAACCCAAACTTCTCATGCAGCCATCTTTGGTGCTACTTATTGACTTCTGTGTACGTGCGCTAGTACCCTCTACTGGTCATGAATTTACTGTGGTGCTCAAATAGCCTGAGAAGGCAGAGGCAAACAGGTAATAGACATCTGAATGATGAATACTTCTTTTCTTTTTTTTCCTTTTTTTCTGTTTTGATCAAGAGGTCATGATCCCTGTTCCAGTTATATGCATGACATTACTTGGTAATGTGAGGTGGTTTCTGTCTGTCCTACAGTTCATTAAAACTATACGTTTTTACGTACATGAATAGTGGAATCAACAATAACCAGCACTGCTGGAAAAGACATAAAATACTGCACAGCTAATCATAGGGAAAATATGGCACATATAACAGTGCTTTGTTCTCTACATTCTTGCTGTCATCTGTGGTGCTGTTTTCAAGAATGTCAGATGTGAATTGATTGGCAACATCTTACATTGAGGAAAGCGAAACTATATTTACTGTCTATGGTTCTTAAAATTCCATGGCAGCATTACTGGTGCCCTGGCAATAGTAAATTCAATTTGAGTTTAATTCTAGTTGAAGAATAAAGTAATAGTAACAAAAACAATCTAAAAAGAAAATATGGCTAACAGGAACACCATGGACAAGAAACCACTGAATTTCCCAAAAGGCAGACAGAGCAATTGTCCATATAAAGGATCTAATATGCCACTTGCAACAGTTTGGCAAAGTTATAGGAAATCATGTAATCATTGGACACCACCAAAAAACCCTCTCTCAATACATGAAATGATAATTTTGATCTTAAATACTCCTACAGATATATATATTACCAAGCAGTTTCTAGTTAAAGTGGGATAAAACTCAGTTTTAATGATCTCTTAACACTAACTGATAAATAAAGCTATTTAAAACCACAGTTTCCAAAGAATGGAAAAAGAAGAGATTATTATTATCCTGAGACTTCAAAATGTCCATGCCAATATTTCTGTTTTGGCCACTGAACAGGATGCTGAACTTCAGTAATATTTAATGTAGTCTGCTACTGTGCACAGATCATACAGTTCTCCATGGCTGAGACCCTCTAAAAAGAGTACTTTGTGCTTTTGCAATGACATAAAGAGATGATCCTTTAAAGCAAGAGGTTGCCATGGCTTTTCAGTGCCAATGCCAGAGGATTCTTAAACTTCGTAACTAGAGCTGCTTCACCAGACACTGATGCCACCAGCTTCAGCTGAGCCTAGTAAAGCTTGAACATAAAAAAACCTGCTCTAGGTGGAGGGATAGCCAGGCTGGGATTTTGTTTTGGTTTGGTTTGGTTATTTGTTTGGTGTTTATAGACTCTTACTTTACATAAAGGAAATAAATCCAGAAACTTTTCTGTTTTGAGTTATTTTTATTAAGCAAATTTTCTATATAATACCAAAGCTTTTAAAGAGGTTCTCTCTATTACCCCCAAGCTTGGTTACCCATGGACTTTCTCTCCCTTTGTTTTCATACTTGGCCTTGTGACAAAGTATCACAATTTTATACCCCATGGAAAACTTTGAACAGTAACAATAAATTAAGAGACCAGACAACTTACTCTGAATGCTTTCTTTTTCAATGGTAAAATAAGAATGACATTTCAAAAGAATAAAAAAAAATTTTTTTTTTCTCTTGAAAAATGCTAAATGGTTTCTAACACCTCTTACTTTCCAACTATAAATGGAAATGATCATAACTGGTTTCCTCAACCTAGTTATTTAAGAAAGTAAGATCTAAATAATCCCTATTTGCACATCTATCTGACTGCCCTATCTTTCCCTTTTCTTACCCTCTCCCCTTATCAAGTAACCTATGAAATCCTTAAGCTACTTAAAAAATATCTTAGAGAGAGGTGAAAAATCCAAGATATATAAGTTCTTATATTTTCCATGAAAATAAGATGGTAAGAGAGATCCCCATCCATGTTCCCTCTTAGGGAAAAGCAGAGGCACAGCAAAGAAGTAGTGGCTGGTAGGCCAGTCAGGATCATGCATCTCTTAACTACTGGCTTGGCACGCTGCCTTTTGCTCAGCTAGAGAGCAGAAAAATATGCTTAGGGGTTATGGTACAAAGCTGAAAATGTTGTGGGGGTGGCTGCCAGAATCACAGAGGAAGCGGAGTGTTGTGTTGCAGACTCTAGGAGAAGTAGGGAGAAAGGCTGCTATGAGGGAAGGATGGTCCCAGAAGGGAACCATGTTTCCTTAGTTTTGCTACTCAAGTTGTCACCAGAGAATATTTTTAGTTGTTTGTTGTTATTTTGCATTCTTTTTTAATTAGCCTGACTTGGTCACATTTATTTCCAAGAATGAACTAAAGATTAGGAATAATGATTTTTCTGTTTTATTTCCAGTTTTGCCTCGTTGGATTCCCCCTTAGACCAGTGGGTAGGCTGTATTATAAGGGACACTCGTTTCATGTGAGATTGAGAAACACTCTTACCCCACTTCTTTCTGTCTAGAGATGTCCAGATACAGAAATTTATCAGCAGCTTATCTTTTTCAGTCATCATAATGTTGATTTATTCATACAATTTTACATTCAGCTCTGTGAAGCAAAGTGTACACTGTGCATAAGCATCCAGTGCCTGGGCATCAGGCTGCTGAAATGATACCAGCCACATCTTCCAACCTTTCTTAGATGGAATAGAAGGGACACTCTTCCAGAAGAACAGAGAAAATAAAGCTAGAAAACACCTTAGGACGGAATTTTATTCAACCTGCAGTCCAAATCTAAGACAAATACACCTAAATCATTGTTTATAAAAGGTTTCTTGAATTGGTCTCAAAAACTTTTGATGATAAAGATCCCATTCTATGTTCTGAAGCAATTTATGCTACTATATATATATTATGTTATTCAGGGGAGAAGAACTGAATATTCTTCATTGCCTTCATACGGTTTAGAAATTAAAACTTCTGAATTTTAAGTATTTGCTTAACTCTTACGTGGGATACTTAATACCTTCAATGCTTCAACTAAAACAAAATAAAAACAGAACCAAAACATACAGACAGATACCAAACATTTTAATACAGGTAAGACCACAAAATAACATAAAAGCAAGGAAAACAAGGACAATAGTTAAATTACCATCTGATGGAAATTACTTCCAGGAATGTTTCTGTCAAGTGTTTTAAATTCTAAGTAGTGCTGCCATTGTGGGCATTTTTTGTGCCAAAATTGTGTATCCACAACTGACTGTGTATTTCATAAACACATAAGAAAATCACAATCTTAATTAGATCAAGAGTGCAAAGTGAATAGCAAGTTGCAGCTATGAATGCAGGGAAACAACTTGAGATACAGATCATGTTGGGATGATTCATTTGACAAGTTATCTAATTTAAGAAAATACTGCTATGTTGCGAAAGTAATTTTAAAGAAAATACAGAGTTGTTAGTTACAGTCGCCTTAGGGAAAATATATATGAGCAATATTGTCTTCATACTCCTACTCACTCTGCCATTTGTGAAAATATTTACATTGCCTGTTTTGCAGTCTTGGTTCACATGATGTACTTTTACCACATTTTGTTGAAAATTACATTTTTTACACAAGATGTGAAACATATACACTTTTTGATAGAAACATATATAAACCTATACACACATATACATATATATGTAGATATGTATTTATACAGAGAAAGAAAGGAAGAAAAAGAGAGAACATGTGTTACCAAAGCAAAGATAATCAGCTTTTCTGGTTTATGCAATGGAAACAATTGAACAATAGAAGCATATTTTATACTGAGGTCTGAAAAAATCTTTCAGTTATTAATGTCTCAGATGGCTGTTTTCTGTGAATGAATGTCTGAACTGTGCAGAACTGTAGGAAATTCAAATAGCTACTACAAACCATCATGTGTAAAAATAGTTCAGATTATACATGAGTGGAAGATTTGACTTGACTGCTATGTCACGGTTCATACCCATCTTACAATATCCATTTTGCAATGATTTTATTTCTTTTCATATGCTTTTATTTTATTTACTACTCATCTCTTTACCATGTCACCCATGAAAGCCATTTTCCTTTGGTTTCAGGTGTTGCTCTGAATTAATGCAAGCAGACATACAGAAGTTAAGATTGTAACACTTACAGTATTACAGTTTTGCATGCAACAGAGGAAATTTCTTTGCCATTACACACATTGGTGATGTACAGGTCTAAACTCCCTGTCAGTAGACCATCAAGGGGGAAACCCAGAGGTTGCTAGTTTTAGAACCCATACCACCTTAGAAACCATTATTTAGGAAAAAAGGCAAACCAAAAACATTTAAAATACTGAGACACTTCAACTTCTAGCAGTTAAATTACAGCAACTGCAGAAACGGTCCATACACCTAAACAATGTAACTGAGCTGTTAGTAACACACAATACTGTTGTGATCTGCGAGACAGAGTATTCATTTACACTGATATTTAGGCTTTATTGTGCCCCTTTTCAATCTCTGACTGAAAATGATACTTTTCATTATAATTTTTAGACTGAGTCATCCAGCCCATTTCAGCAGCTGTATTAGAAACAAAGAACCTTTCAACCTGGTAGCTGTAATACATTTGTAAGTGAACAGCATATAATGCAAATAAATCTAATAGCATTTTTATTAGGCTTATTTATTCTATGCCAATTCTGGCTAGTCCAAAAAAGACCTTTACTGAGTTACGAAAAGATGGAAAAGGTTGTGTCATAGTTTCCATTATAGAGCCTATTTTCAGGACTTTATAGCAAATTTATAATAAGGTTGTAATTCTGTTTACAAATTAAACTGCACTTATTTGTTTTCCTACATATAATAATCTTCAGGGCAAGTGATAGGATTACTCTAAGATACTGTAAATAATCGAAAATTTCCAATTTAGTACGCAAGTGGATCATTTTAATGGCACAAAATCTTCTACAGGAAATGAACATTAACTTCATTTAATTAAGTAATAATATTTGTATAATCAACATGCCAAAGTATCTCAGACTGCTCTATTGTGTGGGGCCCATGGTCCCTTCCCTTCTAGCTGAGTCAAAAAGCTATAGACCATCTCTGCAACATGTCCTCTTGCTTGATGAAAACTGTCCCAAAGGGAATTAGAAAGAAACATAAGTGAAAATGGAAAAAGCAAAAGGAGAAACAGCACTTACAGACCTGTCTCTTATGCCCAGAAAATAGACAAAAGTTAACATGAGTGCCCCTCTCTGGCAAGGTAATCCTGTTTGAGGAGATCCCTGCAGCATAAAGGTGATTTATGTTGTGAAGGCTGCAAGTCTGCTGGCCTGGGAGATGTGTGCCTAGACCGCCCAGCCTTTAAGGTGGTTGTATAAATTTGGGAACTGTAGCTGTGTTAGGATAGTGCCGGGCATGAGCTAACATGTACACAGGATTTTAAATCCAGGTTGTTTGCATCTGGCTGTCCTAGAGCATGGGTGAAACAGATGCACAACTGCCTCCAGCTGCTCACGTACATATCCTGTATGTAAATAAACACATTTCAGTGAAGAAGGGGGAAAAGGAGGAGAACACACTCTTTGCAGCAAAATGTGGCTGTAACCAATTTGCTTTGATTGGCAGACCCCCATTTCAAAATAGCTACCTAGCCAGGTCATCAGTCTGGCCAAAAAAACAAATGTGGACTCTGGGCTAAGACCAGAAGCCTCTGGGGAGCCAGAGTTGCCACAGACTCAAGCCCCACAGAAGTGATGCCACCAAAGCCTGGTTCTCATTAAAACCACTCAAAATCACATGCTGCCTGTTTCTACCATTCTTAGGAAAATAGATTAGTATATTTAAGACATCCCCATCTTTCCCGTCTTTCAAAAAAATATAGCCTTGAATAGGTAAAATTTAATGTTTGATCTGGGTGCATCCATTCCGGACTTTCATCTCAGTCTCATTCCTCCTTCTAGGAAGACATTTGACAGAAAAGTCACCACTATGGGCTTAACATAACTGAGTGAGACTGGTGGAATTTGGTTCTTTCTGGTTTTGAATTTATTTTCACATTTTGCTTTTGACAACATCTAGCTTTGCAGACATCCACTGTTTCGTGGTGCTCCATGCTCTTAAATATCATCTAGGAAACACAGGCTTCTGACAGCGCTGGCCAAATTGAAAAGTAAACTTCAAAGTCTGCACATGAAGAAGGGAAGGGCGGTGTAGGACAGGGTAGGACAGGACAGGACAGGGCAAGGCAGAGCAAGGCATACTCTGTTCTTTGATATTAGCTATGTTGGATGTTTATTTCAAACATTATCATGATATGCCTTCTACCTTTCATTTGCTGCAAAACCTATATTGCTTGGTTAGTTTCCTTCATATGAAATGCATTTTTATTGAAAAAAGAATTGTCATCTTTATGGCTGTGAATCTGACTTACTTAAGTGGCTGATAATTGTGTCACTAACTTGAGTGGATACAGGGCCAGGCCCTTGTGTACACATGCTTTCTGATATACTCACTGTATTTAAATGGTATGTGTCTGTAAATGTCATCTATAAAGTTTTCTGAGGGCATTTCAGGATGTTGTGTCACTGTTGCTTATAAATTGGTGCAAAAGTTATACTGCAAGAGTAACAACATCAGGAAACAGTAGTAACGTGTGCCTAATAAAACCCAGACTGCATTCTAGGGAACTGCTTTTTCTTTGTGAGATTAGTCTTTCCTCACAAGGAAACTGAAAAAACACAAAGTGGCCTAACCACAAGGCAGTCCTCAAGGAAGTTATAACACATGGAGTTCATATATCTTGGAAAAAAGCAATGTGTAATCCCACAACTCTGTGTATCCCATCTAGATAATTTAACTCCCTGTCTGATGATCAAGGAGTGACATCATAAATCATTAAGATGGTTGTTTGCCTTGTAAGTAGTTAATTTCTGGTGTATTACCTCTAGATATTTGGGTGAAAAAAATATTGTACTGAAATAGGGTTTTAAGCCATTCCCCCAACTATTCTATTACATTCACCTGTTAATTTCTGTGGAATGATTGCTTTTTCTTGGTCTTCCATGCAGTTCTGTGTAATTTTTAAGGGCACCCTTGATCTAAAAGAGGGCAGACAGAGAGGTAATTTCATTGTGATTGAGAGCAGCCCTGAGGAGAAGGACTTGGGGGTGTTGGTGGAAGAGAAGCTCAACATGAGCCAGCAATGTGCACTGGCAGCCCAGAAAGACAACCACATCCTGGGCTGCGTCAAAAGAAGTGTGGCCAGCAGGTCATGGGAGGTGATTCTATCCCTCTACTCCGCTCTGGTGAGACCCTACCTGGAGTATTGCACCCAGCTCTGGAGTACTCAACACAGGAAGGATGTGGACTTGTTGGAACAGGTCCAGAAGAGGGCCACACAGATGATCAGAGGGCTGGAGCCCCTCTCCTATGAAGACAGGCTGAGAGAGTTGGGGCTGTTCAGCCTGGAGAAGAGAAGGCTCTGGGGAGACCTTAGAGCACCCTTCCAGTACCTAAAAGGGGCCTACAGGAGAGATGGGGAGGGACTTTTTATCAGGGATTATAGCGAACGGATGAGGCATAACAGTTTGAAAGAGGAGACATTTAGATTAGATATTAGGAAGAAATTCTTTCCTGTGAGGGTGGTGAGACACTGGAACAGGTGGCCCAGAGAAGCTGTGGATGCCCCATCCCTGGAAGTGTTCAAGACCAGCCTGGATGGGGCTTCGAGTAAGCTGGGGTAGTGGGAGGTGTCCCTGCCCATGGCAGGGGGGGTGGAATTCGATGATCTTTAAGGTCCCTTCCAACCCAAAACATTCCATGATTCTATGATTTGTTTAAATCAAAATAAGGTCTTATTTTACACATATTAGAGATTCTTGCCACAACTAGTATCCCATTGCAGTGGGACCCCAACGCTTTATCTACACAGTTAGGCAAAAAAAAAAAAAAAAGACAAAAAAAAATGATAGGATTAAGGATAACTATGCCAACACCTGGGTCCCATCCATTTCCAAACACTTGTCTAGGTGATGCTTCACTTGAGCAGGGGCTCAAAGCACTCATATTGTGCACAGGAAAAGGTGAACCTTGAAAATCTGTTAGCATAATGCTATATATGCTAAAATATATGCTATATATGCTATAATATATGCTAAAATAAAGCTATAAATATGCTATATTTATAGCCCACCATTCCCAGATGCAGCGTATTCACAGCAAAAGAACAAGAATTTGCTGCATGACCTAAGGTGCCAAGCATGCATAGAACAGAGCAGAGGCCATCCTCAGTGGATTGGAGCATAATCTAAGCTGGGGAATGAATATGTGCTTGCATTTAAATATTGCAGGGAAGGTGAGTCTAGATTGGAAAATAAATTTACAGATTTTACAACATTGTCCAAGTACTGGCAGAAGTGGAAACCATAGAAGAAAGAATGCAAAATTCCAGTGTCATATCATCCAACAGGAAACCATGAGAAAGTTAACTACTTGATATATATCAAAAGATGATTCAGTTCTTCCCCAGATTTCAGCAACGTTCAGTAAATACACAGCGACATCCTTAAACTTCACAATTCATGATACTCAGCTTATATTTGGTTTCCATTAAATTTATGGACTATTCATCTTTCCTATGCTGGCATTCCCTTGACAAAAAGCATTAAATGTTAAAAAATTGCAGCTACACTCCTGTCATTTGTCTTTTTCCTGTGCATGTGTTTGAAAGCAGCGTCCTCCCCTATGCTTCCCTATTGACCAATTTCCTCTCAGATAACATACAGTTCCTAAAGACGTGAATCTGTACCTACCTAGAGAGAAAAAGGTAAAAGGGGTGGCCTGAACTGGATCCATCTGATGGTCCATCTGATCACTCATATTGTACAGATCTGTATTAAATGCTGAATTTAATCACTGAGAACATTACACATATGAGAACACTGCAGCATTAAGCAACAGAAAAGATCCACAGCGAGAAGATCATTGAACAGATATATCACAAGCATGGATCTGTTGACAAGCTTAATCTTGCCAATTAGATCTGAACCATGTTCCTTTTTTGAAAGAAGAAAACATGACAAAAACAGAAGATGGGAGCTATTCTGTCATAACAGCCCCAAACCCCTACTGAAGATGAGGCAATTCTGGATGAACTGAAGTCATAACGAAATTTTTGATGACTTTAATAGGGACAAGATTTCACCAGCAAATGTTCAGAAATCTGTGCAAGTTTAAACAAAAAAAATCAAGACACTCAAGCCTCTTACATTCTGAGTAATAAATAAGAGCAAGCAGTGATGCTAATCAGATTTGTCTTTCTAAACTGCAGTGTTAGCTGGAATTCACAATGGAGACTGTTTAATCTGAAAGACTTTTATGATGCTCTTAATTACTTGGGGTTTGGTTTTGATTTTGGCTTTTTTCTCAAGGCTGTCAGTGCAGACTCAGCTGCAGTAGAAACGGGTGCAGACAGCTCCCTTGCAGGATGAGGACTTGGAAATAGGGAATGAGTGATCTTTTCCATATCACAAAAATATTTTGCATGTTCTAAATATGAAAGAGCATGACTTTTGAGTTCTGTTTCATAATTCACTTAACATCATTAAACTTGTTCCCCAAAACAAGAGTTTTAGTCTTATTTCATAATAAAGACGAAAGCAACAGAGAAGTTTAACCAAATACTGCCACAACTTGAAAACACTGAGTTTATAACAGTCGAACCATATCTGTAGAATGAAAAAATGATACTTGACATGGCAGGGAAATGGACTTCTAAGTCCAAGAAAAATATTGAGCTTTTTCATAAATTTTTCTGTCCCAGCTTAGTAGCCAAAAGCTTTATATTGCAGGTGGACTGCCATAGGCCTGCAGAGCCTTGGAGCCTTAATTGCTCTGAGAAGCACCAGAATCAAAAAGCCTGGCACATTATCAAGTGAACTACAAGAAGCCAAGAAGGTTGGGGAGATCAGGCCTCTCAAGGCTTCCATGTTCTTGGCTCAGAAACATCCCTCCAGGTGGTCTAATGATGATCCTGAAGCTTGGAGAGGAGGCTCTGCTAAGGAGCCAGGGAGGGAGATTTTCATCCATCAGACATGTCTACATTCCTGCAACCAGTTTCAGCAAATCAATGTTTTCCAGTGAAGAAATATTCCATTAAAAAAATCTGCATTTAGTTTGAATGCCGCTCTCATGCTACAATACAAAAGCATATGGACACTCAGTGTCCTGCCTCTCTACATCTCTTTCTCCTGTTTTTCTATGTCCTTTTCCTGGTTTGCTGAGTTTAAAATCATAGCAACACGTACTCGGGTTTTATAATCTGTTTATTCTGTGTTTGGCTCTTCACTGCCTCTTTCACTGACCTGTTTAATCTAATGTTTTGCCTGAACAAATTCTACAAACTTTGAATTTTTGTCCTGTTCTAGGAAGGTTCCAAGTTTTAGTATCCCTATAGTAAATTACCTCCTTACAATATTGCCTTTATATTCACTGTACTGTACAAAAATACCTGATCTATTAAATAGACTTGCAAGATAGTCTAGTGGACTATCTAGCTAACTAAGCTAGCATTCAAGGGACCATGTTCATTTCTTTGTACTGCCACTGGCCTGGCATGCACCCTGGACATTGGACATCTGTGAAATGGAAATACCAGACATTTTAGAGAAAGCTTCGAGACTTATGGAAGAAAAGTAGTATATATTTGTGGATGAAAAGTAATAGTTTTTAAATGTTATTATTTCATTTTTTCATAATAACTACATTATTGGTTTTCAACCTGTGCTTCATGAAACTATGGAAGTATCTAAATTACTTCTGTGAAAGCTATTTATGAACACCTAATCTATTGCTGTTTGGCCAAAATTATGTTCCAGCTCTCCGAACCTCCATGAAAAACCTGTCAAGATTTCAAAACAGATTTAAAAACTCTGAACAGGAGAAGGAACAATAACATGTTAAATAATTCACAGCTTCATTCAAATAGTTGAAGGTAGTTTTAAAACCTAAAGATCATTTAATACCTACCTCTTAGAAATTGCATTCCTGCTAGAATTAAAGACAGCCATGCACCTAAAACTCAACAAAATCACTTAAGAAAGAAAAGCCACAATTCAAATGTTGGTGGGGTAAAACTCCTAATTCAGAATGTCATCCAGTTCTCAGAAGGGCTGAGGACCAAAGATTTCCATACTTTGAAGTGGAAATGAACCTTAGAAAACTGGGTTTAATATTCATCTGAACATCTAGATGTGACTTAAAAGCTTTGGCCAAATTATCTTCCCCTATGGAGACACCACAGCACATCTAACTTCTCATAATATATTTTAATTTTCCAGTGACTACTTGATCCCTGGGAGACAACACGATACTTCTTTCAGTCACCCAAATTGGACAGCACTACTACCAGACACTCCTATGCCAAGCAAGAATCTTTGATATCAGGTCAAAACCCATTAATTCTTTATCATTTCTTCCTTAAAGATGGTATAAATTGGAAAGAAGCAGTTCTTATAAAAATCTTAAAATACTATGAGCCCATTTTGCAACAGGCATTCTTTATAGCTGACCACTATACTTGATAGCCACAATGCATGAAGTTATCTTTCTTCACATCTAAAACTTATCAGGCCAAAAAGCAAACCATTGAGTTAATTCCTCCTTGTCACAGATGACCATGTCAACTAGAAACAATCAAGGTAAAAGCAAATAGGGCAACAAATGCTGAACAGATGCAAAGACCCGTATTGGTTGTAGCTGCTATGCACTGGATTCAGTTTCCTAAACTGGTAGTCTCCAGTTGCTCTTCCAGAAGTCTAGTAGTCTCCTGCATGGTGTTTCAGGCAGCCTAGGGAGACTCAGACACAGGTTAGACATGTAGGTCTCGGCAAATGGTTCAGCACTCCCTACAGTGAGAAAACCAGAGTAATACAGCATAGAATAGGAATGGGGCTATAAGATGCACTTGACTAAGGTACCCAGAATCCAATTGTATTGCCCAGATTGACAGAGGGAATTTAATATGTAAGGTGGAGTTTGTTCTTACTTAGGGATGCTGTTTCACATGTACAGCTAAGAGTAATCTAGCTTCCTTTGCAAGAAATGGTGAGAAATAGGCACATTGATGATGTGATTCATCTCATTTTAAGGGACACTTATCCTCTAGATACTTCAGCCTCTCTAAATTGTCTATAAAGGGAGTCTAGACAATTAGATTGTTTGTATATAGACACCACAGACCATATAGACTATACATGGATCTGGATTTGCAATTTTACTCTTAATTCCTACTGACTTTAAGGGGTACCTGGTACCCTGGTATCCTAAGAAATTCAAGATATAGCTGTCTGCACCAGCTTTTTGTAAATGAAGATATTGCATAGTCATTAGTGCAGTTATGCATGGCATTTATGCATTCCATGTTTGATATACTTTCATTACCAGAGCAGTGTTTTTCTGCAAATTAGGAAGACTTAAAGTCCTTTATCTCTTGCTGCTGTTACAAAGTTTGGATTTTCAGAAGTAAAGATGGAAGTCCGAGTTTTTTATTCATTTATTTTTTAAATTTCTGACATGAGGAACCTTAAATTAACCTCTGCTTCTCCCTGTACTGTTTTTTTGGGTGATTACTAGGGTTTGCCTATTCCAGCATGAACAATGATGCTCTTTATATGTATAGCACTCTCAACTGATCCACCTACTAGTTGAGACTAGGAAATACTTTATTCTAGATGAAAATTCAAGGCCAGAAAAAACTTACCAGCTCAGACTTCAGTGTTAGAGTTCAATACTGGCTGACCAGATTGTTTTAGATGTTGCACTCCCGGAGGGTGTAACGTTTGATATGAGATTTACTTATTTGAAGTTAATGTTACATGGGTTTTCTGATTTAGCAGTGTGATACAAAATGTAGTGAAAACAAAACATAGTTCAAGCATGACATCAACCTGATTCCTCTTACCTGCCTTGGTACTATGTTCACTGTCATGACACATGGGTGTTCTCAGTCGCCAAGAAGGAATATATGGGTTGAAGCCAGCTCAAGCCCATCCCTCTCTTAAGAGTTCTTTTACTAGTTGTCTAGTTTTTATACTTTGTGTTGGGCTATGCCGGGTATATAGTCCCTCCGTGCTGGTCTGTCTAAACCAGAGAGACATTCACACTCTTTTAATGAACTCAAGAGAGCTTGATCCACTCAGCTGTTGATGGCTGTTTACCTAAAACAAAGGTCACCCTCCAGCGTGATTTTGTGCTGAGATGAAGTCAGCTTCTTTGCAACTGCTGTGATCAGTCACACCTGGGATTATTCGTTGAACTTCACAGGCACAAGGTCCTTGCCCCTCTCTTCTGGGCCTTCTTTCATTTTAGGGGTTTATTGGTCAATCACACTCAGGAAGTTGGCTTAAAAGCTTTTTTTCTGTTATTGTGTCAGCTGCTATAGGTGTTGAAATGCAGCAATACCAGAAAACTCCTTGTTTGTTACAGCTGCAACCTAGTGTGTGCCAGGAGGAAGCAATTCAACACATCAATTGGGCTTCACTGCCTGCCTCATCGACCTTACCTAACTGCCACTTTAAAGAGAAATGATTTTGGTTAAACATACTTATCTTCATTGCCTGTAGGGCTAATTCTGTATCCTTGTCAAGGAGCCAGTGAAATGCTCCTGGGTTGCCTGGGCTGTACATTATATAAAAGATCTTGGGCAGAGTTTTTGACAAAATTTTAACATTCCCCAAGTGCAGGGAAGTTGTTCTTCCATGCAGCCTTGAAACAAGCTGATACAAGAGAAGCTTACTGAGGTTGGCTCAGTTCATCTGCAGTGAGCCCAAAGAGACAGAAGCCAATATTCCACCCTATAACTGGAATCAGCAGCTTATCTGATTAACTATTTACAGTGCAGCTGGTATACTTGAGGAAGCTGGATTCTCTTCCCTTTAATTAGGGGAAAACATGGCCACTTGAGCATTATAATGCTGCAATTTACCCTTAGTGCAAGTCTGTTGTGAAATAATTATGCTCTTACCATTTAGAAAAAACTCAAATGACCACTTAGGGGGTTTATGGCATTTTTAGCTAAAGGTGATGCTATCATTCCCCATCTCAGTGTGATGATTTCCTTTTGCTAGTCAAAGGTATTTTAAATCTTTAAAATATCTGAAAGCATGGATAAAACTCTCAGGACACATCTGTAAGTTCAAAAAGCCACACTGAAATCAAACTAGTAATAAATGCTCCTTGACTGATATCTTCGATGCCAAATTGTATTTTGGAAGCATTCTTTATAACCAAATTCTGAACTCTGAAATAGAGGTTTATAACGGAAACAATTACAAAAGCAAGGCCAAATCCCTGCATCTGGATTCAATGGGAGCACCGTAAGGTTTGGATGATCTACGTGTACGTCTGTACAAACAAATGTTAAAAACCTCAGTAGTGTAGATATAGTAACGTAAAAGTCTCAGGAGGCATACAGTTTTTTGTTGAGGAAAATAAGAAAGAGGTAGCAATAAGCATTAAATATTTTTAAATGTATCTATTTTTTATGTAGAAGAAAATGTATTTTTTATTTTTCAAAATATTTTTCCTAACTAGTGATGTAGTACTTTAAACTCAATGCTATGTCTGTACTGATAGATTTAACCCCACTCCTAAATATGACTTCTGAGCGTCATTTGGGGTATATTGTAGGAGAATATACCCCCATACCAGCAGAAAGACAAATCGAATGCGAGAACTTTCTGAGAAGTACCCCTTGGTTGTATACTGCATGGGATTGGTATCAAGCAGACCTGTAGGCTGCTTGAACTGGGACTGCTCTTATAACAACATCTTACAGCTAAAGATGTGGATAAGTAAAGAGGAGTCAGATAGCAAAGTGGCCACTCACTTTGCTCTTTGTCCCATACTCATAGAAATAATGTGCTTACTGTCCGGTATGACTAAATATATGCTTGTGATGTGTGCTACAAAAAAACCCACAAAAACAAAGAAGTAAAGTCATACATCATATAGAAACTCTGATTTCTAATATTCTTGTCCATGGTCATTTAGCTGTTCATATAATGCAGACTTGTCTAATGCTGCACTATTACAAACATCTTAAAACTGAATAAGGTACAAAAACCCATAATCTAAATCTGCACTTATGTGCCCTTTTCTCTTTGTTCATATTCTGTTATTGTATTTACATAGTTCCTACACAAAACAATTACCACTGTTCATTTTGTATGAGTATATGTAAATAAATCAAAAAAACTATTAATTGCTAAAATTCTGTAACTTCTAAACTTAAATATTAGGTTTGCTCCATTCCGTTCAGTTCTTATAGAGGGTATTAAGACATTTTTGGACTATAGGAATCTTCCATTCCATAGGAATTCTGATAGAGCAGGACATGTATCTCACAAAAACACTTTTCCAGGGTTTGCACTTGCCCAGGTGTGATTAATTACCTGGCACCAACTGTTCAAAGCCTGTTTCAGTATGGCTACTGTCAGTGCTACAATAAATACATTCAGTGACAATGCTGCTGGGCATCCACTTCAGGATTTTGGGTTTGCCTTCAGGCATGTAAAATCCAATGACTCTGGAGTGTTTCCCTGTTAGCCTTCGATGCAGAAATACACGTGTGAGAGTACAAAAAGGGGTAGGAGAGGCGTTTGTCTAAATCAAGGGAGTGTTTGTCAAAGCAGGGATGGATAAAAATTAGGAGTTGGAAAATGGTTTCTAACGTAATATGCTGGAATAGCTGTCCAGTGAAAGTAAGAGGGAAAAGATCTCTGATTAGCTTTTCGAATAACCTTGTTAAACTTCTGGAAAAGGTTGTACATCAGCGTAGTCTGTGTTAATAGGAAGCTAAGTTCATTGGCCTAAGAGTCACGTGGGCTTGTTAGTGTGATAACGAGACGTGACTGCAAAGTGTTTCAAGCATACCTCATATATCTGGGCGTGTTTAGTTTGGAGAAGAGAAGGCTGAGGGGAGATCTCATTGCCCTCTACAACTACCTGAAAGGAGGTTGTAGAGAGGTGGGTGCTGGCCTTTTCTCCCAAGGGAATAATGACAGGACCAGAGGAAATGGTATAAAGTTGCAGCAGGGGAGGTTTAGATTAGATATTAGGAAGAATTACTTTACTGAGAAGGTGGTCAGGCACTGGAACAGCCTGCACAGGGAGGTGGTGGAGTCACCAACCCTGGAGTCATTAAATACTCTGGAGGTCCTTAAGAAACATGTAGACATGGCACTGCAGGGCATGCTCTAGTGCCCAAGATTGTTGGGTTGGGTGTTTTGTTCTGTGGGGGATTTTGTTTGTTTGGTTGGTTGGTTGGTTTTTTTGTGTGTACAGTTGGACTCGATGATCTCTACGTCTCTTCCAACCATGAAGATTCTGTGGTTCTCTGAAGAGCATTACCAACGGGTGGATCTTAAAGGGAAGTCCACTGCTAAGAGCTGAATATTTGGTTCTAGGTTTCATTGGCAGAAGGTTCTAGGTTTCATTGTGCAGCTGAGCATTGGATTGGCAGAAGACTTGCAAGGACAGAATTTGTTCTTCAATTTGAAACATTGTTCTTCAGTATAAAATGCACAACAGTGGCTGAGAAGGTTAAAACTGAGGAAGTGGAGGAACATTTCATAATTTGCAATGCCAAATAATGCGGTGTAAACCGCAGTCACCCCAGTAAAGTGAAAAAGACTCATGTGGAGAATGTTTACTGCACAGTGACTGCCACAGATCCTTCTTGCATTCCTTTTTTTTTAATACCTTAATAAACTTGAATTCTTGGCTAAGGAAGGAAAGCCCATGAAGTAAAGTTCTCATCACCTCTTTTATTTCAGCTTTTCTTTTGAAAAGAGGGAAATATTTTTCTTTCTTTGGTTAAGTCTTTAGCTTACAACATAGAGAAGTGAATGCGACTCTGATACGCTTCATTTCATAGATGTGGAAGTAGCACAGAAAACACCCGACAACTGTTTCCATGTTAATACTCCCGGGTTATTAACAGTCTGATAGAAGTATCCTATGCAGCTGAAAGAAAATCTTCCTCTTAACACCATTTCACTGGGAAAATAGAAACAGAATGAGAGGTAAAAGGAGATAAAGGAAACTAAACCTACTTCCTCCAGTGGTATCTCCCATTACAGATTGCAGCAGATTCCTTCATTCATCCTTCTCATCACGGGCACCTTTAATTGTTGCTACTTTCAGGCACCACATCATCTGCTGCCCTTTTGCTTTGTGATTCAGAGCACAAAGGTAAAGCAGCACCATATCTCTCAAAGTAACAAGAGGAATGAATTTGTCCCCAGTTTTAATTCAGATCACCCCTCAGATAGGCCAGGTACATATGGGCTGCACTGGTTTGGGGGAAGCCAAAAAGCCCTGTATAGCTGCAGCAGTGTAGATAACACTTTGTCCTGTGCTCAAAGATCTCCGGATGTGAGTCAGTCTGGAGGTGCCTGATGGGCAGAAGTGTTAGTGCAGCACTGTGCTCAAGCAAACAAACTCCATGGAAAGACAGACATGGGATCAAGCTAACACAGCTACACAATCCCTGTCTGGAGCTGGCCTGCATCCACAGCCAGTGGGCTCCCGCCACCCACCAGACATACCCAAAGGCACTGGAAATGAGGACTGTCGTGTGACATCTTTGTTTGCACTGGCAGAAGAAAACGGTTCTGTTTTGTCGATGCCAGCTGAGAGCCCACCAAGGCTGCAGTAGACCCGTTGATATCATCTATTATTAGTTCCCTGCCTTCCCTTGTTGCCTGGGTTTTCTGCATACCTTAGTGATTATTGGCCTATCATTGCTTTCCCTCCCACACTGCTGATCCTCATTTTTCTTCATTTCTTGTTAATCAGCATTTACTCCAATTAGTTAGTCATATAACATGTCAGGCACTAGAGTGCAAACATGTGAAATGTCAAAAAGCAAATAAAAGAAAATCTGGAACTAGAGTCAGCATGCTCTCCCAATATAAATACCCAGCACCTGAAGACAAGTAGAGAACAAGTCACAACAGCGCACAAGTATTATTTCTGTACGTTAACAGTTTTTTTTTCTGCATCATAAAATTGAATTCAGTCCATCAACTTTTCTAGAACTCCTCATTTTTCTGCTGGAAGTTAAACAAGACCCTAATTCATCTGCAGAAATTTATTCCCAATTCTCTGCCAAGTGGTAAAAGCAAGAGTTAATTTATTACCAGCTCCAACAGAAAGCATTTAAAAACTGCTGTTTTTTCACATATGTACCACTCACTGGATTTCAGTCTTCTGGGCTCCATCCTCTGCTCTTTAGGAGACAGCTGGGAAAGTCAACTTGTCCATCAGGTTTATTCATCAGTGGGACTGTGACGGTCTATTTCTCTCATGGTTTACACACAGCAAATAAAAGTATTAAGCTTCAGCTTCAAAAAGTCTGTCCCGTTTAGTAAACGGAAGATGTGTGCTCTCCCCTCTCCTTCCGTGAGGCTGATTGACAAGGGAAGCCGAGAGAGGAGCCCAGGTCATCGCTGTGAGAAGGACAGCACTGCATGGAGCTAGGAAGGAAGGAAGGAAGGAAGGAAGGAAGGAAAGAAGGAAGGAAGGAAGGCAGGCTGAAAGTTTAATGCCATATGCAGCTATTCTTTAAGCAGGGGCCATGGGATAGACCAGTACACTGTGATATATCAGGAAGCAGAAGCTGGGGCAAGAAGAGCAGCTAAGCAATGGAAAAACAACTCCAAACAGGAAGGCCTAAAGGCAAGGAGGAGATAAGTTGTCTGAAGGAGAGTATAGAGAAAAGCATTTGCCTGAGAGCAGCGATATACAGGCACTGCAGCTGCAAGGAAAGAGCAGAAAGATCTTCTCCTGGGAGTCTGGAGAATAAAGATCAATTGGTGAACCATGAGGTCATAGGAGGAAAGAGACACAAACCTTCCTATGCAAGCATAACCACATGGATGACACTTCCCTCCTTTGACACTCGCACCCACATGTTTTAAATTGTATAAATCAGTAATGACAGGGGCTCTCAGGAACCAGTAGCATTTATCTCTGAACTCAAGCAAAAAGCCTTGAAAACTCCCTTGATTTATTTCTTTTTCATTTGGCTGTACTGATCTATACCAGTCTAGAAACGAACAAACTTTCCTTACAGTTATTTGTTATCTAGAGTAATAATTTACTATGATGTTCAGATTTCAGACTAAGAAAGCCCACTGATTTTTATTCATTTAGAGTCATAAATTCATGTGCTCCTATTTGAGTAATCTTGTCTAGTGAAAGGTGTACCTACTTGTGGCAGGGGGGTTGGAACTAGATGATCTTTAAGGTCCCTTCCAACCCAAACCATTCTATGATTTTATGATTTCTAGATCAGCTGTGGGTTTTTATACTACACTACCTTATAAAACACAATACTCAACTGATAAGATTTGTAAGATTATGACTAAAGCAAATGCCCATTATTCAGAAAATTAGTTATATTGAAATCTGTAAAATATGAATAAAAGTATATTTTCCTATCTTCAGCTATTTCAAATGTGGTTGGTGACTTTATTAGGATGTAAATACAGAATTCCTTCTTTTAACAGAGAAATTATTCTTCAAAATGCCCAGAACCTCAGCTTAGTCCACCCTCACTCCAGATGCCTGCAGAGCAGATGCCTGCAGGCCACCATTGCCTCATATATGCATTTCCTACAAACTACTATTGCATAGCTTGCTAATGCTTTGTTTCAGTGCTTGATTTGGGTTCCTTGATCCATCCAAACTGTCAAAAATACTTAGGCAAGAGAACTGGTTTCTAGAAAACCCAAAACTTTGTTCCTGAGAGAGCATCAGTGCTACAGTAGGTTACCAACACCCTACTTTGGCATTGGGTCAAGAGGAGAAGATAACTTCTGAGGCTGTAACTGATACTGATGGAAGGGTAGTGATAGTGATGGATGGAAGTTTCCCTCAAACACTGCTGATCTGAACTAAGTCAAGGCATTTCACAGTAAGTGAAGGCCAGTGAAAATAAGAAAGATAGCTGTCTCTAATAACACCCTTTCTCAAACTGTCATCCTTTATTTACCCTTCATTGCCTCCTAGTCTTGTACAAAAGCATGTAATTAGTTGCTGCCCTCTTATGCCCTCTTACAACGGACAGGCTCTTGTTCATGTGGATAGCCTTTTACCTTGGGGCTATCTTTCAGAAATGGCTGTATCAGAAACTCCCCTGGTGCTCCCTACAGTCACCTGGTAATTCAGCTTGGCTTCCCTTGATCTTTTGAGGCATTTTCCTGTCACTTTGCAAACACTGTGTAAGCAGCTGGTATGGCAGTTGGAATGGCACATATCAGTGGTATGGATGATTATCTTCACCATTTTGATTTGTCTGTCCTTACCCACTGCTACAAAACTTTAATCAACATAACCAGAGTTTATAAAGAGGTTTATAAAGTTATAAAGAGGTTTTCCAACTATTTACTACAACAGCTACCAGACAATCTTCCATCACTTGATTGACATCAGAGAAATTATACTGATGTACAACAGCTGTCAGTCTAGATACCAGTAAATGTCTCTTGTTGAAATATAACTGAAACCTCAAACTATAAAAAATATTGTGGCTGCAGAGCTGCCCAGGCCTATGTAGCATCTACAAGTTCCCTATCATGGACAATCTTACTGCTGACTCCCTAATTGGATCTGCTACACATCAATAAAGAAACTCCCTGCCCTTAATATGTATCATTCCCATAATTTCATAAAAATTATTTACATTGAAGATAGCGAACATCATGTTGGTGACGCTATTTTAAAATGTCACTGTAATAATTTATAATATAGTTTAAAAATTTGCTCTCAAACTTTAGCACATCTTTCCGAATTAAATCTCTTCTCAAATGTCAAACTCCAAGTAAGGAAGAATTTACTATATAAACCTAGCGATCTGGGTTTCTGCACCCTTTTTTTTGCCCAGTTCTAGTGCAGATTTCTACTTCTGCTTGGCCTTGTGATTTATTTGAATTTCACTAATTTTCAGAATGAACATAGAATCATAGGATGGTTTGGGTTGGAAGGGACCTTAATGATCATTGACTTCCAACCCGCCCTGTCACAGGCAGGGACACCTCCCACTAGACCAGGTTGCTTACTGGTTTTGGCAGGGGTGGAGATAACTTTTTTCGTAGCAGCCTGTATGGTGCTGTGTTTTGAATTTGTGACCAAAACAGTGTTGGTAACACAGGGGTGTTTTATCTATTGCTGAGCAGTGCTTTACACAGAGTCAAGGCCTTTTCTGCTCCTCACACCGCCCCACCAGCGAGTAGACTGGGGGTGCACAAGAAGTTGGGAGGGGACACAGCCAAGACAGCTGATTGCAACTGACCAAAGGGACATTTCATACCATATGATGTCACGCCCAGCAATAAAAGCTGGAGGGAAGAAGGAGGGACATTTGGACTGATAGTGTTTGTCTTCCCAAGTAACCGTTACACGTGGTGGAACCCTGCTTTCCTGGAGGCTGCTAAGCACCTGCCTGCTGATGGGAAGCAGTGAATGAATTCCTTGTTTTGCTTTGCTTGTGTGTGTGGCTTTTCCTTTACCTATTAAATTGTCTTTATCTCAACCCACGAGTTTTCTCACTTTTGCCCTTCAGATTCTCTCCCACATCCCACTGTGGGGCAGTGACCGAGTGCCTGGGTTGGACTGAGCTGCCCACCAGGGTTAAACGATGACACAAAATGGAAATGAGTTTATTTCATAAAGTGAATCTTCCATGGTGCATTTTGAAGGTATGACTTGCCCAGATTCTGATGCCTACAACAACTTATCACTAACAGTTGAAGAGGTTTCCTACACACACAGTTTTTGATAATGACACTTACCAAAAGCCAAAAATGGTTCATTAATTCAGGTATCAATTCCTTCTATAAATTTGGTGATGATACACTTGCCACAGCTTTACAGTCTAGAATGCAATGAAATTCACTATATTTACTTACCTTGAAATCAGAATTTGAAAGCTTCATGCCAGAACTCAGAGGGATTCTTATGGATTAAGATGCATCTATACTGATTTCTGAAACTCTTTTGTGTCTTGAAAGACCAAGTTCTTTGCTTTTCTAGAACAAACAAGGGTAACTGCCACATCAGCTACCTAGAGAGCAGAAAATTGTGTGCAGCCAAAAACCACACAGTGGAACTAAGTAGATGATAGTACATGGTCTTATGTGGTACATCTGAATGTTGCATTTTTCACTGGACCAGAACTAAGTTTATTTTTGTGTACTGAAAAAATTGCTAATACAGGAGGGAAATCAGGGAGAGGAATGTTAATGATTTAATGATTCTAAATTCCACTAAAGTCTTCTAAATATTGAAGATTTAATTATGCTAATGATTCCAAATAATACTCTGTGAGCAACCTGGTCTAGTGAGAGGTGGCCATGGCCATGGTAGGCGGTTTGGAACAGGCGGATCTCTAAGATCCCTTCCAACTCAAACCATTCTATGATTCTATGAAATTGAAGTTCACTTTTCTGCTGGATTTTAAAGGTAGAAGTCAATTCATGACCAAGTCTACATTCAGTCTGGTTCGTGTTGTTAGTGGTTGCTACTTTTTCCTGTATCGTTGTCATTGCCTCTCCATTTATTTGAGTGTCTTTCCTCAAGTGTGATGCAGGAGATCAAATTCTCACATACAGACTGGATAAGGTCTCTGCAGCAGTATTGTGCCAGTACGCTCTAAGGGTCATGGTGAGGGTGGTTCTTTGTGTTGTGATGGGACACCTATATCACTATGAGAATAGTAAGAAATCCAGACCAACTGGTTCAGTTTTGGCGTTATATCATAGAATCATAGAATGATTAGAGTTGGAAGGGACCTTAAAGATCATCTAGTTCCAAGCCCCCTGCCATGGGCAGGGACACCTCCCACTAGAGCAGGTTGCTCAAAGCCCCATCCAGCCTGGCCTTGAACACTTCCAGGGATGGGGCATCCACAACCTCCCTGGGCAACCTGTTCCAGTGCCTCACCACCCTCACAGGAAAGAATGTTTTCTAAGTATCTAATCCAAATCTGCCCTCTTTCAGTTTAAAACCGTTACCCCTCGCCCTATCGCTACACTCCCTCCACACGCCGGGCTCTGTGTGTGCGTGTGTGCAGGCGTGTGCGAGTGCACAACCCGGGGAGCTGCTCCTCTCGGCGTTCCAATAGCGCTGGACCCGTCCAGGTCCCCGCAACGGACCTTCCGTGGGGCTTCAGATCCCGGGCCCAGACGTGAACTCCGCAGCCCCCTCCCCACCGGGCTCCGGCGCCCACCTCCTAC